>NC_092375.1:183608564-183928975 GCF_030028105.1 Mobula birostris
GCCTACGTTCATCATTGAAAGAAATGCTAAGTTTCAGTTGGAGGTTAGTTTAAAAAAGATGTAATTTTTTTCCCATCCAGGTTCACAGGCCCCCCCTGGAATCTATCCACAGCCCCATGGTCCATAAACCCTAGGTTAAAAGCCCTGATGTAACATATTTGAAACAAGGAACACCAGAGTCTATTAGCATATAAACATTTTTTAAAATACCTAATAAATTTAAGCAAAAATATATCTTCAAAGTTAAAGGGGTTTGCGCTTGCAAGTTATCATTCAATATTACAAACTTCTTCTTTCTTCTTTACTCGGAGGTGCTTGCAGATGTTACTTCATTGACTCTTGCATCATTCCAAGTTAGCAACTGAAAAAAAAAGGGACGGCGGAGCCCGCAGTGCTCTCTAGTACAGGATCCAGGGAAAGGCAAGCATATTTTCCTCTGACCCCTTAAGTAAACAATCCACTAGAATTCCTCCCTTCCCACGCCCTCACGTTCCCTCTTATGAAATGTCTCTGCAAATCTCCTAACAAATCCCGAGATCGTACTTGCCAGGATTCTTCCTCAACCAGAATCCAGTTATATGAAATATTACCTGCCAGCAGCCAACCCATCTACAACCGGCCCAACTGTTAGCTGAGAAGCTGGGTGAAAATGATAGTGTAATATAATCTTGAAATTAAAATTTTGAAGGATGCCCAGATTCGATAAATAGCCATTAATATTAACCCTCCGTGAAATCCGGACCAAGTGTCAGTACACTCGATCATTATCAAGCAATAAGACGGCGGCAGCTAAATGCATCACACTTCCAGGAATGGCAGGTGTGCAATAGTCCTACACCCCCCATCCATATATTATTAATTTTGGACTGCATTCCTGAGGTTTTAGAGTTTATTTTATGTATATATTCTTTGTCATGCTGCAAAACGTTGAGCTGCTAAACTGTGTTTCATTGCTCCACAACAATGACAATAAAGATAATATTCTTCTTCTATCAAAAATATTTCTAATCATAACCTTTATCCCCATACTTCCTCTAAGTCCCACAAGGTCTTTTCTTCAAATGCTCCACATGCTTTAAGCTGAGAGGCTGACATGAACTTTGAAAAATTGTCAGCCAAGAAGTTCTTTTTACCTTACAAAGTTTTTCTTTTGCACTACTCACATATATCCTGCACCTTGGGACTCGTATACATACTGGGTGTTGGAGGGGGTGAGTAGTAATTGTATAACCTTAGCTTTTATTAACATTTACAATTAAAGTGGAGAATTGAAATGAAGACTTTGCTCTACAGATACAGTATAATCAAGTATTTCTGAAGAGGGATACAGTAAAAGTGCATGCATGAGAAGGTTCACACACAAAATGCTGGAGGAACTCAGCAGGTCAAGCAGCATCTATGGAAATGAATAAACAGTCCTCATTTTGGGCCGAGACCTTTCTTCAGGATTGGCAAGGAAGGGGGAAGACATCAGAATAAAATGTTGGGTGGGGAGGGGGGAAGGAGGATAACTGGAAGGCGATGTGAAGCCAGGTACGAGAACGGGAAGGAGGAGGCACACCAGGGTTAGGTGATAGGAGGTAAGAAGAGGTAACAGGCCAGAGAGGGGAACAAAAGAGGGGAGGGGGAGGATTTTTTTTTATAAGCAGAAAGGAGAAATCGATATTCATACGATCAGGTTGGACGATACCAGTATAAAAAAGTTCCTCTGTTTTAGAAATGTATTTATACTGGAGAGAGAAAAACCTTAATTATACCGAGTAAACCCTAAAAGAATAAAAAACCCTAAAAGAATAAAAAACAACCCTAAAAGAATAAAAAAACAACCAAAGATACGTAAATATGCATGCTATCATCCCTTAAACAAGCTTTAACGTCAATAGGACTATTTTTTGCTCATAGTATGCAGTGTCAGGATTAGTCACATGGCAATCAGGTACAGTAATTAGAGATATGTACTTTTTTTGGAAGTATAACAACTTCCAAAGCTGAAAATCACACTATGCATATAACTCTATTGGATACTTATAATGATGCTGAGATACACCATCGGGTACGCTGGGACACATCATCAGTGATGTAACCTGGGGTCACAGGGCGTTTCAGGTCTTTCAATATCAGACACCCTCACGCAGGCGACCCAGCCAGGGTTGATCAGGCCCCGGCTCGTGTCCCAGCAGCACTGGTCCACGGGTCAAACCTCTTGATCCATAGTCATTTGAAGGCTGGTGCAGCAGCCTCTGTAACAATTCTGATGGCTCTTTTCTTTCCTTTGCAGCCCCTCCACCCCCCGAATGCCAGGGAGAGAGTAGGTTCTGCATAGCAAGAAGCCAGCAAAACCCCTACTCCCCACCTCTACAAGCTCACATCGTGCCATCCACCCCTGTCTCTGGCGCTGCCCTACCAGCTCCTGGTATTTGGATTTCTTTCACTCCAATGCCTCCTCAATCTGGTCTTCCCAAGGCACCGTCACTTTTACCATGGTTTCTGACAGAATGTCCGTGTCAGGCCTCAGGGATGATGATGCAGTGAAATCAGGGAGCTTTTAATTGCCTGCCAAGATCGACTTTCAGTTGCCAGTCAGACGCCATGGCGAGCAAGCCTGCTGTTGATCTATTAACTTACTGACACTGAAACCTCAACTCTGAACATACTCCCATCTAGTTTGAAAAGTAATAAAAATGGAGAAATACCAGACATCTGTATGCCCATCTTTCCTTTTAGTTCGTTTACGTCCTCATTAACTATAACATTTGGTCTGAACTCTTGCTGCTTACGAGTAAACTATTCGGAAAACATTTTCAGTTTCAACTTGTTCTATATTAAACCTCATCATATTTGCCTGCAGAACAAAAGCACAAAAACAATCTATGTCTCTCAATAGGGATTAGCAAATCTCAAAGCTAAACGGTCAGAATAGCCCATTAGTCTCCAGGGGAAAAAGCAAGCTGATTATGCAAATACATTCCTATAAAAAAATTATCACCCAGCAGTGTCACACCCAAACCAACGGAAAGAAAATTAACCTGGTTTTAGCAACATCCATTAGTCAAATTCTTCTGGCCAAGCAGATATACATTAACAGTCAAGTTTAAAGACAAACTTGGGTCTATTCAAATAACAAGTAATCTATTTTCAGCCCTGAAATATTTAAAACATTCTTATCAATGGCTTTCACTTACAGATTTTAAAGTTTTCTCAACTATTTTAGCAATCCACATGTTCTACACCTATCATTCCCAATCTGCCAGCCACTCACAGGGGTTCCCAACCTGGGGTTCATGGGACCCTCGGTTAATAGTAGGGGTCCATGGCATAAAAAATGTTAAAGAATCCAGAGGATATTAAAGGAAGCTTTAAGAAAAAAACAGACATATATTTCAGGTTCTCCACTATCAATTTTCCTTTTGTGTAAGCTGACACACACGTCTGAGCGACCATACGAATTATATATTAGCCATACCGGCTGTCCAAGCAATGTTTGCTTAAAAACTGCATGAACTAGTTTAATGTTGTTGATGTAGAACACACACATTAATGCAAACCCTACTAAAAAAAAGTCTTAACACTGAAATAACAACTTCAATCTTTATTAGCAAGTTACTTTTTTTAAAAGAACTTACGTATAAAAATGTTTACCTTTGAGCTCCTTACTTCTCAGCCAGTACCTCCTTTGTTAAACCTTTGAGATTTCCTTGCTGCTCACTGGTGAAGAGGAAATGATGGCTTTTTGAACAAGCTCAGCTGATCCATCTCATAAGCTCCACCCCTCAGTGATGTCAAGGTAAACTGACATGGTATTTCCTTCTTACCAAAGATCCACTGTGTACTTCATTTACTTGTGGCTACTTGGCTAACCAGCTCTAACATTAACATTAGTTACAGGAGACATTAAAAACAGGCAACTTTTGAGGAATCGTATACAATATTTATGTAATGTTATTTTTTTAAGGCCCTCCGAAGGTTGCGGTTGGCCATGGATATTTCATCCCAGCTGTCTACACGATCCTTCAAGAAGACCGCACCCTCGTTGTAGGGTTTGGAGACTTGCGTGCTTCAATGACCCAGAGAGCTATGTTGGCTGGAGTCAGGGCTCTATGCATTGGCTCTTGGTAGGGTCAATCATGCCAAACAGATCAAAGGAGAGGCCAGACAAGAGTGGTCCACTGGTCCTCCAGGTTCAAGGGTTCAGCTCAGGGCCAACAACCCTGACTGGTAAAAACAAAATTGTTATGGAAACAGCAATGAAGAATCCGTCTACATCTGCCTGTGACGGTATTCCCCGAGTCTCCACCTGTGGCTGACAGTAGTGAAAACTGAGCTACTGACATGTTGAAGGAAACCCTGAACACCGCCAGAAATGGAGGACTTTAATTGCTGCCCTAAACGCCAGCAGTGTAACAGGCAGTAAGTCTCTAAATGATATGCACGCTGGGGCAGTATAAACTGGAGAGCAAGCTGCTGCCCACGTAGCACGCTCCCCCTCTCCATGCAGCTGATGAACCCACAGGAACTGCAGAGGCCGATACAGTTTGGCACCAGTGGTATCGCAGGAGTTGCCAGTCAGCGTTGAACTCAACCCTGGATTGCCTCAGGGACTCCAGCTCCAGAGTTTTCCCTGGGGGTTTGCCTTCCCCAATGAGCGCATATTGATGCAAGGGACTAGAGGTTTGGGATCAGAGTTTTCCCTCTCCCAGATGAACTGACAAGCCTCAACTACCCGTAGCAACTGGTTTTAAGGCACTAGTAAGCCACCTTTGCCCCTTCTCTTCTCAGTAAAAACAATTCCATCAGGCTTCATAGCTAAGCAGACACCTCACCTCTCCCAGAATTTCCGGGAGTCTCCAGCATATAATAGTGGCTCCCTGATGCCTGCAAATTATATACAATATCCCAGAAATCAATTTTTTTGAGTGAGTGAGCGAGAGAGAGAGAGAGAGCAAGAGAGAGCAAGAGAGCACGCGCGAAGGCAACCATGAGGGAGAGTGAGAGCGAGGGCAACCATGAGAGAGAGTGAGAGCAGGAGCACACCATGGGAGAGTGTTCCAAAAAAAGAAAATATAAAACTAACGTCACCCCAGACTACCCTAAAGTGTACCCCTGCCTAATAGGGGTGAACAATAATGACAGTGTTGCTCGCTGCACTGTTTGCAACAGTGACTGTTCTATTGCCCATGGTGGGTTAAGACTGTAAAAGACATGTTGAGGTGAGTTTAACAGGTGTCATTCGTCCATTAGCATAGGTAACGTTATTTAAACTAGCTGGCTAGCTGCTAAGGAGCTACTCTATTGCAGACATCCCACCTCTCCCGGAAGTTCTGGGAGTCTTCCGCAAATTGACGGTGCTACCTCCCTGAAATGAGTTTTTGCAGGGTGGGATGTCTGGCTAAGCCACATGTGAATGCCAGGAGCTGGATGTGGTTGTCAGATCTATTTTGAGACTCATGCCATTAGGAGCATTTAGTAGGTAGTGGGAGCTGATCCCCACTGCTAGCCCCCTAAGGAATCGAGAAAGCACTACGCTCGATCATAAATGATTGCAACTACATGTCTGAATGCAGCTGAAATTTTTTACATAGTTTTAAATGCTGGCCCTGACTTGGAAAAGTGCTTTGGTTGTTGGGTATTGCAGGGTAGGGTGCAGAAGGTAATGGCAGGAATAGGCTGTACAGGAGCCATATCTGAAAGTTGTCATCAATTTACAATCCAGCCAATGGTAACAACTAGGCCTCAGTATAGCACAACAGGCTGGCTGGCTGTTCAACCAGCAGTATGCCCCTTTGTTGCTCAGCGCAATGTTCAGCTGAAATCCTTGGCCTACAAACTGAAAGGATGTATGGGCTAACAAAAATGTAAGCTGCCTTCACTAACTTTAAACTTCATTTTCAATTATCTTTATGTTCTATGGTGGTAGACAGCTGCCCCACATTCTTCCAACACAGGTTTCTGACTACAGTCAGAGACTGAAATAATGAGCCCTCCCTCCAAAAGTGAAATGATGACATCCAACAGCCCAAACAAATCAAGTTTAGTTACTGCAGGATTTCCATGTGAACTTTATTTTAAATTTGGACGGTTGTGTATTAGTCTTCTGTATCCAGGATACCAATCAACAAGCCAAAATCTATGACCTTCAGTGAAAATTATAAATTCTATTGTTCTTGTTGGTGCTTTTCTGTGGGAGCAATCGGTCAGATTTTTGTGTGCGGGAGAGGTTGGGGGTTTGATGTTATTGTCTGTAATTGCTGGTTTTTTTTTGCACTGGAGGGGTTTGGGAGTTAGGGGCTTGATGTTCTAGCTGCTGTGTCTGGGTGGGAGATCTATTTGTTTTTGTGCAAGGGAGGGTTGGTTGAGGGGTTTGGCCTTTGCGAGTTCTGTTTCCTTTTAGTGTAGGAGTGAGGTTGTTGTCTTTTCTTTCAACAACTTTCATGGTTTTTCTGTATTTCATGGCCATCTGAAGAAGACAAATCTCAGAGTTGTATTCTGCAAATATACTTTAATAATAAAAGTTTTGAACCTCCATTGTGTAACATGATTTTTAAAAACCATCTTAAAGACAGACATTATAATAGATTTGCCATCTCATTTCTTGACATTCATATAGTACTACATAGCCCAAGAGCAGCAACAGAATTACATCCCATCATGTTCTGTAATGGGTTGCATTGTACCCCCCCTCCCACACTACCATTACCATCAAGTTTTGGGACTTACGGATCTAGAAGCACACATCAGGAGAAGCACTGGGCATATTCAAAATCAGAATCAAAAATCAGGTTTAACATCACTGGCATATGTCATGAAATTTGTTGTCTTTGCTGCAGCAGTACAATGCAATACATAATAATAAAGAAAAAACAAGAATTACAGTGTATAGATTAAATAGATAAATTAAGTAAGTAGTGCAAAAATAAGAAATTAAAATGTATTGAGTTGCTGTTCATGGGTTCAATATCCATTCAGAAATCTGATGGCTCTTCCTGAATCATGCTTGAAAAGTACTTTGAATTTTACTTTGAACTTATTGCTGAGCGTGTGCCTTCTGGCTTCTAGCAGTAAGAACAGGGCATGACCTGGGTGATGGGGATCCGTAACGATGGATGCTACCTTTAAGAGACATCGTTCCTTGAAGATGTCCTGGACCACAAACGAGTGAAAATCTGCAGATGCTGCACATCCAAGCAACACACACAAAATGCTGGAGGAACTCAGAAGGCTAGGCAGCATCTATGGGAAGGGGTAAACCACTGACATTTTGGGCCGAGACCCCTCATCAAGACTGGAGAAAAAAAGATGCGAAGTCAGAGAAAGAAGGTGGGGGGTGGGGAGAGGAAGAAGTACAAGTAGCAATGAGAACAAAGCATGACCCCTGGGTGATGGGAGCCCTTAATGAAGGACGTCACCTTTTTGGGGCATCGCTCCTTGAAGGTGTTGGGGATACTACAGAGGCTAGTGTCCATTATGCAGCTGAGTTTACAACTCTCTACGGTTTATTTTGATCCTGTGCGGTAGCGCCCCACCCTCAATACCAGACAGTGATGCAGCTAGTTAGAATGCTCTCCACACTACATCTGTAGAACTTCTTTCAACTTCTCAATGAAAACTTTCATATTGTGCTTCTGGATGAGGGAATTGACAGTAAGGAGTAGAAATCAAGTGCAAGTGAATGAAGAGAAACTGCCGAGTAAATTAGATTGCTGAACTGCACAAAGATTGCCAGGTGAAATTGCAGTGTGAGACCGAGTTCATAGTGCAGGACTGGTAATCCTACAATCCTAGGTGTGCTGCCTTACGTCAGTTACTTTATTTGACATTTAGCACCCTTTGCTGGTAGTTTTGTATAGCAGCCATTTAGGTCATGTGATCTGTGTCTCTAGCTGATGATGTCATCAGTAGGTGTCAAGACAGTTCTCCATGTAGAGTTGAGCATCGTCGGTATGTAAAAGTAATCTTTGGGTTTATTATTTATTGATGTATATGCATATTTCCACAAATCAGAGATATTGGAATGGTTTGTGTGCAGATAAAATACAGATGAAATATTCACGCGGGCCACATGTTCCGGCTAACCTGTAGTGAGAAAATGTGCATAAGATGCATTGTATGTAGCAATATCTTGCTTACCAGTAGCCTATCTTTATGATATATTTGGAACTTATTTGTATACAGTATCTTGTGTATTATTTTGTATCATTTGTGGTATACTTAATACTTGCCTTTTACTTAACCATAATGGGAATTTGGACACCTTTTGATTGCATGTTTTCCTTTCTGTCAGTTTTACCCTACCGCCAGTTGCTGCATTAAAGAAAGTCAACTTGGAACATCTTTGTCAGTGTGGTAATTGGGGATGGAGTTCGTCTGCCTGTCAATTCATGCAAGGCGTGTGAAGAGGACAGGACACCAGGTATTCAGAGAAAATGGGTGGTGGAAAGAAGAGGGTGTGGGGGAGGGAGCAGTGTTAATCAGAGAAGCTCCTGTAGCACTGAAAAGGATGAACTATTTGTGAGGTCAAATAGAATTTATTTGATTAGAATTAATGAAACTGATATTGCTGGTAAGTTAGCGGCGTGCTTGGACGCACCAGCCTCTACAGGCCAATCAAAGGTCTATGCCTTTTCACATCGCTGCATATTAAGAAGTTGAACGACTGCAGGTCTACCCCTTCTGCGAGTTGTTCATTGGCGCAGCAGTTTGATGATGCGAACTGTGTTGCTGCATACTACACAGGCAGAATTGGGGTGCGTAGGCCTTGTACAGTCCAACAGTGAGTGATTTTCTCGGTTGTTTTTCTTCTGATTGCAAAACCCTGCTCGACACTGATAATCTGGAATGCTAAAAGTCCGGTTCCGTGGTTTAATGGTGGGACCCGCAGAGACAGAGGGGGGAACGGCAGGGCCTCGGTTGAAGCACAGACTGGGCTTCATGCCGCGGTCTCGCCTGTTGCAGTCACACAGGAGCGGTGATGCCGGCGGCAGTGTGATGCGATGTCCATGCTGCCATTAGTGCTGCCCTCCAGTGTTCGCTTGGTGAAAGACAAGCAGGATTGCATTTGTCTGCAGACTGCTGCGGGATTGTTCTTGCTAACAACACCCATGGACTCGGGGACTTGGGCCAGATTATATTTTTTTGTATGACTGTATGTTTACTCTTATCTTATATGGGCTGTATATTACTGTTGGTACCATGTGTTGCACCTTGGCTCCGGAGGAAAGTTATTTCATTTGGCTGCATTCATGGATATTCAAGTATGGTTGAATGACAATTAAACTTGACTTGATTCTCATTTGTATCAACAGTAAGCCATCAAATGTTGATAGAGAATTAAAAATGCAGCTGAATTACATATGCAGGAACTTCAGAGAAAGCATAAGAGACTTCTCAAAGCTACCCGGAAACGCAAACCAAAACCACCAAGAGACTGAGCGAGGGAGTTAACACTGTGTTACGTGCTTCCAAATAACTGAGCTCCAAGTCAAAAAATGTAAGTTCAATCCTTTTTTATGAAACCAGCAACGACCAGCAACAAAGGCAAACGGTCAAAAATAGTGATTAAAAACTGACAAAATTAGCTTAGGGGTTGAGAAATTAGCGATAACAGAATTAGTGGAATTAGAGGTCAACAAAAAATATCCATCCCCTGCTCATTCTAACTAAACTAACAAGGACAAAGCATGAATACGTAACTATACTGCTCCCCGACCCACATGACAAAATACCAAAACCCATAATAAAACACACAAAACAAATACAATACAGACAGACAGAAAAATAAATACAGGGCTCCTACAAGACTGATTATCTCAATATGACCTACCAACAAACTCATCCTCTGTGTAGCAGCCATGTATCCATTCTCTATCTGTGTTGTATTCTGTATTGTGCGTTTATTGTGGTAACTAGTCACATGAGTGGGGGCGTGGTTAAAGCAAAGGGAATAAGTTATGTATTCTTGCTTATTTCGTGGCAGTTTGTGGCTTGGGACCGGTAGAGGTCACATCTTTTGATGACTTCTGAGATAACGCTCAATAATGCTCAATTGTATGTTAGCTAACTGCGAATAAAGGATCGATTAAAGGGTTTGCATCTTTTGGAGCAATCATTGAAGCTGTGGACGCATCACACAAGTATAACAGTCCATATGGTTGCATGCAAGCGGCAATTGTTTTGTTTTGATTTTGGATTAGTTTTGCTGCTACACTCTGCACTAAACAACTGTGGCTACACAGTCCAGACAATACTGTAGCCCCGGATCTACAAATGTCCTGCCAACAGCAAGGCCAATGCTGATGACTCTAGGTGTTGAAGTTCATCCTGTCAAGGGCTTCTTTCACTGATAACCAGGAACACTTGAAATGCTGCAGTCAATTTAAATAATTTTTTTAAATATGCAAATTTTAAAGTGCTATTCAAAATATATTGAACTCAGAAAGAGTGCAGATGCTTAATCTAGGGCAAATAGCTGGAAGAACTCTGAGGGTCAAGCCGCATCTGTGGAAGCAGATGGATGGTTGACATTTCATGTTGAGAACCTGCACTGGGACACAGAATGGTGCGCAAGTGGAACAGGTCAAAAGCTTTAAGTTCCTCCGGGTCAATATCACAAATGACCTGACTTGGTCCAACCAAGCAGAGTTCACTGCCAAGAAGGCCCACCAGCGCCTTTACTTCCTGAGAAAACTAAAGAAATTTGGCCTGTCCCCTAAAACCCTCACTAATTTTTACAGATGCACCGTAGAAAGCATTCTTCTAGGGTGCATCACAACCTGGTATGGAAGTTGTCCTGTCCAAGACCGGAAGAAGCTACAGAAGATCGTGAACACGGCGCAGCACATCACACGAACCAATCTTCTGTCCTTGGACTCACTTTACACCGCACGCTGTCGGAGCAGTGCTGCCAGGATAATCAAGGACACGACCCACTCAGCCAAGACACTTTTCGTCCCTCTTCCCTCCAGGAAAAGGCTCAGGAGCTTGAAGACTCGTAAGGCCAAATTTGGGAACAGCTTCTTTCCAATTGTGATACGACTGCTGAACGGATCCTGACCCAGATCTGGGCCGTACCCTCCAAATATCCGGACCTGCCTCTCGGTTTTTTTTGCACTACCTTACTTTTCATTTTTCTATTTTCTATTTATGATTTATATATTAAAAATTTAAATTTTACTATCAATTTGTAATTCAGGGAGCGGGAAGCGCAGAATCAAATACCGCCATGATGATTGTACATTCTAGTATCAATTGTTTGGCAACGATAAAGTATAAAGTATATGACCAACATGAAGACCAACCAGCAGATCTTCATCATCATTATGTACTGTGCCATGCGATGATAGTCTCCATGACCATGATTGTTCTTGGCAAATTTTTCTTCAGAAGTGGTTTGCCATTGCCTTCCTCTGGGCAGCATGTTCACAAGACGGGTGACCTCCCCAGCCATTACCAATACTCTTGAAAAATTATCTGCCAGGCGTCCGTGGTCGCATAACCAGGGCTTGCTATATGCACCAGCTGCTAATACGAACACCCACCACCTGCTCCCATGGCTTCTCATGACCCTGATCGGGAGGGTGGCTGAGCAGGTACCACACCCGCCTAACAGGTAGAGACGCATCAATCGCCACCCAAAAATTCAGTAGATGGCCAGTAAATTAAACTGACAGTAGTTACTTACAAGCAAAAAATATACCTGAAATGAAGAAAAATAAGCAAATAACAGCTTAAATGCCATCTATAAATGTGTCAATGGCACTACTACTGTTGGTAGAATTCCAGATGGTGATGAGCAGGCATACAGGAGTGAGATTGATTAGCTGGCTGAGTGGTGTAACAAGGAAGTTTCACTTAACGTCAGTAAGACCAAGTAGTTGCGAACCACACAGAAAATGCTGGAGGAACTCAGCAGGCCAGGCAGCATCTATGGAAAGAAGTACAGTCGACATTTCTGGCTGAAACCCTTCGGCAGGACTGAAGAAAGCTGAGGAGTAGATTTGACAGATGGAGGGAGGGGAGAGAGAAACATTAACTGATAGGTGAAACTTGGAGGGGGAGGGATGAAACAAAGAGCTATGAAGTTGATTGGTGGAAGAGACAGAAGGCTATGGAAGAAAGGGGAGAGGAGCACCAGAGGAAGACAATGGGCGGGCAAGGAGATAGCATGAGAGAGAGGGACAAGAGGATGGGAAATAGCGAAGTGGGTGGGGGGCAGGGGGGAGGCATTACTGGAAGTTTGAGAAAATCGATGATCATGCCATCAGGTTGGAGGCTACCCAAATGGAATATAAGGTTTTGTTCCTCCATCTTAAGTGTGGCCTTATCCTGACAGTGGAGGAGACGATGGATAGACATATCGGAATGGGAATAGGAAATGGAATTAAAATAGGTGACCACTGGGAGATCCCACTTGTTCTGGCAGACGGAGTGTAGATGTTCAGTGAAGCGGTCTCCCAATCTACGTTGGGTCTCACTTATGTATAATATCATCGACATTCGTTTTCTCCTTGCCTGCTCATCGCCTACCTTTGCACAGGATCAGTAAAAGCTGCAGAAGGTTACAAAGTCAACCAGCTCCATCACGGTCACTAGCCTCGCCAGTATCAAGGACATCTTCAAAAGCGATGCCTCAGAAAGGTGCCTCATTAAAGGGCCCCCATTACCAGGACATGCCCTCTTCTCATTGCTACCATCAAGGTGGTGTTTCAGAAAGTTTCTTCCCTTCCCCTAACAGATTGCTGAACTGACAATGAACCCATATACGCTTGTTGTAATTTATAGTTTTTTTTTATTGTACTACTGCCGCACAGTAACAAATTTCATGACATGTACCAGTGATCTTAAATCTGATTCTGATTCTGACAACTTTACTAATGAAGGTTGGTATCCTAATCAAAGAAATGAAGCCGCGCCAAGTCTGAGCTAAGCGGAAAAGTCAGTAACAAAACGTATCCAACTCCTCTGTTCAAGAAGATGGGGAAAATATCCGGACATAATGGTGAGTGGAACTACGGAACGGAACGTGCTCATGTGAACACTGCAGACAGCCAGTGATTTTCCACAGGAACCTGGTGAGCTGGGGTTAGAACCCAGTCCACACCACTATGCAGTCATAAAGAATAAAAGAGCGGGAAAAAGTTCCTGAATTATCAACAAGAGTGTTTAATGACGAGTTTGTTTGCATCCATCATTGGGGATCCTCACCACACAGGCCATACTCTCTTCTCACTGCTGGACAAAGGTACAGAGTCAGTCTCAGACTTAATATCACCGGCATGTGTCGTGAAAATTGTTGTCCTTGTGGCGGCAGTACAATGAAATATACAATAAATAAATATAGAGGAAAAAACTGAATTACATTAAGTATATACATGTCTATCAAATAGTTAAAATAAGTAGTGCAAAAATAACAGAAATAAAAAAGTAGTGAGGTGGTGTTCATGGGTTCAATATCCATTTCAAGATCTGATGGCAGAGGGGAAGAAGCTGTTCCTGAATTGCTGAGTATGTGCCTTCAGGCTTCTGTACCTCCTCCCCGATGGTAACAGTGTGACGAGGGCATGTCCTGGGTGGTGGGGATCCTTAATGATGGACGCTGCCCTCCTAAGGCACCGCCCCTTGAAAATGTCTTGGATACTCTGGAGGCTGGTTCTCATGATGGAGCTGACTAGTTTTTCAAGTTTCTGCAAGTTATTTCAACCTTGTGCAGTAGCCCACCCCCTCCCCATAACAGATGGTGATGCAGCCAGTCAGAATGCTCTCCACAGTACATCTGTAGAATCTTTCGAGTGTTTCAGTAAGCTCAGGGTTCACATCACCAGGTTCAAGAACAGTTATTATCCCCCACCCATCAGAATCTTGAACCAGAAGGGATAACTTCACTCACTCCAACACTGAACTATTCACACTGAAATTGACTCCTTTTCAAGGCCTCTGCATCTCATGCTTTCGCTCTTGTTATCTATATATTATCATTTTTATATTTTTCTTCTCTTGCTTTTTGTATTTGCAGTTTGTTAGGTTCTTTTTGCACACTGGTTGCTGTCCATTTGAGAGAGGAATACAACATTATGTGAGGTAGAGATAGTGGAAAAAGCCTGCTTGCATTTACCTTGAGGTTGGGTGGGGCTACAACCAGAGGTCATGGATTAAGGATGAAAGGTAAAAATTTTAAGGAGAACATGAGGGGAAACTTCTTCACTTAGAGGGTGATGGGAGTGTGGAATGAGCTGCCAGCTCAAGTGGTGCTTCCAAGCTCAATTTCAATATTTAAGAGAAGTTTGGTAGGGCTATAGGAGGGCTATGGTCACAGTGCGGGCCAAAGGGAGTAGGCAGTATAAATGGTTCAGCATAGACTAGATGGGCTGAAGGGCCTGTTTCTGAGTTGTACTTTTCTATGACTCTATGGCTTAGGACAAATGTAAAGAACAAAATACAGAGAAGGTGACAGAAGCTCCCAGTAAGGTGCTAGGGATTTATGATAACTGCATTCGGACTGACGACAGTAACCAAGTTGAATGATTCTACGGCCACAAGTGAAATCTGCCTCCACCATGTTCTAGGATCCACTATGATGATTCTGCAGGGTAACCATGCATGGGGACGTCTATTTATGTGTATGCGCCAATTTTGTGCAAGGGAGACAAGTTTCCAATCACGGGACCAGAACCTCACTTTCTGATAACCATCTGGAGGCTGCTATGCAACAACCATCAGAGATGCATAAACATCTTCCACTTCTCAAAACTGAAGTGGAGCAAGTCATTCTCAATCCCAAGGGGCTGAAAGAAGAGGAACAAACATACAGTTAAGACCCAAGTTGAATAAAGAAACTACCCAGAAGTGAGCAATTAATGAAAAAGAGGGGCAAAGACTGAGTATGCAAATAGATCGGTGGCAAAAATAAAAAGTAACTAAAAGGTTTACAATCATGCGAACTACTGGGGATTACCAATAGGCGCGGTCAGGCCATATTGAAATCCATCAGTCTCTATGGGATTAGGGCTATACACCATTTTTAAGTTCAAAGTAAATTTACTATCAAAGCACATATGTCACTAGATACAACCCTGAGATTCAGTTTTTTGTGAGCATGCTCAGTAAATCCAAGACACGTAACAGAATCATTGAAAGACTGCACCCAACAGGGCGGACAACCAGTGCACAAAAGATAACAAACTGAAAATAGAAAAGAAAAAAAAAGAAATAATGAATAACTAAGCAATAAATTTCAAGAACATGATATGAAGAGTCAAGATGGCACCAGTGAACAACAACTCCTCAGGCGACGTCTTTCAGATAGCCAATCTATCCAATTATTTCACTTTTTCTGTGCATTCTGCTTGTTCTTTGTGTTATGGAAACAGTTGGAGCCTGTGACATACACTTTGCAATGCAATCAAAGGATCCAGCACCATGCTGTGTCCGGGGAGCTGCCTGATGGAGATTAGAGACGGGGGCAAAAGGGCCAAGAATACAAGCTGACTTGAGATTTACGTGATAATTGGACTGGACTTCTATTGGCTTGTCCAGTTTATCAGTGTGTTCTTTCTTGTGGATGATTGGCAGGTGGGTGACCTGCTAATTTTTATATTTTGGGGGGTTGTGGAATTGGTACTACTGTCACTGTTCTTTTCTGCGAGTGAGGGTGTCAGGGATTGATATCGTGGCTGTCGTTGGAGAGAGAGAGCGAGAGAGAGCGAGAGCGAGAGAGAGAGAGAGAGAGAGAGAGAGAGAGAGAGAGAGAGAGAGAGAGAGAGAGAGGATCTAAAAGTTTTGTTTCTTTTCAGTGCAGGAGGAGTTGTCTTTTCTTTCATCAACACACATGGTCAATCTGTATTTCATGGCTATCTGCAGAAGACAAACATCAGAGTTGTATTGTACATGCACACATTAAACAATAAAATGAACCTTTGACCTTTGAGTCACAAAGCCACAGGTTGTTGGAACATTTTAGTGAGGGGACAAGTGAAGTTATCCACTTGGTTCAAGAACCAGATGTTTCAGGGATAATAACTGTTCCTGAGGCTCCTGTATCTTCTTCCTGTTGGCAGAAGTGAAAAGAGAGCATGTCCTGGGTCACGGGGGTTCCTGATGATAGATGCTGGTTTCCTGAGACAATGCTCCGTGTAGATGAACTCAATAGTGCAGAGGGCTTTACCCGTGATGGACTGGGCCATATCCACAACCTTTCGTAGGATTTTCCAATCAAGGACTTTAGTATTTCCATACCAGGCCGTGTTACACCCAGTCAATACAATATAATGTAACATCCTGAATTCAGCAATACACGGGATCAGAAACATAACCTGGATTGATCAACTTTAGTTAATTCACTCAGCAATTCCAAGGGATATCCTAGTTACTGCTGTGTAAGTGAATTGACGCTGGAGTTTTTAAATCCAATATTCCGTCATTAAATTTTATTTTTCTCTATATACTTTTAATAATCTGTTATTTATTTATTTATTGATACACAGCACAGTATAGACCATTCCAGCCACGCTGCACAGCAATCCCCTGATTTAATCCTAATCTAATCGTGGGACAATTTACAATGACTAATTAACCTACCAACCCGCAAGTCTTTGGACTGTGGGAGGAAACTGGAGCACCTGGAGGAAACCCACACAGACATGGGGAGAACATACAAACTCCTTACAGGCAGAGGTGGGAATTGACCCAGGGTGCCTATACTGTAAAGCTTTGAGCTAACCACCACAATTGGCTTGCCTGCAGAAGGCAGAGGGTCATGGTGGAGGGAGTACATTCAGATTGGAGGGTTGTGACCAGTGGTGTCCCACAAGGATCAGTTCTGGGACCTCTACTTTTCGTGATTTTTATTAACGACCTGGATGTGGAGGTAGAAGGGTGGGTTGGCAAGTTTGCAGATGACACAAAGGTTGGTGGTGTTGTAGATAGCATAGAGGATCGTTGAAGATTGCAGAGCAACACTGATAGGATGCAGAAGTGGGCTGAGAAGCGGCAGATGGAGTTCAACCCGGAGAAGTGTGAGGTGGTACACTTTGGAAGGACAAACTCCAAGGCAGAGTACAAAGTAAATGGCAGGATACTTGGTAGTGTGGAGGAGCAGAGAGATCTGGGGGTACATGTCCACAGATTCCTGAAAGTTGTCTCACAGGTAGATAGGGTAGTTAAGAAAGCTTATGGGGTGTTAGCTTTCCTAAGTCGAGGGACACAGTTTAAGAGTCGCGAGGTAATGATGCAGCTCTATAAAACCCTGGTTAGGCCACACTTGGAGTACTGTGTCCAGTTCTGGTCACCTCACTATAGGAAGGATGTGGAACCATTGGAAAGGGTATAGAGGAGATTTACCAGGATGCTGCCTGGTTTAGAGAGTATAGATTATGATCAGAGATTAAGGGAGCGAGGGCTTTACTCGTTGGAGAGGAGGATGAGAGGAGACATGATCGAAGTAAACAAGATATTAAGAGGAATAGATACAGTGGATAGCCAGCGCCTCTTCCCCAGGGCACCACTGCTCAAAACAAGAGGACGTGGCTTTTAAGTAAGGGGTGGGAAGTTCAAGGGGGTTATTAGAGGAAGGTTTTTTACTCAGAGAGTGGTTGGTGCGTAGAATGCACTGCCTGAGTCAGTGGTGGAGGCAGATACACTAGTGAAATTTAAGAGACTACTGGATAGGTATATGATGGAATTTAAGGTGGGGGGTTATATGGGAGGCAGGGTTTGAGGGTCGGCACAACATTGTGGGCCAAAGGACCTGTACTGTGCTGTACTATTCTATGTCCTATGTTTACCATGTCACCCCAAATGTCTGTGTAATGTTATGTCTATGTGAAGACACCTCAATGGAACCTCTTCATTTTAGAGCAGTGAAGTTCATATTTTGAGATAAAATAACAGGAAATAATAGCCAACTTCATTCTTATCCTGCTATGTGTATGTTACAAAGACTACTGCCAAAGTGGTGCTGATTTTTGCCTGGTTATCAGAGCATTGAGTGACTAATTAGATTTGGTCTTTGCACAATAGTTGTTCAATGTCAGTGTGGGTGATACTTAAACCCAACATTCATGCTTCATGGTGCTCAGTCAACTTCAAATTCATTAATTATTTTGTTTTGGTCGTAGCAAATACTCAAGAGTAGAAGTTCATCCATCTAAGAACAGAATCATCAGCATTTTCCAATCCTGTCTGATGCTCTTCAGAATGCAGTGGAGCAGAAATTCTGTCTGCCCAACCAGCCATAGGGAAGCCCACGGCAGTTATAAGCTTGTCACTGATGGAGCAGCAGAGGCCTTTTACAGCTAATAAAATGCCAACTCAGCTCGTACTGCAGCCTAAAGAGCACCAGCTCTTTAAAGTTTTTGCAGTGTTGTCAGTAAAGAAAGATATATAATTTTTCTGGCAGTTTGCGTTTCTAAAACAAACAACACTAGAAATGATTATATAAATTGTTTTTCAATCATCGTGTTCATTTAACACTGTTGACCATTTGCTACGACACTGCCCTAAAGAAGGCAATGACAGACTAGTTCTGCGGAAAAACTTGCCAGGAACAATCATGGATAAGACCAAGATCGCCCACATCAAACAACACAGCACATTATCATGGGATGATTTATTGCGTGTCACAGTATACCACAGGTCTGTCATTTGTCCCTGTAGGTAGAACTTTGCAAGGGAAATGGCCGGATGGGAATCAAACTCAGGTCACTGGTTGAAAGTCCAGCACTCTACCACTATAACACAGAGAATCCATGATGCAGACAGTTGATGTGCAGACTCAAAAGTTTTACTTTCTTTAAGCCAAAATGGGGGGGAAGAGAAACAGGCAAAGAGTTTGACACAAAAGTCCAGTAATTCAAACACAAATTCCGTAAACCAAGAACTTGATTTGCAAATAAGATCCAGAAATGGCAGGCAGTAAGCAGACATAAAAAAAGACTAAAAAAAAACAGAGGCTCTTGCAATTTACAATATCATACTTTAAGACCGAGCAAAGTAAAGTACAGGAAGCACAGTTTAAACACACAGATGTTAGTTGGGAATTGGTGCAGTCACCAGACATCCCACCTCTCCCGGAAGATCCGGGAGTCTCCCGTATATCGATAGTGGCTCCCTGACGCCCGGAAATTATATACAATATCCCGGAAATAGATTTTTTTTGAGAGGGAGAGGGAGCATCCTGATTGGTCTCTCTTCGTGCGAAGAGTGGTCCCCAACCACCGGGCCGCGAGGAAACAATATGATTTGGCAATATGAAACGATATGAGTCAGCTGCACCTTTCCTCATTCCCTGTCACGCACTGTTGAACTTGAACGCACGCGAGGTCATTACGCACGCGTCATCCATGTCAGCGCGGGAAAAAGATCAACTCCTCGAGCTTGTAAATGACGGTGGGCTGAAAAGTTTGTTTGACATAACATCTCTGCCGGCATTCTGGATCAAAGTCAAGGCTAAATATTCTGAGGTAGCCACGAAAGCACTGAAAACGTTGCTTCCATTTCCAACATCATATCGCTGCGAAGCGGAGTTTTCTGCAATGAATGCAACGAAAACTAAATTGCGGAATAGATTGGAACCCCTTCGAGTATCGCTGTCTCCCATCACCCCTCGATAGGACCATCTTGTTGCAGGGAAACAAGCCCAGGGCTCCCACTGATTCAGCGATATTGGTGTGTTGCAATGATTTTATATGCTCATACGGGGAAAATATGCGCTGTGTGTTTAATATCCAAATGGTACTTAAAATGTTATGATGCTATTGACTTATCATCCGTATTCCAGTCCTGATTAACACCCCCCCCACCCCCGGTCGGCCGGTCCACAAGAATATTGCCAATATTAAACCAGTCTGCGGTGCAAAAAATGTTGGGGACCCCTGCTAAGTAGACCTATCAGTTTTCTCTGTGGGCGGGCTTTACAGTCGACCTCAAAAATAATGACAGTGTTGCTCGCTGCACTGTTTGCAACGGTGACTTTTCTATTGCCCATGGTGGGTTAAAATGTAAAAGACATGCTGAGGTGAGTTTAACAGGTGTCATTACAGCATAGCTAACGTTATTTAAACTAGCTGGCTAGCTGCTAAGGAGCTACACTATTGATGTCCTACGTGATGAGGCCAAACTCCCCATAGATTTGCTTAAAGTTGTAATAGAATAAACATGATAATATAATATAAGTACAGATTTTAATGTCACATTTGCTGCATATACCCAACTTGGTTTACAGATTAGACAACAATCACTAAACAAAATATTACATACACTCTTGGAGGTCGGGGGGGGGGGGGTGCTACCTCCCTGAAATGGTGGTGATACCTCCCTGAAATAAGTTTTTGCAGGGTGGGATGTCTGAGTCAATGATCAGTAACAAGACAGTCCATCAGTTCTGAAAAAACTCTTTGGGAACTATGTCTGCCCCTGCTGGCCAACCCTAGAAATGACAGGAGTCCTAACAAAATGTAACATACTTTGATCAGAAAAGGATAGAAATGCAATTAATTGTTTAATTTCCTTTTCCCCAACATCTCCCCCCCCCCCACACACACACACCTTTGTGCACTCTTAATACAAGAACATCCTGCACAACATTTGATTGAGAAACATCACAAGAAAAAAGTCAAGCAACACACACAAAAAATGCTGGTGAACACAGCAGGTCAGGCAGCATCTATAGGAAGAGGTACCGTCGACGTTTCGGGCCGGGACCCTTCGTCAGGACAAAGTCAGTCAGACTAGATGATCACTGCTGATTAAGTTCCACCCTTAGCTGTATTGGAGCACTAATAAGACAAAGTTTGTTGCTAACAGAGGACGACTACATTGAAAGTGAGCTATAATTAAGTGGAGAGCCCAAATCAGATCCATGGAGGTCTGCATCTGCAACTGACGACCACTGCAGGCACGGGCAGCCCACTAAGTCTCTGAATTTGGTCTATTGATTCAGCAGCAATTATCTGAATAATGTCAATCAAAAGTTCAAAGTAAATTGATTATCAAAGTATATACAATATATGGCACCATATACAACCCTGAGATTCATTTTCTTGCAGGCATACTCAATAAATCTATAACATAATAATAACCATAATAGAATCAATGAAAGACTGCACCAACTTGGGCATTCAACAGTGTGCAAAGACAACAAACTGAGCAAATACAAAAATAAATAATAATAATAATAATAATAAATAAATGAGCAATAAATATCAGTAACAGAAGATGAAGAGTCCTCGAAAGTAAGTCTATTGGGTGTGAAAACATTGCATTGATGGGGCAAGTGAAGTTATACATTTTGGTTCAAGAGCCATCTACACTCATTACTAATGTAAAAGAATGTTTTATGGGAGTCAGGATATCATGTTCTCATCTTTTACGAGACTTTGCATAATGTATCCAGTATACCAATTTTGTCTCCATTGCACAAGCAAAACAGAACTTATGGGCAGTCAAATTTCCATCTTGTAGCCTTTATGCTTTTGCCGTATTCACTGGGACACAATACAGCACGCTCTGTGTGGCATTCTGAGTGTTGAAGAGTCCTGCCACCTGTTTAACCTTATTTACAAGTATTCACTTCACGTGGAGACTTCTTGTTGATTCTGCATTTGTTATAGATTTCCAAATTGGCACAGAAGTACTGTATACCCGAGTCCTGATGAAGGATCTCAGCCCAAAACATTGCCTGTTCACTCTTTTTCACAGATGCTGCCTAGTTGCTGATTTCCTCCAGCATTTTGTGTGCATTGCTCGGATTTCCAGCATCCGCAGGTTTTCCCTTCTGACAGAAATATACTTGTATATTTTCTCCGTAGAATTAAAGCAAACTGCTTCTCTATGGAGCTGATGAGGGCTTGGTCATTCTCTGCTACAGATAAGGGTGTTGAAGAACTCCATCTAGAAAATTAGTTATGAATCTGACGACACCTGACCAATAAACCAGTGGGCAATAGTGCTGAATTTCTAATACCATTGTATCTCTGACTGGATAATGATGAGCAGCCACCTTGATAAAATGGAAAATGTATATTGACTTTTACCAATCTTCAGCTATGAAACGTAACAGATATTGTATATAAAAAAAGTGATGAAGCCACCTTCAGGGTGGAGGAGCAATATTCCATCTGGGTTCCCTCCAACCTGATGGTATGAGTACTGATTTCTCCTTCTGGTGAAAATAATTACTTCCCCCACTCTATTTCCCACTCTTACCTCTCCTCACCTGCCTATCACTTCACCTTGGATCCCTCCTCCTTCCCTTTCTCCTATGGCCCACTCTCCTCCCCTATCAGATTCTTTCTTCCCAGCCTTGGGCCTTTCCCACTCACTTAGCTTCACCTATCACCTTCCAGCTCGCCTCTTTCCCCTCCCTCCACCTTTTAACTCTGGCATCTTCCCCCTTCCTTCTCAGTCCTGAAGAAGGGCCTCGGCCTGAAATGCTGACTGTTTACTCTTTTCCACAGATGCTGCCTGACCTGCTGAGTTCCTCCAGCATTCAGTGTAAGTTGCTTCTAGTAAAGGATATAAGGTTCAATCAATATGGAGCGCTATAACTACTGTTGCTTCAATTCTGATTCCCATTCCCTTTCCTCTTGTGCCAAGATAAGGCCACATGCAAGGTGGAGGAGCCACACCTATATTCTGTCTGGATACCCCCCAACCTGATGGTATTAGTATCAATTTCTCCTTCTCCAAAGAAGCTGCCTGACCCGCTGAACTTCTCCAGCATTTTAAGTGAGTTGCCTTGGATTCCAGGCATCTGCAAATTTTCTTTTATAAGTGTTTATAAGTGATGTATTTTTGAAGACTTAAGCAATCACTTAGATAAGTTATAGTAATTAAATTGCTGCTAGAAAGAGTTAAAATCATTTTGGCTGAATTAGTTTATTACTTTTATAACACTTGTATTCTGTTGGACTTCTGCTGACTGACAGCAGAGCACTTTTCATTTGGAAACAGCTTCTGGAATATTATTTGAGGTGAAATAGCCAATACTTTGAGTGAGTAGGGTAGGGACTTGAGTTTGGAATGACACGAATAAATATGATGAACTAAATGTACGATAAACACAAGTCTTATTTATGTATTTTGTGAAATAGCATAAAGTAGGCCCTCCCAGCCCTTCAGACCACACCGCCCAACAACCTCCAATTTAATCCTAGCCTAATCACTGGACAACTTACAATGACCAGTTAACTAACTAACCGCCACGTCTGCGGACTGTGGGAGGGAACCAATGCACCTGGAGAAATCCCACGCGGTCATGGGAAGAACGTATAAACTCGTTACAGGCACTGGAAGGAACTGAACCTGGGTTGCTGGCACTAGAAAGCGTTGTGCTAACCACTAGGCTACCAGGTTTATTACCACTGATATACATCATGAAATTTGTTGCTTTGAAGCTGCAGTACAGTGCAATACCCAAAATATGCCATAAATATACGATAGACTTTTTATTGTTTCGTTGGTGGAGCAACCATCTGAAGACCGCAAAAGAAAAGTAACATTCTAACTTACGTTCAAAATAGTCAACTGGGAACTAGCAATGACTGGAAAATTTCTCCACTTTAATCAATAGTCTCTCCATTAAAACATGAACCTTATCTAAGAGTCCTTCAAAGGCACTGCTGTCCGCTGAAGTAGGGAAAACAGTTAGGAATCACAGGATCTTACACCCACAGGACATAGGGAAAGCATTCGGTCCACTAAATCAGTCCAAATTTAAGATGGTTTTATTTCTGAAAATGCAATTAATGAAATGAGGCAGACCTCAAAAAATCAAGACCTAATTGACAGGAGGTTGATAGTAAATTTATACATTCATGTCAAAGTTATTTCTTTAAAAAAAGCAATGGAACAAACAAACCTCTCATGCAGGAAAAAACCTGCAACTTAAATCATAGAGACCATGTGCAATTTAAACCAAACTAATCTGCTGTAGCAAAGATGCCTTTGAACAATAAGGTCAAGTAAACCACCGGTACTAACTTCATTACAATATTCTGCAAAATCTAAATTCAGTTTTTTTATAGCTGAGAAAAATACAAATTAATCTGGATTGCTTAGTTTTCATTTTCTATTTTGAAGGTCAGTTATAAATAAATCTATGACCAGTGTAATTTTAAAACTAAATGTGTTGTTCATTAAAGTACTAATATGGTAGTGTACTTAGTAATATGTCACCTTAATAATATCATTTAAAAACGAGATCAAACACAACCGATTGATTATAAAACTTTTTCTGCCATATACTGCATAGATTCTTTTAAGCAAAACAACACTAACTTTGAACATATTTAAACAACAAGTTTCAATTTTGCAGGCACTTCTACCTGTTATTTTATGTCCTTAATCATTTGATCTGGCTCCAGTATTCTCCAACTTGCTTTCTAATTAAAGTATGCTTTAACCTTCCAAAGAACAATACATCAAACAAGCTTCCTCTCAACATGGAAAAACTGTTTAAAAACAAAAACAACTTCTGCTTTCTTCACAATGTGCATGGATTAAGTGTATACCTGGTAAACTAGTTCCTCCTGCAAAATATATAATTTTCCAAACAAAAAATTCTCTTCATCTTTACTATGGTTTCATGTCGAGGTTGCTCCAAACTACACACTATGATCATTAATTTCACTTTATTCAGTCAAGCAATCGTGAATATCATTTTCTACATATTTAGCTATTTCCCATCCACCATGGGTGTGGGGTCTGTTGATAAACCCATAAGACCATAAGATATTGGAGCAGGATTGGGCCATTTAGCCAATCAAGTCTGCTCTGCTATTTCATCATGGCTGATCCATTTCCCTCTCAGCCCAAATCTCCCGCCTTCCCTCCATAATCCTTCATGTCCCGACTAATCAAGAACCTATAACCTCTGCCTTAAATATACCCAATGACAACCTCCGCAGCCACCTGTGGCAACTAAATCCACAGATTCACCGCTCTTTGGCTAGAAAAAAATCCTCCTCCTCTCCATTCTAAATGGACATCCCTCTATTCTGAGGCTGTGCCCTCTGGTTCTGGACTCCCCCACCATAGGAAATACCCTTTTCACATTCACTCTATCGAGGCCTTTCAACATTTGGTAGGTTTTAATGAGATCTCCCCCTCATTCTTCTAAATTCCAGTGAGTACAGGCCCAGAGCCTTCAATTGGTCCTCATATGGTAACTCTCTCCAGTTTCAACACATCCTTTCTTAGATAAGGGGCCCAAAAACTGCTCACAATACTCCAAGTGGGGCCTCACCTGTGCTTTATAAAGTCTCAACATTACATCTTTGCTTTTATATTCTAGTCTTCTCCAACGGACTTCTAACATTGCATTTGCCTTCCTCACCACCGACTCAGCCTTCAAATTAACCTTTAGGGGATCCTGCATGAGGACTCGCAAGTCCCTTTGCACCTTGGATTTTTGAATTTTCTTCTCCATTTAGAAAATAGTCTACCTTTATACTTCTTCTGCCAAAGTGCATAACCGTACACTTCCCGACACTGTATTCTATCTGCCACTTCTTTGCCCATTCTCCTAATCTGTCCAAGTCCTTCTGCAGCCTGCTTGCTTCCTCAACACTACCTGTCCCTTCACCTACCTTCGTATCGTTTGCAAACTTAGCTACACAGCCGTTAATTCTGTCATCCAAATCATTGACATATAATGTAAAAGGAATCGGTCCCAACACAGACCCCTGCAGAACACCCCTAGTCACCGGCAGCCAACCAGAAAAGGCTCCCTTTATTCCCACTCTTTCTTTCCTGCCAACCAGCCAATGCTCTATCCATGTTAGTATCTTTCTTGTAATACCATGGGCTCTAAGCTTGTTAGGCAGCCTCATGTGCTGCACCTTGTCCAAGGCCCAAGTAACTACTGAAATCTCACAGTTGAATTGAGTTGAACTGACATCAGGAAAACTAAAAATCTATGAGGCGTAAATTGCCTGACGCTCATCAGTCATCCAACAATGACCAATGCTCAATGGTGATATCATTCACATTCATTCGCTGAAATGATAATTCCTAATAACTGTTCCCAAGCCACTTCAGAGGACAGTTCAACACACGATTCTTCCTGGAGATCTGACCAACAGCAGAATAAGGCAAGGACTACTAGCAAACATGAGAAAGTCTGCAGATGGTGGAAATCCAAAACAACACTCACAAAATGCTGGAGTAACTCAGCAGGTCAGGAAGCATCTATGGAAAAGAGTAAACAGTCAACATTTCGGGCCGAAACCCTTCTTTATTCCACCCCCCACAGCAAATCTGATCTTCTATTTAAAAATACAGTGAAAAGAATGCTTTCCTTGTTCTGACTACAACCCTTGATCTCCACCAACATATCCTTTGTTGAGGAAAGCACTCCGTTTTAATGAAAAACTGTTTTAATATTATATATATGAACAAATATTACATGTTAAAACTAAGAACGCCATGGCCAAGAATGTTCACCAGCGCCTTTACTTGTTGAGGAGGCTAAGTAAATTTGACATTTCCCCATTGACCCTCACCAATTTTTAACCAAGGCACCATAGAAAGCATCTCATCAAGATGCATCACAGATTGGTACGGCAACTCTCTGCCCATGACCTCAGAGATTGGTGGACATGGCTCAGTGCATCATGGAAACCAGACTCCCGTCCATTAATTCTCATGTATTTCTCACTGCATCGGTAAAGCAGCCGAAATAAGACCATAAGACCATAAGACAAAGGAGCAGAAGTAGGCCAATTGGCCCATTGAGTCCGCTCCGCTATTTTATCATGAGCTGATCCATTCTCCTATTTAGTCCCACTTCCCCGCCTTCTCACCATAACCCAACACAGGCATTCTTTCTTCTTCCCAAACCAAAAGGCAGGAGATTCAAAAGTCCTGCCAGCAGGCTCAAGTACAGCTTTTATCCTGCAGTTCAAAGTTTCATTTATTATCAAGGTAAGTATGCAGTATACAACTTTGAGATACTTCTTTTCCAGATAGCCACGAAATCAAGAAAAAGTGGCAACACAATCATCAAACTCCACCTACCCCACCGCATGAAACACAACATGAACATCAGCCCCCAAATATCCCTCTCCCCGTACAAGAAACACAAACAATAACGCAACAAGAACGTTATCTCCCAAACCCACTACCCCGCATAAAACGCAAAAAGAACATCGGTCTCCAAATCCTCTTCCCCACACAAAGAAAAGGGAAAGAACGGGCAAAAACACAGAATACAAAACTATAAGACTTGAAAAAATGTCCATAGTCCAAATCCATATCCAAAATGCAGAAAACCTTGATATTGAATGGCTCCCTAATAAGCTGATCTCTTGACTCACAATCTACCTCGTTAAGTCCTTGTGCCTTACTGTCTATCTACTATGCACTTTCTCTGCGATTGTAATACTTTATTCTGCACCCAATTATTGTTTGACCTTGCACTCTCACAAAGCACTGTTGTAATGAATCGATATGGATGAACGATATGCAAGTTTTTCTACTGTACCTCTGCTCATGTGACAATAATAAACTAACTTACCAATGTTCAATTGAGCATGATGACTGTCCTTTTCATGAACCATACAAATTCTGCTCTTATGGACTTTGAACAAAATTTTTTTAATCTCCTGAGGGAAAGTGCTGTGTAATCTCTTCCCAAAAACAAATTCAGTGACCTACTTTTCAAAAAGTACTCACACTGGATTCCGGTTAATTGGGCCTTCAGTTAATTTGGGAGAGCTATTTATTTGGGACAACTCTTAAAAGAACAAAAGCCAATCGAGGAAATAGCAGGAATTTTCCTTACTTATGTGGGACAATACACCGCTTAATTGGGGCAGGAGACTATTGTTGAATATTAGTCGCATACACGCCATGTCGCCATCGTGCTTAGAGCGAACCGTTTCTAAATAGCGTCAGTTGCATGGGTTTGTGTTCAAAAAACAGTGAATTTTGTCACTGATAGTTGTTGAGAAATGAGTAGTAACACAATGCAGAACTGTTTTACTCACTGCAGTTTTTAGCATTCAGACTTCGAGATGTTAGAAATGGCCGGGAGTGAAAAATGAAACAATTTCCCTACTTCAACAAGTTAGGGACTACGAAGAATTTTAAGGTATTGACAATCATTTTGAATGTTATCTTTAGCCGTCACTGGACACCCAAGTCTTACCAGTGGCTCCAAGTTGCTATTTGCATGCAACAGTGGTCACAGCTTTGCCAGGCGGGCTAAACCAGGTGAGGGTAGCTGGCAGGTCTCATACCCTGGTGAGATGCCTGTCCTAGCATGCAAAGTCATATCCGGCGGACTGGGTGGATGAGATCTACAGTGAAATCCAACAGGCAAGAAGGCGGTTCTGCAACGCTACATAGAGAGTGAAGGAAGGGCACAACGAGGCACAGTGAAGTCATAGTCATCCACTGCAATCAGGGAAGACCCCAGTTGTGATGTCTACGTGTACCACAGGACCAAGACTTCCAAGGTCGAGACAATGCAATGGCTTGTGCACTTTAAAAACACTCCCGCACAGGTTTTCTGTCATCGTTAAATACAACGGACAAACACTAGTATTGGTAGCGTTTTAATTTTTTCCTGTATTTCATTTAAATATGTAATTTATTACGCAGCTACACAGTAGTTTGTATTTTTTTATAGACCCTTTTAACAATTTCCAAGAAACTTCGGCTAACTGGGCCAAAATGTACTTCTCCCGATTGTCCCAATTAACCGGAATCCACTGTGATTCCAATTTCAGTTCTCTGTATCGAGATGACGAATTCGCCACCCAGGGATCATGCAAATGCTGATGAATGAACTTCTCACCTTTCTGTTTCAATGTATGCTCAAAACAAGCTTATCATTTCTCACATCACCATACATACAGATGAGATAAACCATTGTATTATTCTGAAGGTTTAGCACACAAAGTTTATGCAATCACATGAGGCAGAGTAATCTACAGATTACATCATTGGATAAGTGCCAAAATGAATGGATACTTACATTTGAATCCTACCAAAGCAGAACAGGTATTTTTAAATCAACCAGGGTGGGGGGCACTGCACAGGATCAAAAGAAGCTGCAGAAAGTTGTGAACTCAGTCAGCTCCGTCCTGGGTGCTAGCCTCCGTAGCATCCAGGACAGCTTCAGGGATCGAAGCCTCAAAAAGGCAGCGTCCATCATTGAAGACCCCCACCACCCAAGATCTCTTCTCATTGTTACCGTCAGGAAGGAGGTACAGAAGCCTGAAGGCGCACACTCAATGATTTCCACTTGCTTCAAAAAGGTAACAATTATACCAGTGCCTAAGAGGAATAATATGGGCTGCCTTAATGACTATCGCCTGGTAGCACTCACGTCGACAGTGATGAAATGCTTTTGAGAGGTTGGTCATGACTAGAATGAACTCCTTCCTCAGTGAAGATCTGGACCCATTGCAATTTGCCTATCACCACAATAGGTCAACAGCAAACGCAATCTCAATGGCTCTCCACACAGCTCTAGACCACCTAGACAACACAAAAACCTACGTCAGGATGCTGTTCATCGACTATAGCTCAGCATTTAACACCATCATTCCTACAATGCTGATTGAGAAGTTGCAGAACCTGGGCCTCTGTAGCTTCCTCTGCAACTGGATCGTCAACCTCCTAAACGGAAGACCACAGTCTGTGCGGATTGGTGATAACATATCCTCCTCACTGACCAACAACACTGGTGCACCTCAGGGGTGTGTGCTTAGCCCACT
Source organism: Mobula birostris (assembly GCF_030028105.1). Taxonomy (NCBI): domain Eukaryota; kingdom Metazoa; phylum Chordata; class Chondrichthyes; order Myliobatiformes; family Myliobatidae; genus Mobula; species Mobula birostris. Next base: position 183,638,276 of record NC_092375.1, read on the forward strand.
GCTCTACTCTCTGTATACACAAGACTGTGTGGCTAGGCATAGCTCAAATACCAACTACAAGTTTGCTGACAATAGAACTATTGTTGGTAGAATCTCAGGTGGTGACGAGAGGGCGTACAGGAGTAAGATATGCCAACTAGTGGAATGGTGCCACAGCAACAACTTGGCACTCAACATCAGTTAGACGAAAGGGTTGATTGTGGACTTCAGGAAGGGTAAAACGAAGGAGCACATACCAATCCTCACAGAGGGATCAGAAGTGGAGAGAGTGAGCAGCTTTAAGTTCCTCGGTATCAAGATCTTGGAGGACCTAACCAGGTCCCAACATATCGATACAGTTATAAAGAAGGCGAGACAGCAGCTATACTTCATTAGGAGTTTGAAGAGATTTGGTAGGTCAACAAATACACTCAAAAACTTCTATAGTTGTACCGTAGAGAGCATTCTGACAGGCTGCATCACTGTCTGGTATGGGGGTGGGGGGCTACTGCACAGGACTGAAAGAAGCTGCAGAAGGTTGTAAATCTAGTCAGCTCCATCTTTGGTACTAGCCTACAAAGTACCCAGGACATCTTTAGGGAGCGGTGTCTCAGAAAGGCAGCGTCCATTATTACGGACCTCCAGAACCCAAGGCATACCCTTTTCTCACTGTTACCATCAGGTAAGAGATACAGAAGCCTGAAGGCACACACTCAGCGATTCAGAAACAACTTCTTCCCATCTGCCATCCGATTCCTAAATGGACTTTGTGAAGGCCACAGTGCCCCTCAGACTTGCTCTGTTTAATAAAATCACAGGTGTTCTGATCTTGGGCTCATCTCTTCCTTGCTACCTCTATTCCATAACTCTTGACTGGCTCCTCCAAAAAAACAAAAACTTTAGAATCTATTTATGCCTACATTGGCCTTGAATATATTCAGCGATTCAACTACCATAACTCCCTGGGGCTGAGTACTCAAAGGGATCCTTAGAAAAGGAATTCCTTATGTTAATTTTAAACAGATCAGTCCTTATTCACCTAATTTCCCATCCTCCAAGGAAAAGTATCCTTCAAAATCTTATGTTTCAGCATGATGAGCTCTCACTTTTCTAAGTTTCAATACATAATGGCTGAAACTGCCGAACTTTTCTTCAGACAACCCTCTCATTTGAGTGATCAATGTAGTGAACAATGCTAACCATCTCCAATCCAATGCCCTACTTATATACAGCCATACATATGACCAAGCTTTCAGGGGTCACGTGGGATGGATTTGCCGGCTACTGCGGGGCTGCAGGCACCTTCTGCCCTGCGGAAACTCATTCTATCATTACATCTAGCAGAGAAATCGGAATGATTGAATTAAGTGCCCCTGCTTAACGACAGGACATTTAACTTAATTAGTTAACTAGGGCACAACCAGGTTGCTTTTCACTGACTAATGTTTTTATCCCCAGAGATACAGCATGAAATAGGCCCTTACGACCTTTCCACCAATTTAACCCTAGTCACAGGACAATTTACAATGACCAATTAACCTACTAACCAGTCGGGCTTTGGACTGTGGGAGGAAACCAGAGCACTCAGATGAAAGCCATATATCGACGGGGAGGATATACAAACTTTACAGCTGACGTCGGAGTCGAACTCTGATGCCTCGAGCTGCAATAGCGTCATGCTAACTATAAGCTACTGTGGTACTTTTAATTAAATATATTGTATTGCCAGTTGTTTGGGTCATTGAACAGTTCTCGGGTACAGAACCCCATTGTAATCTGGGGAAAACCTGTCTGTCCTCCCGTGAATAAAAAGAACAAAGCTGAGTGTAGTATTTCAAGAGTGGCATTATGAATGCTCCGTACAGTTGCAGTAAGAGATCCCTATGGAATGAAGGCCAACATACAACAGGCCTCCTCAATTAATTGCTATATCTTTAATTCCAAAAGTATATCCCACTGTTCTTTTTCCTTCATGCACGTATTAAGTGAATTACCCAGAGGCCCTCCATTGGTTAGGGTCAACCATGGATGCTGCGTCCCAACTATCTACGTGATACGCAAGCCGAGGCAGCATGATACATAGAGCAAGCTGTTGCCCATGCAGATGATGAACGTAAAGGAACGGTAGACACCAATATAGTTTGGTACCAGTAGGGTTACAGGAGTCAGCACTGAACTCAATGTGGGACTGTCTTAGGGACTCCAGCTCCGGCTGTTTCCTTGGAGTTTACTCCCGAAGCCTTCCCCTTGACTGGGTATAGACACAAGGCAGCGGAGGTTTGAAATCAAGAGTTTTCATTCTCCTAGATGAGCTGCCAATGTCAGCTGATGAGCCCCACCTGCCTGAAGCGACCAGTTTTAAGGTGCCAGTAACCCACCTTTGCCCCCTTCTCCTGTCAGTAGAAATGGTTCCGCCGGGCTTAATAGCTAAGCCACATGTGAAGGCCAGGAGCTGGACCTGCCTGTCAGAGGCTATTTGAGAAGCATGCCACTGGCAGCAATTAATAGGTTGAAAATCTTTGTTTTCTGAAAAGATTATAAAACAACACAAGCATTGTTAAAATCTGTTAACATAACATGCCACAGTTTAGATATGTGAGAAAAGAAAAAAATCTGATTATACTGTAGTCCATAAGAATTTTGCTACGCTATGTTGATTTCTGAAAGGGCTTCACAATGGTACAAAAGTTCTGGTTAACTATTCCAATAGAGTTTAGAATAATTATGGCATCTTTTGTGTTAAAGGTCCTTCTCAAATTTAGAAAAGTCAAAGGAAATTTATATATTGAATCATACTATTCACAGCACTGAGTGGAAGGATGCTTAAGATGTACCTGTGCAAGGTCAGTTGTTTGCTAAGAATTATCAAAATGCCTAAAGAATCTCATTTCTGATATATTTTCATCCACTGCCTTCCAAACTGAGGCAACTAATTTGTGTTTTATTATGGTGGTATTTAACTCTCTTCTTTTTGTTCTAGTCTTGTCAACACTTGTCCAAAAGCACGGCAACATTTATGCTCCCTGCTTGCCCTGGTGCTTGTCTGGGAAAGAAGCCTACCGTTTCGACTGACACTGTAAAGCAGCAGCATTCATTCACTATTTAGTCATTGCTTCAAGCCATAGTGTTGACACTTAACTTTCAGTTTAAGAGTTTTAGTTAACAGCCCTGTTGGCCTCGTGTTTGTATTTTCCTTTTCCTTTAAATTCTGCAACAGTTCTCATTAAAGTCAGTGAACTGTCAACCTGCGTCAGTGTCATTTTCTCTGCACGCTTGAGCTAAATCCAACTGTAGTGACAACCATGTGGCAGAGAAAAACATTCTCATTTGCCTCCTGTACTTTCAACAAATGATTTACAGATTTTTCCTTTTGGTTGCTGAGCAATTTGAAGACATTTCATTTTGAGGTACATTTATTATCAAGTAATGCATAAATTATCCAACCTTGAGATTTGCTTGCTCACAGGTGGCCACAAAGCAAGACACCCGAAAGAACACGTTTAAAGAAAAAATAAAAATAGAAGACAAGCACCCAATGTGCAAGAGAAAGAAAGAAAACATGAATCACACAAATTGAAGTGGATGGCAACATTTCGAACCCCGGTGTAGACCCAAAGCCTCATTATCACTAATCATATTAGTGTGCATGGAGCATAGCAGCTAGGGGCAGCCTTCATAGCCTCAGCGCCATGGAGAGAAGAGTGACTATCAAGAACAGCGAGCAAAAAAAAAACACAGCTCTCACTCCAAGTCTCAACACCGTCTTTCCAGTCTATCAGGACTGGCATTTAAATCGACCAGACAATGAAACAGTGCAAGGCTCCAGTGCCCTAGAGAGAGGAGTGACCATCGCAGAGCATGTGTGAAATCGGATCTCACCTCGGATCTGGGGCAGTGTTTAACCTGTCTAAACAGTGAATTGTACCTCACACTAGGATCCAGACTTAGAACACGCTGCCCAGAGACTTGCTCTGGGCCCATATTTCATTGCCCGGCCCAAAGGAAACCTTGCTCTATCAAAACTCCTAGATCTCTATGGTTAGATCCCCAGGGAGACCAAGTCAATCTCTGTCATCCTTGATAGTATCCTTGTAAAGTTGTACCTACCTCAAGGTCTTGACATGCTAAGTGTAGTGCCCACAACTGTACATAATAATCAAGCAGAAATTTAAAACTACTTAGTATGATTCTGAATTTTATATTCTATATTATGTCAGGTGTCTTAGAAGCCTTCTCCATTCACTTCTTATCCCACAGCATCCAGGACATCGTCAAGTAGCAATGTTTCAAAAAAGGCAGCACCTATCATTAAGGATCCCATCACGCAGGACATGCCCTTTTCTCATCGCCTCCATCAGGGAGGAAGTACGGGAGCCAAAAGGCACACACTCAACAATTCAGGGACAGCACCTTCCCCTCCGTCATCAGATTTCTGAATGTACACTGAACCCGTGAACACAACCTTACTACATTTTTTCCCTCCTTCTGCACTACTTATTTAATTTAACTTTTTTATAATGTATATACCTCTTACTTTAACTTTGTTTTTATTATGTATTGGATTGCACTGCTGCCGCAAAACAACAAATGTCCCGACACAGGCCAGTGATATTAAACCATCTCTGATTCTGTATTTACCCTTCCATCTTAAGAAGATCAGTGAAGAGGCACCCTCACCTTGCTACCATCTGACAACCACAAGTACCATTGGCATTACACTGCCTTTGCAGATTGTGAAGTGACACGTTTTAGTAGAAATATTTATCCAATTAGTGTACATTTCCTATCGCGTGTTTGCCCATTTCACCAGTCTATGATGCGCTATAAATAGGCTACAACCTCAACTTCCAAACTTACTCACGCTACACAAGTTCAGAGCTTTCAGAATCAGTTTTAATATCAACGCTGTATCGTGAAATTTGTTGGTTTTGAAGCAACAGTACAATGCAACAGATAATAATAAGAACTGTGAATTACAGTGTGTATGTGCGTGTGTGTGGCCTCCGTCGGTCGTGGTTGACCATGGGTACTGCGCCTCTGGTAGTCACTGGTTTGTCGAGCAGCGTCGACTGTGACTATTGAGGCTGATCCCGGAACGGGAGGCTCTGCCACGGTTGCTGCATGTGTAGGGCCTCATGGAAATGTTGTCCGTTGTCTGCTGTGCTCTCCGTTTAGCTCGCCACTCCTCAAGTTGACTCAGGATCACTCTTTCGCCTTGCTCTAGGTGTTGCTGAAGAGTACCTCGCCACTTGTTGCGGTCATCTGCTGTATCCTCCCAGCACTCTGTGTTGATTTTTAAGGCTTTCATGTCGCACTTGCAGAGGTCCTTAAAGTGAAGCTGGGGTCTACCACATTCCTCCATAGAGGATGTCCTCTGGCAATCTAACATCCTTCATACGATGGACATGGCCCAGAAAGCACAGTCTGCGTTGTCTTAAAAGCGTGAACATTGTGGGAAGTCCAGCGCGGGACAGGACCTCAGAGGTTGGGACTTCATCTCTCCAGGTGATGCCGAGGATGCAGCGAAGGCTGTGCAGGTGAAAACTATTGAGTTTCCTCTCCTGCTTGGAGTAGATGGTCCAAGTCTCTCTGCCATACAGGAGGGTGCTGATAACGCATGCTTTGTACACAGCAGTCTTGGTCTTTGTAGAACAGTCATATTAAATAAGTAGTACAAAAATAGTAGTGAGGTGGTGCTCATTGGCTTAATGCCCATTCAGAAATATCATAGCAGTGGGGAAGAAGCTGTTCCTGTATCATTAATAGAATAGTACAGCACAGTACAGGCCCTTCAGCCCACAACGTTGTGCCGACCCTCAAACCCTGCCTCCCATATAAGCCCCCACCTTAGATTCCTCCATATACCTGTCTAGTAGTCTCTTAAACTTCACTAGTGTATCTGCCTCCACCACTGACTCAGGCAGTGCATTCCACGCACCAACCACTCTCTGAGTAAAAAACCTTCCTCTAATATCCCCCTTGAACGTCCCACCCCTTACCTTAAAGCCACGTCCTCTTGTATTGAGCAGTGGTGCCCTGGGGAAGAGGTGCCGGCTATCCACTCTATCTATTCCTCTTATTATCTTGTACACCTCTATTATGTCTCCTCTCATCCTCCTTCTCTCCAAAAAGTAAAGCCCTAGCTCCCTTAATCTCTGATCATAATGCATACTTTCTGAACCAGGCAGCATCCTGGTAAATCTCCTCTGTACCCTTTCCAATGCTTCCACATCCTTCCTATAGTGAGGTGACCAGAATTGGACACAATATTCTAAGTGTGGCCTAACCAGAGTTTTATAGAGCTGCATCATTACATCGCGACTCTTAAACTCTATCCCTCGACTTATGAAAGCTAACACCCCATAAGCTGTCTTAACTATCCTATCCACTTGTGAGGCAACTTTCAGGGATCTGTGGACATGTACCCCTAGATCCCTCTGCTCCTCCACACTACTAAGTATCCTGCCATTTACTTTGTACTTTGCCTTGGAGTTTGTCCTTCCAAAGTGTACCACCTCACACTTCTCCGGGTTGAACTCCATCTGCCACTTCTCAGCCCACTTCTGCATCCTATCAATGTCTCTCTGCAATCTTTGACAATCCTCTGCACTACCTACAACACCACCAACCTTTGTGTCGTCTGCAAACTTGCCAACCCTCTCTTCTACCCCCACATCCAGCTCATTAATAAAAATCACGAAAAGTAGAGGTCCCAGAACAGATCTTTGTGGGACACCACTAGTCACAATCCTCCAATCTGAATGTACTCCCTCCACCACCACCCTCTGCCTTCTGCAGGCAAGCCAATTCTGAATCCACCTGGCCAAACTTCCCTGGATCCCATGCCTTCTAACTTTCTGAATAAGCCTACCATGTGGAACCTTGTCAAATACCTTACTAAAATCCATATAGATCACATCCACTGCACTACCCTCATCTATATGCCTGGTCACCTCCTCAAAGAACTCTATCAGGCTTGTTAGACACGATCTGCCCTTCACAAAGCCATGCTGACTGTCCCTGATCAGACCATAATTCTCTAAATGCCTATAGATCCTATCTCTAAGAATCTTTTCCAACAGCTTTCCCACCACAGACTTAAGGCTCACTGGTCTATAATTACCCGGACTATCCCTACTACCTTTTTTGAACAAGGGAACAACATTTGCCTCCCTCCAATCCTCCGGTACCATTCCCATGGACAACGAGGACATAAAGATCCTAGCCAGAGGCTCAGCAATCTCTTCTCTTGCCTCGTGAAGCAGCCTGGGGAATATTCCATCAGGCCCCGGGGACTTATTTGTCCTAATATATTTTAACAACTCCAACACCTCCTCTCCCTTAATATCAGCATGCTCCAGAACATCAACCTCACTCATATTGTCCTCACCATCATCAAGTTCCCTCTCATTGGTGAATACCGAAGAGAAGTATTCATTCAGGACCTCGCTCACTTCCACAGCCTCCAGGCACATCTTCCCACCTTCATCTCTAATCGGTCCTACCTTCACTCCTGTCATCCTTTTTTTCTTCACATAATTGAAGAATGCCTTGGGGTTTTCCTTTACCCTACTCGCCAAGGCCTTTTCATGCCCCCTTCTTGCTCTTCTCAGCCCCTTCTTAAGCTCCTTTCTTGCTTCCCTATATTCCTCAATAGACCCATCTGATCCTTGCTTCCTAAACCTCATGTGTGCTGCCTTCTTCCACCTGACTAGATTTTCCACCTCACTTGTCACCCATGGTTCCTTCACCCTACCATTCTTTATCTTCCTCACCAGGACAAATTTATCCCTTACATCCCACAAGAGATCTCTAAACATTGACCACATGTCCATAGTACACTTCCTTGCAAAAACATCATCCCAATTCACACCAGCAAGTTTTAGCCTTATAGCCTCATAATTTGCCTTTCCCCAATTAAAAATTTTCCTGTCTTCTTTGATTCTATCCTTTTCCATGATAATTATAAAGGCCAGGGAGCGGTGGTCACTGTCCCCCAGATGCTCACCCACTGAGAGATCTGTGACCTGACCCGGTTCATTACCTAGTACTAAATCTAGTAGGGCATTCCCCCTGGTCGGCCTGTCCACATACTGTGACAGGAATCCATCCTGGACACACTTAACAAATTGTGCCCCATCTGAACCCTTGGAACTAATCAGGTGCCAATCAATATTAGGGAAGTTAAAGTCACCCATGATAACAACCCTATTATTTTTGTGAATTGTAAGTGCATGTCTTCAGGCTTCTGTACCTCATTCCTGATGGTAGCAACGAGAAGAGGGCATGACCTGGGTGATGGGGGTCCTTAATGATGGATGCTGCCTTTTTGAGGCATCACTCCTATACTTTATTGTCACCAAACAATTGATACTAGAACGTACAATCATCACAGCGATATCTGATCCTTGAAGATGTCCTAGATACTGGGGTGGCGAGTTCCCATGATGGAGCTAACTCAGTTCACCACTTTCTGCAGCTTATTTCAATCCTATGAAGTAGCACCACCCCCTATATTAGACTGTGACGCAGCCTGTTAGAATGCTCTTCACAGTACATCTGTAGAAACTTACACTATAATTAGTAACAATAACTCTTGCAGCTTTGGGTCTCCACTGTCTATATTATCCAAAGAGAGCAACCTTTGTTCACTACTACTCCTATGTGTTACTTCTTCACAGTTACGTCCTCCTGTTGTCATTGATATCTTTTTGCTGAAGTCCACAACTTTATACCATGTCAAAGACATTCCAAGGTCTCTCTCAATAACTTTGACCAGACCATCCTCATCAACCTTCACAGCCAGTACAACTCATCTAAGGGAACCACGAACAACTTACTTCTAACAAAGCCATGTATGTTGCTCTTCAGTTGTTTTCACACTGTCATCTGGTTTCTAGCAGACTTCCTACCACGTACTGCACTTGGTCATTTTTTTTGACAAGTACAGTAGGTATTGTTTGCATACTTGGTGGTGGGGTGGAGATATGTCTCTACCAAAGGAAGTGTAAGGCACTCCTTCTCTCTGCTAGCCTGCGGGTCACCTTTGGGCAAGGTGTAGCATATGCTTAGCCCACCGATCAGGGTCACACAAGGCCATGGGAGGAGGCGGTGGATGGTCTTATGAGTAACAGGTAAATATCACAAGACCTGGTTTTGCAACCTGTGACACTAAACAGACAATCTCTGAAGAGTATTGATAATAGCTGGGATTACCCAACTTGTAAAGACAATGGCAAGCCACTTCTGTAGAATTTGCCGAGAATATTCATGGTCACAGACCATGATCATCCACATCATACAACACAGCAGATGATGGTGATGATGATGTAAGCTCAATAAACCGATAATAGAATAATAACCAGAATGGAATCAATGAAAGGCCGCACCATCTTGGGCACTCAACCAGTTTGCAAAAGACAAACTGTTCAAATACAAAAAGAAAAGAAATAATAATAATAAATAAATAAGCAATAAACATCGAGAACATGAGATGAAAAGTCCTTGAAAGTGAGTCCATAGGTTCTGGGAACATTTCAGTGATGGGGCAAGTGAAGTTATCCCCTTTGGTTCTAGAGCCCGATCGTTGATGATTAATCCCTCTATGATATCGGTTCACTTTGAATGCATTGTTGCTATGGGGTGGGGGGAGGTGGTGGTGCTAGTGCACGGAATCAAAATAAGCTGCAGAGAGTTCTAAACTCTGTCAACTCCATCTTGGACACTCAACCCCACAGTAACAAGGGCATCAAGGAGCTATGCCTCTAAAAAGCAGCATCCATCATTAAGGACCCCCATCACCCAGGTCACATCTTGTTCTCATTGCTACCATCAGGACAGAGGAACAGGAGCCTGAAGGCACACACTCAACAATTCAGGAACAACTTCTTCCCCTCTGCCATTAGATTTCCAAACGGACATTGTAGCCATGAACACTACCTCACTACTTTATTATATTTTTGCACTACTTATTTAACTTTTAAGGCATCCGTTAGTCTTGCGAGACCATGGATCTGCGTCTGGAAAGTCTTCACTCTCCAGGGCGCAGGCCTGGGCAAGGTTATATGGAAGACCAGCAGTTGCCCATGCTGCAAGTCTCCCCTCTCCACGACACAGATGTTGTCCAAGGGAAGGGCATTAGGACCCATACAGCTTGGCAGCAGTGTCGTCGCAGAGCAATGTGTGATTAAGTGCCTTGCTCAAGGACACAAGACGTTCCCTCGGCTGGGGCTCGAACTCACGACCTTCAGGTTGCTAGTCCAATGCCTTAACCACTTGGCCTCTATTTAAAAATATAGATAAACTTACTGTAATTCACATTTTTTTCTATTATTATATATTGCATTGTATTGCTGCCACAAAGACAACAAATTATACATCTGCTGGTGATATTAAACATAATTCTGAATATTGTAAATTCTATCTAACAGGAAAGTGAAAAACAGAAATTAACCCATAAGTTCTAAGTATCAACCTTTCTCAGCTGTCAAATTAAGTTACTCTGAGCTTTGGCTTCACTTTGTTTCATCTTGCCACTGTAAGCACTTTCATTCTGTAAATTGATAAAAAAACTGTCAGGGGAGTCCCAGCCTGGGGTTCACAGACCCTTGATTAATGGTATTGGTCCACGGTGTATAAAAGGTTGGGAACCCCTGTAACGAGGTCTGAAACGTATTTGCACAATCTGGAGAGACATGGTGACATTTGGTCAGGGTAGCACTTCCAATTGCACATAATGGACTGTCACCAAGACAAAAAAAAACCTTTAATGGCCATGCACAGCTAAACAACAAAATAATTATAAGGAAAATTGGTCATCAGAATGATTATAAGTTCACAGGAGGCATATCAACCTATTAGACTATAAATCCATAAAATATAGGAACAGAATTTGGCCATTTGGCCCATCAGGTCTGCTCCGCCATTTCATCAAAGCTGCTCCATTTCCCTCTCAGCCCCAATCTCCTGCCATCTCCCCGTGTCCTTTTATGCCCTAACTAATCAAGAATCTTTCCACTTCTGACACCTGATAGATAGATACTTTATTGATCCCAAAGGAAATTACAGTGTCACAGTAGCATTGCAAGTGCACAGATATACAAATATTAGAAGAGAAGTAAGAAAGAGTAAAAATAAGTTACCTCAAACAGTCTACCAGGAGAGGGTCATCACACCCCCGGCTGTAGGATGATTCATTATAGAGCTGAATGGCCAAGGGTAAGAATGACCTTGTATAGCGCTCTTTGGAGCAGCACAGTTGTCTTAGTCTATTACCAAAAGTGCTCTTCACTTCAGCCAAGGTGGCATGCCGAGGGTGAGAAATATTGTCCAGAATTGCCAGGATTTTCCATAGGATCCTTTGTCCAGTTCCTAAGTGTCCAGTTTGATTCCTGTAACAGAGCCAGCCTTTCTAATCACTTTATTGAGCCTATTGGCATCAGCCACGTTGATGCCATTGCCCCAGCAGACCACTGCATAGAAGGTCGTATAGCTGACAATAGACTGGTAGAATGTGAAGTAGAGGCCTGCGTACTCCAAAGGACCTCAGTCTCCTCAGGAAGTAGAGGCAACTCTAGCCCTTCTTGTACACAGCCTTTCCACTCATCGGTCATCCAGGTACTTGTGGGTCCTCACTACATCCATGTCCTCACCATCAAAAGTAACAGGGAGCAGTGCAGGCTTAGTCTTCCTAAAGTCCATTACTATCTCCTTTGTCTTACTGTGTTCAGGGATTCATCTTCGAACCTGGATGAGTATGCTGCCGTTGCTACTGACTTCATTAAAACCTGTGTGGATAAGTATCTGCCACAAAGACTTACTGTCCATTCCCAAGCCAAAAGCTGTGGATGAACCAGGAGGTACGTCGTCTGCTGAACGGTAGATCTGTGGCATTCAAGTCTGGCAACCCAGACTTTACAAGAAAACCAGGTATGATTTGCGGAGGGCTATTTCAAGAGCAAACAGACAATTTCAAATGAGGTTGGAAGCAACATCGAATGCATGACAAATCTGGCAGGGTTTGCAAGACATTACTTCCTACAAAGCAAAACCCAATAGCATGAATGGCAGCAATGCTTCACTACCAGATGAACTCAATGTCTTCTATGCAGGCTTTGAAAGGGTGAACACAACTACAGCTGTGAAGATCCCTGCTGCACCCGATGACACTGCGATCTCTGTCTCAGAGACCGACGTTCAGCTGTCATTAAAGAGATTGAACCCTCGCAAGGTGGAAGGTCCTGATGGAGTACCTGGTAAGGCTCTGAAAACCTGTGTCAAATAATTGGCGGGAGTATTCATGGACATTTTCAACTCTCATCACTATGGGCAGAAGTTCCTATTTGCTTCAAAAAGGCAACAATTATACCAGTGACTAAGAATAATAATGTGAGCTGCCTTAATGACTATTACCCGGTAGCACTCACATCTACAGTGATGAAATGCTTTGAGAGGTTGGTCATGATTAGAATGAACTCCTGCCTCAGCCAGGATCTAGACCCATTGCAATTTGCCTATCGCCACAAAAGGTCAATGGCAGATGCAATCTCAATGGTTCTTCACATGGCTCTAGACCACCTGGACAACACAAACACCTATGTCAGGATGCTGTTCATTGACTATAGCTCAGCATTTAATACCACCATTCCCATAATCCTGATTGAGAAGTTGCAGAACCTGGGCCTCTGTACCTCCCTCTGCAATTGGATCCTCAACTTCCTAGCAGGAAGTCCACAATCTGTGCGGATTGGTTATAACATTTCCTTGCTGGTGATCAATACTGGTGCACCTCAGGGGTGTGTGCTTAGCTCAATGCTCTACTCTTTTTATGCCCATGACTGTGTGGCTCGCTCAAATACCATCTATAAATTTGCTGACGATACAAACATTGTTGGTAGAATCTCAGGTGGTGACGAGAGGCCATACAGGAGTGAGATGCCAACTAGTGGAGTGGTATTGCAGCAACAACCTGACACTCAACGTCAGTAAGGAAAAACAGCTGATTGTGGACTTCCGGAAGGGTAAGACAAAGGAACACATACCAATCCTCATAGAGGGATCACAAGTGGAGAGAGTGAGCAGTTTCAAGTTCCTGTGAGTCAAGATCTCTGAGGATCTAACCTGGTCCCAACATATCAATGTAATTATAACGAAGGCAAGACGGTAGCTATACTTCATTAGGAGTTTGAAGAGATTTGGTATATCTACAAATACACTCAAAAACTTCTATAGTTGTACTGTGGAGAGCATTCTAACAGTTTGCACCACTGTCTGGTAAGAGGGGGGAGGGGCTACTGTACAGGACCGAAAGAAGCTGAAGAAGGTTGTAAATTTAGTTGGCTCCATCTTGGGTACCAGCCTACAAAGTACCCAGGACATCTTTAAGGAGCTGTGTCTCAGAAAGGCAACATCCATTATTAAGGACCTCCAGCTCTTTTCTCACAGTTACCATAGGGTAGGAGATACAGAAGCCTGAAGGCACACACTCAGCGATTCAGGAACAGCTTCTTCCCCTCTGCCATCCGATTCATAAATGGACATTGAACCCTTCGGCACTACCTCACTTTTTTTTAATATACAGTATTTCTGTTTTTAGCACAATTTTAATCTATTCAATATACATATACTGTAACTGATTTAGTTATTTATTATTGTATTTTGTTTTTTTTCTTCTATATTATGTATTGCATTGAACTGCCGCTGCTAAGTTAACAAATTTCACGTCACATGTCAGTGATAATAAACCTGATTCTGATGTTGGGCTGCAGATGATTCAGCATGTACCATTTGACAAAGTGCTCCACCAGAACCCTGTATTCATCCCGCCGTCCTCCCTTTATACACCCAGTTCTTGCTGAGTCGTCAGAGAATTTCTGCAGATGACATGACTAAGTCTTGTATCCAAGATATACAGGGTAAACAGGAAGGGAGTCAATACAGTCCCCTGTGGGGCCTCGGTGCTGCTCATAGCCACGTCTGACACACAGCTCTGAAGCCGCACAAACTGTGGTCTGCCAGTCATGTAGTCCATTATCCAAGATACGATGGAATTACCAACAAGCATTGAACAGAGCTTCTTCCCCAGCAATAAGGGCTGCGTGGTATTGAAAGCACCTGAGAAATCCAAAACATGATCCTCACTCTGCTACCCTGCTTACCCAAATGGGAGGAGTCTCTGTTCGGCAGGTAGATGACAGAATCATAGACTCCAATGTGCTCCTGGTAGGCAAACTGCAGGAGATTGAGGGCTAATCTGATCAGGGGTCGGAGGTGAGCCAGGACCAGCCTCTCTAGGGCCTTCATGATGGGTGAGGTCAGAGCCACTGGACGGTATTCACTCAAGACATTTAGTTGGCCCTGCCCTCCACAGCTGCCTGTGGCAAAAAATCCCACAGATTCAGCACTCGCTGGCTAAAAAGATTCCTCCTCATCTCCGTTCTAAAAGGACACCCCTCTATTCTGAGCCTGGTCTTAGACTCCCTCACCTAAGGCAACATCCTTTCCACATCCACTCTATCGAGACCTTTCAACATTCGATAGGTTTCAAAGAGGTCACCCTTCATTCTTCTGAATTCCTGCGAGTGGAGACCCACTACCATCAAACACTCTTCACGTGACAAACCTTTCACTCACAGAATTATTTTTGTGAACCTCCTTTGAACCCTCTGCAGTGTCAGCACATCCTTTCTTAGATAAGGGCCCCACTGTACTCCAAGTGAGAGGCCTCACCAGTGCCTTATAAAACCTCAACATCATATCCTTGCTCTTACATTCTAGTCCTCTTGAAATGAATGCTGAAGTTGCACGTGCCTTCCCCACCATCGACTCAACCTGCAAATTAACCTTTAGGGAACTCTGAGAGCTAACAAAGTAAAGAGAAGTGTAGAGTTATTCTGACAATGGCAGCTTACGCTCAGTCCACGGAATATCACATTTTCAAAATTATTGATGCACATACATAATTGCTGAAGTTATTCAGTATGCTTATTTCTGCTGAAGTTGCAGTAATCTAGTAACTGTGACTGGTGCTCTGTAGTAATACCAGTGTCAGAATTGGCTTCAGCAAGGCATCTCATGATGCGTCTTAAGTTGGATTTGTATGAATTAACTAATAGGACAAGATTCAAATTTTTTTTCTGGAAGCTTGGCAAAAGTTGTTCGTTCCCATTACTGGCAAAACTTTAGGCATGCACAGTGAAAGAAACAAAGGGAAAGAATTTGTGAACTTCAATGCTGACAGAAAACTGGGGGGAGGGGGGAAAGAATGAAGTCTTAATCAGACAGAAAAAGGAAATATTAAATCTAAATTGTTCAATTGCTTTCTTTGCAAGCCTTCTAAATTTAACAGGTCTCATCATTAAAGGGGTCATTCCACTGCAAGGTGCCGTTTGCAACATCCACTTCCTATTCATTGTTCAGTGAACTGGTGGTCTCCTGCCTGCTTCGTTGCAGGAGAAATCTCTCTCTCTCCCTTGCTAGAGAGAGCCGGTCTGAGATACAGAAGGTTTGGGTTATGGACTGTAATCAAGGTCTCTTTGGGGGTTTGCTATTGCATACGTGGTGGGGGGGAGTGAGTGCTTTTGCTGAAGCACGTGGGGGGAGGGAAAGGGGGAGGTTTAATGCTTTTGCTGCTGTTTGTGTGTAGCAGGGGGGAGGGAGGCCTTTGGGGCTCTGACGTTTCTGTCATTCATTCTTTGGAGTTTTTCTGTATCGTGGATGTCTGTGAAGAGTAAGAATTTGAGGCTGTACACTGTGTACATTCTCTGATATTAAATTGAATCACCGAACCATTAATGCATGGTCAGTAATTCCTTACAGCTCATGAGGAAATGACAGCAAGATCTTTCCTGTGCAAATCCTTACCAATCGATAGCATTTTGCAGTTTGTGAACATTTCTTCTGTTCCCCAGATTACTAGTATTTGCAGCACATATCCAGACACCTCCCAACCCATCCATGCCAGTACTTATCTCTTGCTTAAGCCTCACTTCACCTTCATTTAACCAGGGTAACTAGTTACAACTCCATCCTTTTTGCTCGTGTACTTATATAATTTCCCTTTGAATGCACCTCTGCTACTTGCCTTGCGATTCCTCGTGCTAACTAGCTTCTAATTTTGCTGATTGTTGTATGGCAAGATCTTAAACAGACTAACCCTGTACTCCCTTAAGTTTAGATTTAAAAACAAGACAAGTTCAGTGAAATTTACAATAATCTTACTGGACTTGACAAGACAGATGATACTTTCCCGTTAGGCAGGGGTTCTTAACCTGGAGTCCACAGACCCTGGGTAGATTCCAGGAGTCCGTGAACTTAGATGGGAAAAAATTTTGCATCTTCATTTTCACTAACCACCAACTAAAATTTAGTATTTTCTTCAATGATGAATGTAGGCAACAAACGACAGTGGTATTAGCAGTATTTGTGATTCTGTCACCAATAGAAATCACAAATATTTTCATGTCACATCACAGTTGTTACAAATTTCTCAAAATATTGTTTATGGCATACTCATCGTGACTTGCTATTTATTGCTTTAATGAAGAAATGCATATTACTGTAACAAAAAATTATTTTTATATATTATCATAACTGTATTTCAATATAATTGACTTCTTCATTTATAATACCATAACATTATTCTTAGAAGGGGTCCATAGACATCACCGGACTGCGGCAGCAGTACCGTGCATTGCATAAAATTACTAGAGTACTGTGCAAAACTCTCAGGCACCCTGGCAATATATATGTGCCTAAGACGTTTGTACAGTACTGTAGGTAATCGATGTCGATCAGCCTTGAGGCATTGTTCTCTTGTGCACGAAGGCCTCAGGAATTCATCACAGTCATTTGAATCTCAATGGTAAAACTGGTTTGACACAAAGTAGATGAGAGTATGAAGTATATGAAACATCCAAAAAAATCATTAATGAAGAAAATAAAGTTACGCTTCTAAAAGGGAAGGTTATGAATATGTACAAAGGAGACTGATAGGAGGAAAACAAACCTTCAGGTTGAATCACAAACATGAGAAAATATGCAGATGCCCATCCAACTAACCCGGATTTGAGGTTGGATCATTCTAAGCGCTGAGCCGATTTGGAGAGGACGAGAACAGTTTCGGGCTGGACGGCAAGGTCTAGATCTGGAGTACATCGCTGTGTGGCAAGTTCTAGGCCCAGAGCGTACTGCTGCAGCAGGGTCCCAGTCCTAATGCAAGACATGATCTGTTGTTTGGACAATTTAAATGCTGTCCCAGATAGTCTGGGGAGGCAGGGTGTTGGGACTGGAGGCGAGGGTCAGGCCAATTTCGCGCTGAGGCTGTGAGACTGTCCCGGCTGCTGTGCTTCACGTTTGTGAGCTTCACAACAATTTGCCCTGCCAATATGGTGAATTAAGACCAAGGCTTTGGGCCTACTCCGGGCTGCTCCTGGGATTCAGATCTAGAGCCTCAATTTGATTCCGAATGCTGTCGCTCGCTTCTGTTGTTTGCATGATGTGTTTTTTTTCTTTCTCTGTGCATTGGGTGTTGGTCTCTATTTTTTTTAATTGGGTTCTTCTGGATTTCTTGCTTTGTGGCTTCCTGTAAGCAGACAAATCTCAAGGTTGTATAATTTATACATTCTTTGATAATAAATGTAGTTTGAACCTTTGAGATGCTGTTAATCCAAAGCAACGTACGGAAAATGCTACAGAAACTCAGCAAGTCAGGCAGCATCAATGGAAATGAATAAAAAGTCACTGTTTCGGGCTGAGACCCATCTTCAGGACTGAAATAGAAGGGAGAAGGCGCCAAAATAAAAGAGGTGGAGGGAGGGGAAAGAGGCTAGCTGGAAGGTGGTAGGTGCAGCCAGCTGGGTGGGAAAGGTCAAGGGCTGAAGATGATGTATTACGTGTCCGCAGTTTCGTTTCTGTGAGCGTTACCTTATGACGTATGCCAACGGTATAAAAGAAATGGGACATAGAGCTGAGAAGGTCGAAGGAGAGAGAGACAGAGACAGAGAAGACTGCAGATGTCAAGCTATCCGGGAACAGCTCACAATCGAGAAGGGTAAAGTCTAATGCTTACCCATAACCAAAGGATTGGGTTAATCAGCAAAACACTATGCATTGTGGAGACGTGTCTGTCCTTCGTATGATCCATGGGTGTGGATTTTGTGACAGTCATTTGTTGAAATCGCTCCGTGGACTTTGGAACAGTATTCCTCAGCTGGGATCTTCGATAACCGTTTCTTCATTTGCTAGCCGTGGAATCTTCAGAGTTCGTCGTGATCGCCTCGTCACTACATTGTGAATCCACAAGTCTCTCCTTTCACCTATTACGTGATTTACTAGGACTCTCTGAACTGCCACTTTAAGACTGTGCTTAAGTAAGATTTGTTAAGAACAGGTTCTAAGTTTGACTGTAAGGGAGCTATAGATGCAAAACACTGTTAACTTCTGCTTAAGTAGTTTATTTAATTAACTACATTTTTGAGTAGATGTAAATAAACTTACTGGTTTTAATATTAAAACTCGACTCAATTTGTCATCCCTTGCTGCTGGTACATTACGAAATCGTAACAGAAGGAATCTGATCAGAGGGGAGAGTGCACCATCGGAGAAAGGGAAGGGGACGGGTCCCAGGGGGAAGTAATAGACAGGTGAGAAGTAGTAAAAGGTCAGGGTGGATGATTTATTTCAAATAGTTTTCCATAACTGAACATAGTTTTACATTTTTAATTTGTCCATATTTCCAGAACCCAAAAGTATCCTGCTGGTAACCACTCAGGTGCAGTAAAATCAGCTTCCTTCAGATCCCAGACACAATAACTCAGTGAGTTTTCAATCAATAATTTGTGGAGGCCTGGCACACCAGCCTGATCTATGGTTTACTGATCTATGAATGAACTCCTGAGTGAGTGAATATTTGTGACTGGTGGTTAAACAGTAGGCCAAGTGCTCCAGGATATACAGGTTGCACAGTGGTGCAATCTCACATTCCAAAGCACCCAGGAGCGATTCTAACTTTAAGTGTTTATTGTGCAGAGTTTGCATGCTCTCTCCATCAGCATGTGTTTTTTTCTAGGCGTTCCATTTCCTAGTGCATTCCAAAGACATTGTGCTAATAGAATATTGTAAATGACTTGGTTCTTTAAGTTTGTTATAGCCAGGGCTGGTAAAAGGGACAAGCTCCCACTACCTATTAAATGCTCCCAGTGGTGTGTGTCACAAATAGCCTCTGACAACAAAGTCCAGCTCCAGCCCTTCACCTGTGGCTTAGAATACTAAGCCCAAAGGAACCACTTCTACAGACAGAAGGAACAAAGGCGGGTTACTGTGTCTTAAAACCACATTGGGCAGATGGGGTTCGTCAGCTGTGGTTGGCAGCTCACCAAGGGGAAGCAAACGTCTGATCTCAAATCTCTGCTGCCTTGCAGATGTACCCACTTAAGGGAAAGGCTTCAGGATTAAACCATGAGGGAATAATCCAGAGCTGGAGGCCCGAAGGGAGCCCTACATTGTTCAACGCTGACCTGGTTACTTCTGTGATGCTGCTGGTGCCAAACCATTGATCCCCTGCCATTCCTTTGGGTTCATAGTTCGCGTGGAGAGGGGGAGCTTGCTACATGGGCAACATATTGTACTGCCCAGGGTTGCGTATCTAGACAGCTAGGACATCCGTGGTCCACTCTGACCAACAGAGACCCTGAAAATTACTTCTTAGTGTTAATTAATAGTAAAAGCATCAAGTGGGTGTTGGTGGACACATGAGAGGAAAAGCAAATATGAAGAGGGAATGGGACTTATGGGATTGTGTCCATGGGAGCTGGCACGTACATTATAAAATATTTCAATTTGTTTGTTTTCCTTCTGTTGACTAATCCAAGGACATACTTCAATGTGACTATAGTTACCTCACCAAGGCTATGGCTCAAGTTATGTAAGTAAATATTGTGGAATTTGCACTTACTTGCATGCCACACATATATATGTCTGAGCCTGCAATTGCAAACATACAACTTGTACAGACAGTTCGCCGACTGTGAATGTACAACATAAACGCGTAGGTGTCAGGAGACAGGCAGTCAGTCACCCTGCCCATGAAGCAGAAATAACCATACTTTGATAATAAATGTACTTTAAACCCTTTGAACCTTTAAAATCTCAGATTTTCCCCTCTCAAGAACAGGATTAATTTATGAGGTAGGGTTTAAAACCTGGAATGTGTTTTTACATCATAAACTTACTTGTATTCATTTACATACAAAGAACTGAATCAACTTTTTTTTAATCTGAGCAGCACAGGGAGCAGATAGCTTACCTCCAGAGAGGGATATTGTTTTAGGGCTGGTATCCTGACACAGTTTGGGGAACAATTGTGTATTGGTGTGATACGCACAGCTGTGATACGATTCTGTATACCCTTCTGAATAACCAAGTTCTTCAAGAAGGATTTTGTGTTAGCAGGAAACAACTTAGCTTCTGCTGTGTGATTACCACGTTCTGATTTTTACTGAATAGTTTTGCCTCTGAAAATCTTCAGAAGTTCAGTGTTGCACTAAGTACTCTTAACCTTGGCTGAAATCACTGGACAACAATTTTTTTCAAAAGTGTTGCTTCCTCTCAATTTTTCTTTTTTGTTTACGATAGACTGCTTGAAACTGAACCAAAATATAATTTCAGACTACTTGTATCACATAGGAATTTGGAGAACCAAGAAATTAACTTTTACTGAATATAATGCTTTTAATTGCATACTGGTGCTGACACTGCAATAGTTTAACTAAGCTGAAAAAATGTTTGTTGATGATTTCCATTTGTACTCAGTGTTTGAGGCTTCTCACTTAAGTGTCCAACAATATTCAGCCAACATTGATGGATTCCAGTTGCCCTAATATCATTTCTCCATGACCGCAATGTCCTGGTGAAACCTTTCACCATTCTTGTCACTGACAGTGCCAAAATTGGCAGGAAAGAAGTCAAAATAGCAATACAGAAAATAAATCTTTAGTGATATGTTGCACTTTATGGCTTTGTATGCTTGAAGCATGTTGTTAACCAGCTGCAAGTAGTTTGGTGCTCTGTAGCTGCCAAGAAAATTTTCAACAACATCCTCGAATCCCTTCCACACAATTTTCTCCAATCCCACTAGAGGTTCTTCAAATTGCTTGTCATTGATCATCTGTTTGATCTGTGGATCAACAAAAATGCCTCCCTTAATCAAGGCATCAGTTATTCTGACTTGAAGTAACAAATATGGGCAATTTTGAAAAAAAAGGTGCATGACAGGGAAATTTCAAGGGGATTTTCATGATCAGCAGCCCAAAGTCCATAAGATACACCCAAAAGTATTCAAGAAACAAAATCTTTATTGTCCAGTACATTTGTTGAAAGCATCTGTGTCCGTCAAGAGTTAACACACCTCAATCCCATTTTTCTGCACTAAGTTCATTGCTCAGTAGCTCATTGCTCTTAAGAGTACTTATCCAACTACTTTGTACGACGGGCGATTGATAGGTTCGTGGCCTAAGGTTGAAGGAGTCAATTTTAGAAAACCTAGCACATTTATTTTTCAACATAGTCCCCTCCTACATGTACACACTTAGACCAGCGGTCGTGGAGCATACGGATCCCTTCTTTGTAGAAGTGGTCCACAGCAGGGGTGACTAATAAGTTCATGGCCTAAGGTAGAAGGAGATGAGTTATACAGCTCTTGTTACATGCACGTGCAGTTCAACTTTTTGAGTGAAAATGCAACAAGTTTGAAGTTAATAACTCATCTCCTTCTACCTTAGGCCACAAACTTATCAATCACCCCTGCTGTGGACTTCTTCTGGAGGTCCAAGACGCCGACTTCTACGAAGGGATCCATATGCTCCACGACCGCTGGACTAAGTGTGTAAATGTAGGAAAAATAAATGTGCTAGGTTTTCTAAAATTGACTCCTCCTACCTTAGGCCACGAACTTATTAATCACCCCTCGTATATTCCTAGGTTCAATTCCCACCACTGTCTGTAAGCAGTTTTTACGTTCTTCCCATGACCGCATGGGTTTCCTCCGGGTGCTCTGGTTTCCTCTCGCAGTCCAAAGTTGTACCAGTTGATAAGTTAATTGGTCACTGTAAATTCTCCCGTGATTAGGCTAGAGTTAACTCGAGGGTTGATAGTCAGCACGGCTCAAAGTGCTGTAAGGGCCTACTCTGCACTGCATCTCAATAAACATCCAGAAGACCACAATCTGTGAGGGTTGGAAATAACATCTCCACCTCGCTGACAGTCAACACTGGCGCACCTCAGGAATGTGTGCTTAGCCCACTGCTCTGTTCTCTCTACACCCACGAGTGTCTGACCAGGCACAGCTCAAATGCCATCTATAAATTTGCTGATGATACAACCATTGTTGGCAGAACCTCAGTTGGTGACAAGGTGTACAGGAGTGAGATTTACCAGGCAGCTGAGTGGTGTCACAGCAACAATCTTGCACTCAATGTCAGTAAGACCCAAGAACTGATCGTGGACTTCAGAAAAGCTAGGATAAGGGAACACACACCAGTCCTCAGAGGAATCAGAGCGGAAGGAGTGAGCAATTTCAAATTCCTAGGTGTCAGTATCTCTCTGGATCTAACCTGGACCCAACAAATTGATACAGCTACAAAGAAGGAACAACAGTGGCAATATTTATGGAGTACTTGGTGACACAGGACAAGTTAGGACAAAGTCAGCATGGCTTCCTAAAGGAGAAATCCTGCCTGACAAACCTGTTAGAATTCTTTGAGGAGATTACAAGTAGGATAGATAAAAGGGATACTCACAACACGCTGGAGGAACTCAGCAGCTGGGGCAGAATCCGTGGCAACGATCAGTCAACGTTTCCACGGACGTTGCCCGACCTACTGAGTTCCTCCAGCGTGTTCTGAGTGTTGCTTTGACCCCAGCATCTGCAGAGTGTTTTGTGTTTAGATAAGAGGGATGCAGTGGATGTTGTATATCTGGATTTTCAGAAGGCCTTTGACAAGGTGTCACACTCGAGGCTGTGTACCAAGTTAAGAGTCCATGGTATTACAGAAGAGTTACTGGCATGGTTAGAGCATTGGCTGTTTGGTAGGGTCAGTGAGTGGAGTAAAAAGATCCTTCTCTGGTTGGCTGCCAGTGACTAGTGGTGTTCCACAGGGGTCAGCGTTGGGACCGCTTCTCTTTATGCTGTATATCAATGATTCAGATGATGGAATCGATGGTTTTGCTGCCAAATTTTCAGATGATACGAAGATTGGTGGAGGGGCTGGTAGTGTTGAGGAAACAGGTAGGCTGCAGAAGGACGCAGACAGATAGGGAAATGGGCAAGAAAGTGGTAAATGACATACAATGTTGGGAAACGTTCAGGCACTTTGGTAGAAATAAGTGTGCAGACTATTTTCTGACCAGAGAGAAAATCCAATAATCCGAGATGCAACGGGACTTGGGGGTCCTTGTGCAGAACACCCTAAAGATTAACTTCCAGGTTGAGTCAGTGGTGAGGAAGGCAAATGCAATGTTTGCATTCATTTCAAGAGTCTAGAATATAAGAGCAGGGAAGTGATGTTGAGGCTTTACAAGGCACTGGTGAGGCCTCACCTTGAGTATTGCTAACAGTTTTTGGCTTCTCATCTAAGAAAAGCTGTGCTGGCACTGGAGAGGGTTCAGAGGAGGATCACAAGGATGATTCCATATATGAAAGGGTTATTATACGAGGAACGTTTGATGGTTCAGGGTCTGTACTCGTTGGAATTTAGAAGGATGAAGAGGGATGTCATTCAAACCTTTCAAACGTTGGAAGGCCTAGATAGAGTAGGTGTGGAAAGGGTGTTTCTCACAGGGGGGGAATCTAGAACAAGAGGGGACAGTCTCAGGATAGAGGGACATCCATTTAAAACAGAGATGCGGAGAAATTTATTTCGCCAGAGGGTGGAGGATTTGTCGAAGTTATTAACACAGGCAGCTGTGGAGGCTAGGTCGTTGGGTGTATTTAAGGCAGAGTTGATAGGTTCTTGATTGGACAAAGCATCAAAGGTTATGGGGCGGAGGCCAGGGAGTGGGACAGAGGAGGGGAAAAATGATCAGCCATGATTCAATGGTGGAGCAGAATCGACGGGCCAAATGGCCTAATTCTGCTCCTGTGCCATATGGTCTTATTTCATTGGAGTTTGAGGAGATTTTGTAAGTCACCAAAGACACTGGCAAACTTCTACAGATGTACTATGGATAGCATTCTGATTGACTGCATCACCGTCTGGTATGGGGGGGGCGGTAGGTGGGGGGCTAATGTACCAGATCGAAGTAAGCTGCAGAGAGTTGTAAACACAGCCAACTCCATCATGGCCACCAGCCTCCATTGTGTCCAGGACATCCAACATTAAGAACCCCCATCATCCAGGTCATGCCCTCGTCTCATTGCTACCATCAGCGAGGAGGTACTGGAGCCTGAAGAACTCAAGAACAGCTTCTTCCCCTCTGCCATCAGATTTCTAAACTGACATTGAACCCATGAACACTAACTTTTTAAATTTCTATTTTCTCGCACTACTTTAATTTAATTTAATATATACTGAATATACTTACTGTAATTCACAGCTTTTTTTCTACTATCACATTTTTCATTGTACTGCGGCCACAAACACAACAAATTTCACGACATATGCTGGTGATACTAAACCGGATTCTAATTATTCATCTCTTCCTCAATCTTAAATGGTTGCGCCCATATTCTGAGACAATGCACTCTGGTTCCTACACAATTCCATGAAGGAATCATATGTTTCAATGAGATCATCTCTCATTTTTCTTAAGTCCAGTCAGTGCAGACACAACTTGTTGAACACTTTTTCCATCAACCACTGCATGCACAGTAAACCTTCTCTGAAACGCTGCTCACAATAAAAAAAATCAGAGACAAGGGTAGCAAATTATTCACTGTATTCCATATTTGGTCTCATTAGTGCCTTGTAGAGTTACATTAACATGCCCCTACTTTACGCTGCTCTACCAACACAAACTGAAGCAAGACGTTCCAGACGCAGGTCCATGGTCTCGCGAGACTAACGGATACCACCTCCACTCCAATACTCAAACACCACTAAAACACTGCCTGCTGCAGCTTTGT
The DNA here is from genome assembly GCF_030028105.1 of Mobula birostris. Classification (NCBI taxonomy): domain Eukaryota; kingdom Metazoa; phylum Chordata; class Chondrichthyes; order Myliobatiformes; family Myliobatidae; genus Mobula; species Mobula birostris. The sequence goes on from NC_092375.1 coordinate 183,663,372, forward strand.
GCTTCATGTATAATGACCCTGAAAATCTCTTTGAGCTACAAAATCCTGTATTTTCCCCACTTAAATAATATTTTATCATTCTTCATTCCAAAGTGAACAATCTCACAGTTCCCCAGTTTATCCCAATTGCCAGATTTTTCCCACTCATTAACCCATCAATATCCTCCTGTAACTTGCTCATCCACATTTGTACCATCCACAATTTAAGTTACTGTACATTCAGTTCCTTTCATTAAATCATGAGTGTACACTGTAAAATGCTGGGCTTGCAGCACCATTCAATGTTGTCAATGTGAAAATGACCCTTCCTACTTAATCAATAAAACGTGCTACATTCAGAGTGCTTGCTGACTACATTATAGTAGTTATCAAACTCTTCCTACATTCCATCAAGTTTGAAACTATAGTTCTTGAGAAGCAATTTCAGGTTGTATACTGTACATGCTCGCTGATATTAAATTGAAACATTTGTACAGTACTATGCAAAAGTCTTTGATTATATATATATATATATATATATATATATATATATATATATATATATATACACACACACACACACACACACACACACACACACACATATATATATATATATACCTAGGGCACCCAAGACCTTTGCACAGCGCTGTATTTGTCAATGTGGAGCGGAGAGCGAGTTTGTACATCTGATGGGAGCAAAGAATGTGGGGAATGGCGAGGGTGGAGCGTCATGGGAGAGATTTGGGACAGGTGGCAAAGAAGTGACGGGGCAGGGAGTGGCATGGGGTGGCATGGGTGCAGAGATATACTGGCCCCAGAGGAACGCAGTTTTGTTTAGCTGTCTATGTGTGAATGCTTGAATGACAATTAAACATGAATTTGTACTACAGACCTGGCAGGGCGTTCCACACACCACCACTGTGTAAAGAACTTAACTCTGCCACTCCCTCCCAATATACTTTCCATCAAGCACTTAAAATTATGCCCCTTTGTATTAGCTATCTTCACCCTGGGAAAAAGTCTCTGACTATCCATTCCACCTATGTTTCTTATCATCTCATACACTTCTATCAAGTCACCTCGCATCCTTCTTTGCTCCAAGGAGAGAAGCCCTAGCTCGCTTAACCTAGTTTAATGTGACATGCCCCCTAGTCCAGGCAGTATCCTGGTAAGTCTCTTCTACACCTTCTCTAAAGCTTTCACATCCTTTCTATAATAAGACAACCAGAACGGTATAGAATATTCCAAATGTGGTCTAACCAGGGCTTTATACAGCTGCAGCATCTGCTTATGGCAGAAGTTCCCAGCACTTTTTATGCCGTGGACCAATACCATTAAACAAGGGGTCTGTGTTGCAAAGTCCTAGCTTAAGGTGAATGAGTGAAAGCCTAGGGAAGATGGAAGAGCTAAGTTTTTAAACAGAGAGTGGCAAATGCCTGGAACATACTGCCAGGGTTGTGGTGGTACAGGCAGACACAACAGCGACTTTTAAGAAACTCCTTGGGAGGGCTAGGGTCTGTGTAAGGGGAAAAAGTTATATCGATCATGAAGTAGGTTCATATAGGTTTGCCCAATATCATGGGCCAAGGAGTCCATACTCTGCTGTTCTATATTTTATCTTTTTGGACTTATCAAGCCTAAAATGCAAATATTATACCATTCAATTGGTGTTTGGTTACTTCTACATGTTACCACCACAACTGGACAAAGTCAGAGACAGTTATATAAAAAAAGTACTTACAATTTTGTCCTTATCTTCTCTGAACTTTGTTTCCTGTTAAATATTAACGTATTTATCTTCAGCTCAAAGTTCTCTTGTTTGACCAGAAATAAATAGTTAACTACTGACAAGTTATTCTGAACCTTAGCTGTGGAAAGTATTTTATCTTTGGGCATTATTCAGTCAAAAATATGCAAAGGTACACTACACCCACTAGACAATGAAATCAAAGATATTAATCAAAGGGATTAATTTAAATGGAAAAAAAAAGCTTGAGGCTCCCTACCGAAGTTGCTACAGGAATGGATGACCAAAGTCGGTTTCATGGCACAAAATGAAAGCTTGACTGCACAGAGCAAATCACATTTGGGGAACCATAAAGAAGACCAGGAAGGAAATCAGCCATTATTTCCTACGTGCTCCTGCAACTGGAAGTGGCAGTTTCCATTTTAATCACACCATGCCCTGTCGGGCTTTAAGATTTCAAAATAAAAATAGAAATAGAAATAAAAATAGAAAAATGCCAGCAAATCTTAGCAGATCAGGTAGCATCTGTAGAAAGTTAATGTTTCAGCTAAACAAGGCCAGACAGGAGATTTAGCTAAGTATTCTACAAGCCAAGTCAAATTAATTTTGCAGCACATTCACAACAAATACCATGCAATTTTTACAAGGCCCCACTCAAAAATTGTAACATCAATAGTTAAGCAGTAATTAACTATATAGAGTGTTGTCCCACCTAATTTAGTTTAGTTTAGAAGTCAACTTCAAAACTAAAGGGGAGGAGCTTAGGAGAGACAATGGCGCCTAATGGCGATTCTTTTGCTTGCATCTTCGGAAACAGCTCTATCTTTAATATTTCTATTTTTCCCTTTCAGGGTTCTTTTGAAGACCTTGACCTGGAGTTACATGCAGACTTTGGTTCTTTGAGGGAATGGGACCTGCTCTCAGGGTCTCACGACTGGCTGTTATTTGATATACCAAGGACGCGGCCTAGAAAATTAGCTGACCTTCGGAGTTACGGGATTTTGTGGCCCTGGAGGCGGGCTGAGTCGAGGTCAGTGCCTCTGCAGGAGACTGGTGTGTTGTGAGAGACGGAAGATCTCTGGCTGTGTGTACAGAGACCCGAGTTCTTTGGGCACAGAGCTCGGAAAAAGTGAGTTGTTTGTTATGTCTCCCCTCTCACTCTGATATGGAGATAACCTCTTTTTCCCTTATTAGGGAGAGAGAGAGCCTGTGGTATGTCGAATACTGGGTGAACAAGTAGTCTTTGGGGTACTGCAAGTCTGTGTATTTACTGATGTTTTGCTGCACGTTTGAGTGCTTGGTGGGGAGCGCTGATGCTTTTTTTTGCTGGTGGGGAGATTGTTGCTTTGCTGCTGCTTACACGTGGGAGGGGGGAGCTGGGGGGCCTTTGGGGTTCTAACATTTAACTATCATTCATTTTTTGGGGCACTCCTCTGTTTTCGTGGATGGTTGCAAAGAAAAATTATTTCAGGATGTATGTTGTATACATTTCTCTGACATTAAATACACCTTTGATACTTCAACAGACCAAAGTCATGCCAGTCAAAAAGTACAAATATCTACACTTTCCCAACCCAAAAACCCAAAAAATAAACAGTAAACTCGAACAGTGGTAACGTCATCCAAATCATCTCTTCAGTCTGTAGCTAACAATCTTCCTAACACCAGCCCTCTTAAACCACTGGATATAAGATCAGAATTAGGCTATTTGGCCCATCCAGTCTGCTCCACTATTTCATTATGGCTGAGCCATCTCCTTCTCAGCTCAATCTGCTGTCTTCTCCCAGTATCCCTTTATGTCCTGATTAATTAAGCATCTTTCAACCTCTGCCTTAAATATACCCAGTGAGCTGGCCTCTACAGCTGCCTGTGGCAATGAATTCCAGATTTACCACTTTCTGGTGAAAGAAATTGCTCCTCCTCTGAACTCTAAATGGACAACCCTCTATTCTGAGTCTGTGTCCTCTGGTCATTGACTCTCCCATCATAGAAAACATACTTTCCACATCCACTCTGTCGAGGCCTTTCAACATTCAATAGGTTTCAATGAGATCTCCCCTCTTTCTTTGGAATTTCAGTCAGTACAGGCCCAGGGCCACCAAACGCTCCTCATGTGATAAGCCTGGAATTATTCTCGTGAACCTCCTTTGAAATTTCTCCATTGCCAGCACATCCTTTCTTAAGTAAGGGGCCCAAAACTGCTCACAATACTCCAAGTGAAGCCTCACCAGTGCTTTATAAAACTGCAACATTACATCCTTGCTTTTAATATTCAAGTCCTCTCGAAATGAATGCTAACATTGCATTTGCCCTCCTCACCACCATCACAAACTGCAAATTAATCTTTAGGGAATCCAGCACGAGGACTCCCAAATGCCTTTGCACTTCAGATTTTTGAGATTTCTCTCCACTTAGAAGATAGTCACCCCTTTTATTTCTTCTACAAAGTGCATGACCGTACACTTCCCGACACTGCATTTCATCTGCCACTTCTTGCCCATTCTCTTAATTTGTCAGCTCAATCTGCTCTTTCTGTAGCCCCTCTGCTTATTCTACACTACCTGCCCCCTCCACTTATCTTTGTATCGTCCGCAAACTTGGCCACGAAGCCATCAATTCCGTCATTCAAATCATTGACATATAAAGTAAAAAGAAGCAGCAACAGCACAGTCCCCTGTGGAATGCCACTAGCCACCGGCAGTCAATCAGCAAAGGCCAGCAATGCCACTAGTCACAAGCAGCCTCATCTGTGGCATGAAATTCCAAATACATAACACCTACTGATTTTTCCTTTGCCTATCCTACTTGTTATCCCTTCAAAGAACTCCAACAGGTTTGTCAGGCTTAAGGAAACCATGCTGACTTCAATCTCTTCAGCCACTTCTTTCAGAACCCCTGGGTGTAGGCCATTTGGTCCAGGTGACTGATCCACCTTCAGACCTTCAGTTTCCCAAGCACCTTCTCCCTAGTAATGGTAACTTCACTCACTTCTGCCCCCTGACACTGTCGCAAGCCTGGCATACTGCTCGTGACTTCCACAGTAAAGACTGACGCAAAATACTTATTCAGTTTGCTCGCCATTTCTTTGCACCCCATTACTACCTCTTCAGTACCGTTTTCCGGCAGTCTGATCTCTACTTCCACTTCTCTTTCAGACTTTATATTTCTTAAGAAACTTTTAGAAATATAGAAAACCTACAGCACATGACAGGCCCTTCAGCCCACAATGCTGTGCCGTAAATGTACTTACTTTAGAAATTACCTAGGGTTACCCATAGCTCTCTATTTTTCTAAGCTCCACAAACTGATCCAGGAGATTCTTAAAAGACCCTATTGTATCCACCACCACCATCGTCAGCAGCCCATTCCACGCACTCACCCCTCTCTGCGTAAAAAAAAAACTCACCCCTGACATCTCCTCTGTACCTGCTTCTAAGCACCTTAAAACTATGCTCTCTCGTGTTAGCCATTTCAGCCCTGGGAAAAAGCCTCTGACTATACACAAGATCAATGCTCCTCATCATCTTATACACCTCTATCAGATCATCTCTCCTCCTCCATTGCTCCAAGGAGAAAAGGCCAAGTTCACTCAACCTATTCTCATAAGGCATGCTCCCCAATCCAGGCAACATCCTTGTAAATCTCCTCTGCAACCCTTTCTATAGTTTCCACATTTCCTTCCTGTAGTGAGGTGACCAGAACTGAGCACAGTACTTCAAGTGGGGTCTGACCAGAGTCCTACAGAGCTGTAACATTACCTCTCGGCTCTTGAACTCATTCCCACAGTGAATGAAGGCCAGTCCACCGTACGCCTTCTTAACCACAGAGTCAACCCACGCAACAGCTTTGAGTGTCCTATGGACTCAGACCCCAAGATCCCTCTGATCCTCCACACTGCCAAGAGTCTTAACGTTAATACTATATCCTGTCATCATATTTAACCTACCAAAATGAGCCACCTCACACTTATCCGGGTTGAACTCCATCTGCCACTTCTCAGCCCAGCTTGCATCCTATCGAAGTCCCACCATAACCTGTAACAGCCTTCCACACTATCCAAAACACCCCCACTTTGTGTCATCAGCAAATTTACTAACCCATCCCTCCACTTCCTCATTCAGGTCATTTATAAAAATCACGAAGAGAAGGGGACACAGAACAGATCCCTGAGGCACACCACTGGTCACCAACCTCCATGCAGAATATGACCCGTCTACAACCACTCTTTGCCTTCTGTGAGCAAGCCAATTCTAGATCCACAAAGCAAGGTCCCCTTGCATCCCATGCCTCCTTACTTTCTCAATAAGCCTTGCATGGGGTACCTTATCAAATGCCTTGCTGAAATCCATATACACTACTTCTACTGCTCCACCTTCAATGTATTTAGTCCCATCCTCAAATAAATTCAATCATTTGTTATCCACTTTAATATTATTAGCTAGCTTAACTTGGTATTCCATCTTTACCTTCTTTATAACTTTTTTTAGTTGTGTCCTGTTGGTTTTTAAAGCTTCCCTATCCTCTAACTTCCCACTAATTTTTGCCCTATTATATGCCCTCTCTTTGGCTTTTATGTTAGCTTTAACTTCTCTCGTCAGCCACGGTTGTGTCATCCTGCCTTTAGAATACTTCTTACTAAACAGTCACATTCCCAAGCAGAAATATTCAATGTATATTCATTGTGCATTTATTAGCACCATTGTTGAGATAAAGTGGAACCAACTTAAAATTATTCCATTATGAAAATATAAAAAAGAAATTCAGTTTCTTTTTGGATAACTCTTGCTTAAATGACTTGTGTTGATTGGAAGAGGGCTTCACTAAAGAAACCAAGTGAAAAAAACATAATGAAATGGATATAGGGCTTTCTCCATATCACATTGTTATATACAATTTACAGCAGGAAAAAGACCTTTAGCTCAATAGCTTTTGGAAGCATTTATCCTCTACATCTATTCTTTGTCAACCATATCAAGACACCTTCTTTCTCTCTGCTTATCAAAATGCATCCTCAATACAAACAAAGTAAAGATTTGCTCACATTTCCAATTTGCTGAAAATAAATAAACTCATAACTACCAAATTGAACTTGCCTCTACCATTTCTACTGGAAGCTCGTTCCACACAGCTACCACTCTGAGTAAAGAAGTTCCCTCTCATGTTACCACTAAACTTTTGCCCCTTAACTCATGTCCTCTTGTTTGAATCTCCCCTACTCTCAATGGAAAAAGCCTATCCACGTCAACTCTGTCTATCCCCCTCATAATTTTAAATACCCCTATCAAGTCCCCCCTCAACTTTCTACGCTCCAAAGAATAAAGACCTAACTTGTTCAACCTTTCTCTGTAACTTAGGTGCTGAAACCCAGGTAACATTCTAGTAAATCTCCTCGGTACTCTCTCTATTTTGTTGACATCTTTCCTATAATTCGGTGACCAGAACTGTACACAATACTCCAAATTTGGCCTTACAATGCCTTGCACAATTTCAACATTACATCCCAACTCCTATACTCAATGCTCTGATTTATAAAGACCAGCATACCCAAAGTTTTCTTCACCACCCTATCCACATGAGATTCCACCTTCAGGGAACTATGCACCATTATTCCTAGATCCCTCGGTTCTACTGCATTCTTCAATGCCCTACCATTTACCATGTATGTCCTATTTTGATTAGTCCTACCAAAATGTAGCACCTCACACTTATCAGCATTAAACTCCATCTGCCATCTTTCAGCCCACTCTTCTAACTGGCCTTAATCTCTCTGCAAGCTTTGAAAACCTATTTCATTATTCACAACGCCACCTATCTTAGTATCATCTGCATACTTACTAATCCAATTTACTACCCCATCATCCAGATCATTAATGTATATGACAAACAACATTGGACCCAGTACAGATCCCTGAGGCACACCACTAGTCACCCGCCTCCAACCTGACAAACAGTTATCCACCACTACTCTCTGGCATCTCCCATCCAGCCACTGTTGAATCTATTTTACTACTTCAATATTAATACCTAGCGATTGAACTAACTAACCTTCCATGTGGAACCTTGTCAAAGGCCTTACTGAAATCCATATTGACAACATCCACTGCTTTACCCTCGTTAATTTTCCTGGTTACCTCTTCAAAAAATTCAATAAGGTTTGTCAAACATGACCTTCCATGCACAATTCCATGTTGACTGTTCCTAATCAGACCCTGTCTATTCAGGTAATTATATATACCATCTCTCAGAATACTTTCCATTAATTTACTCACCACTGACGTCAAGCTTACAGGCCGATAATAAAAAGTCTCAGCTTGAAAAGTTGACTGTTTATTCATCTCCATAGATTCTGCCTGACCTGCTGCGTCCCTCCAGCATTTTGTCAGAATCAGAATTAATATCTACTACCACTACGTCGCCTCAGGCCTAGGGGGCCGGCATCGGGCAAAGCTAGCATTATATCACTAGCATTAAATTTGTTGTATACAGCAACAGTATATTGCAATACATAACACAAACTTTAAATTACAGTAAATACCTACATATATTAAAAAGTTAAATTTAGTAAGTAGTACAGAAAAAGTAATGAGTTAGTGTTCATTACTTTTGCAGTAGTACTCAAGTTCCTTTTGCTAATTTCTGACATACATCAGAATGTGTAGGAACAAGTCCAGACAAAGCACAGGAATGTGGGATGAAACAGCCTAGCGAAGTGAACTACTGTTGCAGGAAGGGAATAGGTTACTTGCCCACTGTAGTTCAGAAAATGAAGGAAGTTGGAAATATAACAAGAATCATGTAGGAGAGGGGCAAAATACTTCTGCAATCTGATAAAGTAATATATTTTGTTGTTGCATAAAAAACTCCCAGATCTCACTGCATTCAGGAAGCACTCTGCAACTCTCACATCCATGTCACTTAACATTCAACATTAACCTTCACTAACGCTGGCTTGATTCCAGAGGCCAGTCTGGGTGAAACAGACTTATACTATCAGCATCATGTTGTACAAAATAAAAATACTGCTGATTTGGCTTTCAGATTATATTATTTTACTCCTGTGAAAGGTGCAGCAAAATAAAATGATAATGCATTCCTTTTACTTTCATTTCAGAAACAGAATCAGAGTTACAAATAAATTCTTCTTGGGCTTCCAGCCAGGTACAGGTATCGATTTTAAATGACATTTCAATGACAAACTCTGCCAACTTCATCAAGGATGATGCCTGGGTATGTCTAGTCTGGTGGTATTTATATCCAAAATCAGAGTATATTATCAATGTTATATTTTATGAAATCTGTCGGGTTTTTTTCTAAGAACAGTACAGTGCGAAGACATAAAGTTACTAATAATTACAAATTTACCAAGTAGTGCAAAAAAAAACCCAAAAAGAAATAGCAAGATGATGTAGATGGATTCACGGACCATTCAGAACTTAAAATGGCAGAGGAGAGGATGCTCTCTCTGAATTACTGAGTGAGTTTCTTCAGGCTCCTGTTCCCTCCCTTCCTGATGGTAGTATCAAAAAACTCAAGGACATGCCTGGGTGGTGAGGGTCTTTAGAGTTGGATGGACTTCTGATATAAAATGTTCTAGAAATTCTCTGTGTTCCCTAACCAGAAAGATCCTTCAGTCCATTGCCTATAGGTGCACTTGACTCAGTAATCATAATGTCCTTGCTTCTTCAACAGACAGGGATCCAGATTTTAACACTGTTATTCAAAAATAAACATTAATGCAGGTCATATAATTTTTTTTAATCAATATTCGGTTTAACTATTACACTCTAGATCAAATTTCCAGCATCAAAATCTGTAAGACTCCATGGGCTCCCAGGAATAAAAGAAATAAAGGTAAATATGAGAAAACTAAAGTGTCTTCAGCTTAGGACACAACTCAATTTTCTGCAGACTGTGCTTTTCAGTCATTTTTTTTTAAGCATAGAGAGTTTGATGTTTTCCTTTGAATGGGTTCCATGGTGTTTCTTTGTTTCATGGCTGCCTGTGGGAAGACAAAGCTCAGGGTTGTGTACAGCATACATACTCTGATGACAAATATACTTCAAATTTGAATCATGAACAAGGTTGGGTACTTGGGAACTCAGACATTCCACCTCTCCTGTTAGTTCCAGGAGTTTCCCGCATATCGATAATGGCTCCCTGACGCCCGGAAATTATACACAATATCCCGGAAATAGATTTTTTTGAGAGGGAGAAGGACAGTGAGCATCCTGATTGGTCTCTCTTCGTGCTAACAGTGGTCCCCAACCACCGGGCCACGAGGAAACAATATGATTTGGCGATATGAAACGATATGAGTCAGCTGCACCTTTCCTCATTCTCTGTCACACACTGTTGAATTTTAACACACGCGAGGTCATCAGTAACCCAAGACGTGCAAAGGGATGGGTCTGAGACCCACTTGTGAATGTCCCCGGTGAATCATCCATGTCAGCGCGGGAAAAAGATCAACTCCTCGAGCTTGCAAATGACGGCGGGCTGAAAGGTATGTTTGACATAACATCTCTGCCGGCATTCTGGATCAAAGTCAAGGCTGAATACCCTGAGATAGCCACGGAAGCACTGAAAACGTTGTTTCCATTTCCAACATATCTCTGTGAAGCGGAGTTTTCTGCAATGAATGCAACGAAAACTAAATTGCGGAATAGACTGGACATAAGGAACCCCATTTGAGTATCGCTGTCTCCCATCACTCCTCGATAGGACCGTGTTGTTGCAGGGAAACAAGCCCAGGGCTCCCACTGATTCAGCGATATTAGTGTGTTGCAATGATTTTATATGTTCATACGAGGAAAATATGCGCTGTGTGTTTAACATCCAAACATTACTTAAAATGTTATGATGCCATTGACTTATAAGTGACTTATAATTCAGTGGTCCCCAACCTCCAGGCCGCAAAGAATACAGCGGTGCCAGAACGCACCCAACACATCTTTAAGAAAAAAACCGAAATAAACAAGCTAATTAATTAGGTGCCGCCCAGCACGTAAATGTCGGCCCAGATCAGAGGCGATCGTCTCTGATCTGGGCTGACATTTACGGCAACCTAATCAATTAGCTTGTTTATTTTGGCTTTTTTCTTAAAGATGTGCTGGGTGCGTTCTGGCTACCGCTGCACCGCTGCATTCTTCGCGGCCCGGAGGTTGGGGACCACTGTTATAATTGACTTATCACTACATTCATGCGAGGAAAATATGCGCTGTGTGTTTAATATTAAATTCGTTAGGTAAACCCCTTTAGAAACGAAATTGAGTGTATTAGTTGACTTGTCACCTATATTCTGGTCGCGTTTAACACCCACCCCCTCCCCGAGTTGGCCGGTCCACAAGAATATTGTCAATATTAAACCGGTCCGCAGTGCAAAAAAGGTTGGGGACCCCTGATTTAAACTAGCTGGCTAGCTGCCAAGAAGCTGCGCTATTGATGTCCTAAATGATGAGGCCAAACTCCCTGCAAACTTGCTTAAAGTTGTAATAGAATAAACATGATAATATAAGTACATATTTTAATGTCACATTTGCTGCATATACCCAACTTGGTTTACAGATTAGACAAAATCACTAAACAAAGTATTACATACAACCTTGGAGGTTGACGGAGGGGGGTGATATGGGGTTGCGGGAGCGGGGGTGGAGGTGCTACCTCCCTGAAATGGTGGAACTACTTCCCTGAAATGAGTTTTGCAGGGTAGGATGTTTGGGAACTTGGGGGCATTTTCAAGGTTACTTGTAGCCTGTCCATCTAGTTTTTCTACCTTTTCTCTGTCTTTTTGTTGCTCCGGGCTAAATCTAGACACTGTTTGGCAACACAACACTGAACGTCCTTGGTGGGAAGGTGTGAGGAAGTAAAATAAAATTTGACACCTCAATCTATTGCTTATCGGCATTTGGAATCTCAGGATTTGGCATCATCAGGATCAAAGTCTGTAAATAGGAAAAGCCCTGTCTATGTTGAAATACTGTATGATTTTGTAAGTATGAACCAAAAAACTGGACATAGGACCTCACTTATTTTAGCAACACACATCAAAGTTGCTGGTGAACGCAGCAGGCCAGGCAGCATCTCTAGGAGGAGGTACAGTCGACGTTTCAGGCCGAGACCCTTCGTCAGGACTAACTGAAGGAAGAGCTAGTAAGAGATTTGAAAGTGGGAGGGGGAGGGGGAGATCGTGGTTGACTATGATCGTGGTTACCTAACTTATTTTTACATTTTAACCCATCATGACATCTGACAGGTACACAGACACAATCTCTCTCACATTTTTTCTAATCCTTCAGGCTAATCTTAATATGGACTTCTTTTCAAATGATATTCATCTGTGTGCAAAGTTAAGATTAATCTTGCATGTTTATTCATTTCAACAGATGCTGCCTGGCCTCGTGCTGAGTTCATCGAGGTGTGTGTGTGTGTGTGTGTGTGTGTCTCCATTTCCTGCAGAATCTCTAGTGCTCATAGTTTTCTGCGTTGCACTCATGAACGCCTAAGCTATTGTCTTATGTAACTGAGTGCAACGGAGTGTTCCTTCTGTTCTCAGAATTAGCTCTGACCAGGATGCAGATAATTATCTCACTGAACTCAGAATTTTTTTTCCCCTCTGGGATTCTCCATATGAAAGGGAGACCACTAAGAATAGACCACAACCAATGATCTCACTTTCAAGGACTCATTATCTCATATTCTTCTTATTTATTGCTATTTATTTATATTTACATTTGTACAGTTTGTTATCTTCTGCACTCTGGTTGATCTTTCATTGAACATGTTATAGTTATTATTCTATAGATTTATTAAGTATGTCTATAAGAAAATGAATCTCAGGGTTGTATATGGTGACATATGTGTACTTTGATAATAAAATTTACTTTGAACTTTGAAAATCTACTTCCTCTCTGGATGATAGAACGTGCTTTTTGCCAACTGTCGTAGTGCAATCTTTACAAATAGACCTGAAAAAGATTATGGGTGTAGGGTACCTGCGCTAACACCACAGGTAGAGAGCAAGAGCGTGCTACATTGAGACAGGGGTCAAATAACCTCGAACAGGCCTGAATAACAATGCAAAACCACTCATTTTCCAAATGCAGAGATGACAATAGAAGTCCATAGAACAGATGCAAGGTTTAAAAGCTTCCAATTTCACATACACACAAAGCAACCCGGGTCGCTAGTATCGTGAAGCACTGTGCTAACCACTACACTACTGTGCCACCCCTACTTATCATAATAAATAAGCAATAAATATCGAGAACATGAGATGAAGATTCTTCGAAAGTGAGTCCATAGGTTATGGATGTAAAAGTGAAGAAGAATGTAAGCATAAAAGGACACACCACAGTTAATGCAGAAGCCAAGATCTGCATTGAAGGGAAGGAGTTCCTGAATTAGGTAGCTTGAACTTGGCATTGGTTTCTCCTTTCTTGAATGGTGCACAAATGCTGAATCATCATATTTATCACATGACCGACCATGTCCTGGATTTAACAGCCAAAGCCCTGCCTAGCATTAGAGACTTCATCATCATCATTATGTATGGTGTCATATGATGTGGGGGATTATGGTCTTTGACTGTGATTGCTCTTGGCAAATTTTTCTGCAGAAGTGGCTTGCCATTGCCTTCTTCTGAGCAGTGTCTTTATAAGACAGGTGACCCCAACCATTATGAATATTCTTCAGAGATTGTCTGCCTGGCATCAATGGTCGCATAACCAGGACTTGTGATATGCACCAGCTCCTCATACGACCATCCACCACCTGCTCCTATGATTTAACATGAACCTGATCGGTAGGGGGAGGCTATGCAGGTGCTACATCTTGCTCAAGACTGACCTGCAAGCTAGTGGAGAGATGAAGCGCTTTACATCTCCTTTGGTGGAGATGTATCTCCACTCTGCCATCCCATTAGAGACTTCACCAATGTAATTATGTCATATGGCCACATACAACCCCACCCATACACTGCTGAGAAAATGTTTGATGGCAAAACATTATAATCTGACACATATTAATATCCAAAAATCATTAAAAGTATTTTTTAAATAAAATTAAAAGTCAAAAGGTTTGTGGTATCCCCACAAGGCTATTCTCCTACTGGCGACTTTCCTTCCACGTCAAACAGAAACAGTGCCTTGTAAAAGTATTCTGAATCAACCTTTTGGTCACATAAATGAGTATTACAACCAGGGATTTTGATCAATTTAACCAAAAATGTATACAGTATTTCTGAATCACATGATCTTTTTTCCTCACCACAGTAGAGCACAAAATACAGGGAAAATTGTAAACCACGAGTATGTTATTTATAAAAACTGTGATAAATTTACATTAAAAAACTAAAAGATATAATTTTGTGGCCTTCTCCAAACACATTAATGACAGCAATTCAATTTCTCAATCAGTATTTTCCACCTGCCTCATTCAAAGTTATTGTTCATTTATTACCGTATGTGCCGTGTCTTTGACGTGGGCGATCAAGGTCTCCATGAACACAATTGTTCTTGATGAATATTTCCACAGAAGTGGTTTGCCATTGCCTTCTTCTGGGCAGTGTCTTTACAAGACAGGTGACCCAACCATTATCAAAACTGTACTCTTCAGAGATTGTCTGCCTGGCATCAGTGGTCGCATAACCAGGACTTGTGATATGCACCAGCTGCTCATACGACCATCCACCATCTGTTCCCATGGCTTCACTTGACCCTGATCAGAGGGGAGGCTAAGCAGGTGCTACACCTTACCCAAGGGTGACCTGCAGGTAAGCAGAGGGAAGGAGCGCCTCACACCTCCTTTGGTAGAGACATACCTCCACCCCGCCACACATTCAAATTTATACATATATGAAAACAACACCAAAAGAAATTTAAGACCATATTTTTCTGCAACAAAGTATTAAAATAATACAGAAATTGAAGACTCTCACAAAAAAAGTCAGTGAAAATTACTGGACTTTCAAACTTAATGGCAAGCACCCTGATAGCTTTACTTTGACGCAATCTATCAAAAAACAGGACGTCTGAGTTTCTAAGCATGTAAATAGTTACATTTACCCCTTTCATGCATCCCACAGCTCATTACAACTACTGGTGCACACAAGTAAGTGCAACAGTAACATTAATATAGTAAGATCCCAAAATCTGCAAATCAATGACAGTATAATTGCCGGTGTTCATCTCCAGCCTAAGAATTAACAAATATTATTGTTACTCTCCAATACGCTGAGAACAACGTCTAGACATAATGTTTGAAGAGGTGTTTGAGGAGTTGGATGCACTTGACAACAAAAGCCATTTCCTTTTTTTTAAAATATACCAACATTAGCTTAGTTTTCAAAGCAGAAGCTCTTTCCCTGGCCTATTCTGGAAACGTGTTTTGTGAATCGTTCACTTACTCATTCAAGTGATCAAGTGCATGATGATTAAAACAACTGATGGTCATCCCAACATCCATAGTTTGTCACCGGCTTCATAGTGCTGCACAGCAGAGAGGGGCTCTTCACGTTTTTTATGCCACGGACCCCTTTGGCAGGCAGTCCAGTGAAGCCCAAGGACCCCTTCTCAGAATAATGTATTTAAATATATATTAAAGAATTCACAGGATTACAAAATAAAGCAGTTATCAAAATATTCATTCATTATTGAAGAAAATGTTAAATTTCAGTCACAGTTTAAAGAAAATAAAGTTGGAAGTTTTTTCCCATCCAATTTCACGGATCCCCTGGAATCTATCCACAGATCCCTGAAGGGTCTGTAGAGCCCAGGTTAAGAACCACTGCTCTGGAGTAATATTTCAAAACATATGGCAGTTACTTAAACTTTTAGGAGGTCTTGGAGGTGATTATTTCATTTGGCTTTTTTCTCAATTATAATTGCATGTGATTCCATAGCAAACACCTTCAACAATGCGCCCATCACTTCTGTGGAGCAGTGAGATCAACTTTTAAAACAGTTTCCAGATCAAAATGGCATCTATACCAAGAAGTAATAAAGCAAGCGTCTTGTGTTCTTCCCCACGCTGGCAATGGAGTACTTCTGATGGAACGCGCAAGCCGATCAAAGCATCAAGGAAGAATGAAATCATCGAGAACAAGAGTGGAAAGCGAGCAGGCGCTCAGCGCCATCTGCCTGCGGGTGACTGGTGTCTGTCTGTCTCTCTCGCTCTCAGTCACGCTGCCGGAGGAAGGTGTCTAAGGTGTCTGCAAAATCTCTCTCTCTCTCCCTCCCTCTCTCAATCTCTGCTGCCGGACGAAGATGTCTTCACATGACGGTCTCTCTTTCCCTCTCGTCTGTTGCTCCCGGAACAAAGTCTCTGTGTTCGAACATTCTCGATGCTGCCGGAGTCCCGGATCTTGGGCAAGGTTTCACTGATGCGGTTTGTGGATTGGGCTCTGTCGCTCAGGTTCTGATGTGTTTCCAGTTGTTCCTGTTTTGTTGTTATTTTGTGCAATTTTGATCATGGTGAACTGGCTCTACAGCCTGAAGTTAATATACAACACAGACCTAGATTGAACAGAGTATGCCTGGACTGTTTCGATGGTTTGTGGTTTGGTGTTTTGCATTCTGTGTTTATTGCTCGTTTTTTTTTGCCATTTGCATGATTTGTTCTTTTTTTTTTACATTTCATGTGCTGGGGGTTTCTTTGAATGGGTCCCAAGGTGTTCTTTCTTGGGAGTCACGGCTATCTCATGGAAGAGGAATCTCAGGGTTGTATACTGCATGCATGCTTTGATAACAAATATACCTTGAATCTTGAATGTGTTTCAGTGGTGGTAAATGAGAAAGCTCGGCATTAATACTATTAATGGACTAGAAATGAGAGGCTGTCAGTTCTTATCACCATCAGGTAATAAAGGGTTAGGTTATAGATCGCCAACATTTTTTATGCCATGGAACTATACCATTAAGCAAGGGTTCCATGGACCCCATGATGGGAACTCTTGAGTTAGACAAGAGTGCTGACTTGTGGCCCAAGGATTGCCAAGCAGAGAGGAAGTCTACACATCTCTGTGGTTGATACAACAAACCAAGTGGCCGTATTTCTTACATGAAGTTCTGGAAGGCACGTGGATGTAAGAGTAACAGTAATCCTTTGCCATTTATGGTGGAGAAAAAAAATACAGTTGTATATCAGGACTCTGAACATTACCAGAGAGCAAAACAAGTTTCAGAGAGCAACACAGATCCGTGGTTATGTCCAGACAGAAAGCACACTGTGAAAGCACAAACGAAGAGAACTATGAGTCACGGAACAGCTAGAGGGTGAAAAGCAGAAAGACCAAGAAACAAAGGTCATAAGAAGCCCAGTGGGAAAGCACATTTTTCTCATTCTTGTCTCTATACGTAGTTAATTACGAAAAAGCAATGCAGAATTGCAAATACAGTTCAGGAAGTAGAAATGGAAGTTAAAATGAAAGGAATGATCAATTTAAAAAAAAAATCAGACAGGAAGCTGAGTTTAAGTTGTTGAGAAATAAGCCACAGCAAATAAACCGTTTAACTGTGGCTCAAAACACTTTCAACAAATAAAACAAGTACAGTATTAACTAACTGATAAAAGCAATTAAATTCCTAAGTTCAAAAGAATTTTTATTATCAAAGTACATATGAATGAGGCCTCTGTCCATGTGACATCCTAGCTGTCTAGAAAAGCAAGCCAGGGTAGTACGATATGGAGAGCAAGCTCACCCTCTCCTCACATCTGATGGGAGGGAGGGGATGGCAGAGACCAACAGTTTCACACCAGCAGCGTCACAGGAGTTGCCAGTCTACATTGAACACAACAAACGGACTCCAGTTCCTGAACTTTCTCTCAGGGTTTAATCCCAAAGCCTTCCCCATGAGTGGGTATAGCACAAGGCAACGGAAGTTTGAGTCTGGAGTTTTCCCTCTCGTAGATGAGCTGCCAGCCACGGCTGACGGGCCCCATCTGACTGAAGTGACTGGTTTTAAGCCACCAGTAACCCGCCTTTGCCCCTTCTCCTGTCAGTACACATGGTTCCGCCAGGCTTAGTAGCTAAGCCACATGTGAAGGCCAGGAGCTGGACTTGGTTGTCAGAGGCTATTTGAGGCGCACGCCATTGGGAACATTTACTAGGTAATGGGAGCTTATCGCCACTACCGCCCCTGGCTGTAACAACCTTAAGCAACATATATGTCACCATACACAACCCTGAGATTCATTTTCTTGAAGGCAAACGCAATGGAACAGTAACCATAACATAATTAATGAAAGAACGTCCAAGTCGGGCATTCAACCAGTGTGCAGAAGACAACATACTGTGCAAATACAAAAAAATATATAATAAATAATAAATAAGCAATAAATATGGAAAACATGAGATGAAGAGTTCTTGAAACTGAGTCCATTGGTTGTGGGAACATTTCAGTGATGAGGAGAGTGAAGTTCGGAGAGTGAGGTTCGTCCCTTTGGTTCGATTTGTAACCATCATCGCCCCTCTTTTCGGAAATTTTTATCTCAAAATAATTTATGACAAATTTTATGATTCCCTTCGGGCCAGTAGAAATCTGTACAGTCCAGACGAAGGATTTCGACCTGAAATGCCGACAATCTCTGCAACTCAATAGATGCTGCCCGATCTGCTGTGTGTTTTTTTGCAGTTTATGGCTCAAAGTAAGTTCTTTTTTTTAAAACTGCACTTCATAACAATATAGATTCACTTTCTACAACACACATTAAAAATTGCTGGTGAACGCAGCAGGCCAGGCAGCATCTATAGGAAGAGGTACAGTCGACGTTTCGGGCCGAGACCCTCCGTCAGGACTGGCAGTTTGGCTACATTACATGTCGTCAAATGATTGCCTTTTTCACGGTAGCATAGTGATTAGCACGATACTATTACAGCTTGGGGCGTCTGGCTTCATCTGCAGGGAGTCCCTGTCCGTCCTCCCTGTGGAATGCGTGGGTTTCCCCAGGTGTCCGGTTTCCTCCCACAGTCCAAAGTAGTACCAAGTAGGTCACTGTAAATTGTCCTGTGAGACTTAAATCAGGGCTGTCAGGAGCTGCTGGGGCAGCATGGCTCGAAGAGCATGAAGAGCCAATTCCACGCTGTATCTCTAAATTAGAAACATAGAAAACCTACAGCACAATACAGGCCCTTCAGCCCACATTGCTGTGCCGAACACGTACTTACTTTAGAAATTACCTAGGGTTACCCATAGCCCTCTATTTTTCTAAGCACCATGTACCTGTCCAGGAGTCTCTTAAAAGACTCCAGCGTATCCACCTCCACCACTATCGCTGGCAGCCCTTTCCACACACTCACCACTCTCTGCGTAAAAAACTTACTCTTGACATCACCTCTGTACCTACTTCCAAGCACCTTAAAACTGTGCCTTCTCATTCTAGCCATTTCAGCTCTGGGAAGAAGCCTCTGACTATCCACACGATCAATGCCTCTAATCATCTTATACACCTCTATCAGGTCACCTCTCATCCTCCGCTGCTCCAAGGAGAAAAACCAAGTTCACTCAACCTATTTTCATAAGGCATGGTCCCCAATTCAGGCAACATCCTTATAAATCTCCTCTGCACCCTTTCTATAGTTTCCACATCCTTCCTGTAGTAAGGTCAGCAGAACTGAGCACAGTACTCCAAGTGGGTCCTATATAACTGTAACATTACCTCTCGGCCCTTGAACTCAATCCCACAGTTGACGAAGGCCAATACACCATATGCCTTCTTAACCAGAGTCAACCTGCACAGCAGCTTTGAGTGTCCTATGGACTCAGACCCCAAGATCGCTCTGATCCTCCACACTGTCAGGAGTCTTACCATTAATACTATATTCTACCATTATATTTGACCTACCAAAATGAACCACCTCACACTTATCTGGATTGAACTCCATCTGCTACTTTTCAGCCCAGTTTTGCATCCTATCGATGTCCCACTGTAACCTCTGAAAGCTCTCCACACTCTCCACAACACCCCCAACTTTTGTCATCAGCAAATTTACTAACCCATCCCTCAACCTACTCATCCAGGTCATTTAAAAACATCATGAAGAGAAGGGGTCCCAGAACAGATCCCTGAGGCACACCACTGGTCACCGACCTCCATGACTTGTCTACAACCACCTTTTCAATTCTGTGAGCAAGCCAATTCTGGATCCACAAAGCAAGGTCCACTTCGATCCCATGCCTCCTTTCTTTCTCAATAAGCCTGGCATGGGGTACTTTATCAAATGCCTTGCTGAAATCCATATATACATCTACTTTCATCAATGTGTTTAGTCACATCCTCAAAAAATTCAATCAGGCTCATAAGGCACAACTTATCTTTCACAAAGCCATGCTGACTATTCATAATCATATTATGCTTCTCCAAATGTTCATAAATCCTGCCTCTCAGGATCTTTTCCATCAACTTACCAACCACTGAAGTAAGACTCACTGGTCTATAATTTCCTGGGCTATCTCTACACCCTTTCTTGAATAAGGGAACAACATCTGCAACCCTTCAATCTTCCGGAACCTCTCCCACTCCCATTAATGATGCAAAGATCATTGCCAGAGGCTCAGCAATCTCCTCCCTTGCCTCCCACTGTAGTCTGGGGTACATCTCATCCAGTCCCGGAAACTTATCCAAATTGATGCTTTCCAAAGCTCCACCACATCCTTTTTCTTCATGTCTATATGCTCAAGCTTTTCAATCTGCTGTAAGCCATCCCTACAATCGCCAAGAATCTTTTCCGTAGTGAACACTGAAGCAAAGTATTCATTAGGTACCTCTGCTATCTCCTCTGGTTCCATACACAGTTTTCTACTGTCACACTTGATTGGTCCTATTCTCTCATGTCTTATCATCTTGCTCTTCACGTACTTGTAGAATGCCTTGGGGTTTTCCTTAATTCCCACTCGCCAAGGCCTTCACATGGCCCCTTCTGGCTCTCCTAATTTCATTCTTAAACTCGTTCCTGCTAGCCTCATAATCTGCTAGATCTCTATCACTACCTAGTTTTTTTGAACCTTTTGTAAGCTTTTCCTTTCTTCTTGACTAGATTTTCAACAGCCTTTGTACACCACGGTTCCTGTACCCTACCATCCCTTCCCTGTCTCATTGGAACGTACCTATGCAGAACACCATGCAAATATCCCCTGAACATCTGCCACATTTCAGCCGTACATTTCCCTGAGAACATCTGTTCCCTATTTATGCTTCCAAGTTCCTGCCTGATGGCTTCATATTTCCCCTTACTCCAATTAAACGCTTTCCTAACTTGTCTGTTCCTATCCCTCTCCAATGCTATGGTAAAGGAGATAGAATTGCGATCACAATTGCCCAAAATTAATTAATTAACAACAATTTCTGAGAAGATTTGTAGAGAATAAGGCTTGTAGTACGAACAAACCTGAGATTAACGGCTCAGTACTAACTTGTGCCAATCCCTAATCCTATCATCCAGTGCATCCTAATGCTCAGTAGTCCAGTTAAGTGACAGCTCAGAGTGACAGCATGGGACCAGGCCCTGTGGCTCTTTGGCCCACACCAACCTCAGCAAGCTCTCTACTAGTCCCAGTTGCCACTTTTGGCCCAGAACTCACCACAACCCACCCCCTGCCCCCGTATACCCTTCAAAATGCCTCTTAAATTTTGCAACCACCGATCTCAACTACTTCCTCTGGCAGCTAATTCCAGGTGTTCATTCTCTTTTAACAGACATTACCTCTCAAGACTGTTTTGAATCTTTCCCCTCTTATATCTGTCCCTTCTAGTTCTGGGCATCTCAACCCTGGGCAAAAGACTAAGACCTTATCCATACCCCTCAGAATTTTATAAACTTCTGAACGGCTACCCCTCATTTTCAGTGCTTCAGAGAATAAAGATTCAGCATGGCCAACCTCTCCCTATAATTCAGCCCCCTAGTCCAGGCAGCATCTTCGTAGATCTGTTCAGCACCCTTTCCCCTTGACAATATCTTTCCTATGAGAGGGTGACCAAGATCCTACACAAACCTCAGTGCAGCCTATCAAAGTCTTATATAACTGCTAGGCCGGACCTCAATTAAGGCCTTATGAAGGTGCATGTGAACAGCATCCACTGCCCTACCTTCGTATATTCCCTTAATTCACCATCATCATCATGTGTTGTGTTGCATGACGATAATTGTCCTTGGTAATTCTTTCTGCAAAAGTGGCTTGCCATGCCTTCTTCTGGGCAGTGTCTTTATAAGACAGGTGACCCTGGCCATTATCAATACTTTTCAGAGATTGTCTGCCTGGCGTCAGTGGTCACATAACCAGGACTTGTGATATGCACCAACTGCTCACATGACCATCCATTACCTGCTCCCATGGCTTCACATGACCCTGATCTGGGGCAGGGGTGGGTGCTAAGCAGGTGCTACACTTTGCCCAAAGGTGCCCTGCAGGCTATGGAGGGAAGGAACATCTTCACCTCCTTTGGTAGGGACATATCTCCACTCTACCACTCACCCCTTAGTTACATCTGAAAAACTCCAAACGACAGGGCAGACATGACCTCCCACACACAAATCCATGCTGACGTTTCCTGATCAGGCCTTGACTAACCAAGTGAGGGTAGATCCTCATCATCAGAATTCCTTACAGTAATTTCCCTACAACCAAAGCCAGGCTCACAGGCCTGTAGTTCTCTAGCCTGTCCTTCCTATGCTTCTTGACCAGTTTTAACTATTTTAAAATTCTCGTTCCTCAGTTATAAAAAAAATACAGAACAGAAACAGGCCCTTTGACCTGATCAATCAAGAATCTATCAACCTCTGCCTTAAATATGCATAAAGAATTGGCCTCCATAGGTGCCTGTGGTAAAGATTCACCACTTTGTGGCTAAAGAAATTTCTCATTTCCTTTCTAAACTGATGGCCCTCTATTCTGAGGCTGTGCACTCTGGTCTTAGACTCTCCCATTATAGGAAAGATCCTCTCCATATCTACTCTATCAAGGCCTTTCACCATTCAATAGGTTTCAATGAGGTCACCCCCTCATCCTTCTAAAGTCAATTGAATACAGGCCCAGAGCCATCAAACACTCTTCATATGACAAGCCATTTAATCCTGGCCTCAATTCCACGAACCTCCTTTCAACCCTTTTAAGTTTCAGCACATCCATCCAAAGATAAGGGCCCAAAACTGCTCACAACATTCCAAGAAGCCCAACCAGTGCTTTATAAAATCTCAACTTATATCCTTGCTTTTATATTCTAGTCCACTTGAAATGAGTGCTAACATCACATTTGCCTTTCTCACCACAGACTCGACCTGCAAATTAACCTTTAGGGAATCCTGCACAAGGACTCCCAAGTCCCTTTGCACCTCAGTTTTTTGTATTTTCTTTACATTTAGAAAAGAGTCAACCATTTCATTTCTTCTATCAAAGTGCATGACTATACAGTTCCTGACACTGTATTCCATGTGCCATTTTTGCCCATTCTCCTAATCTAAGTCCTTCTGTAGCCTCTCCACTTCCTCAAAGCTATCTGCCCCTCCACCTATATTCATATCATAAGCAAACTTTGCAACAAAGCCATCAATTCCATCCTCCAAATCACTGACACATAATAATAAAAAAAAATCGGTCCTCACACAGACCCCTGTGGAACACCACTAGTCACCGACAGCTAACCAGAAAAGGCTCCCTTTATTCCCACTGTTTGCCTCCTGCCAATCAGCCATCCTTTATCCATGCTAGAATCCTTCCTGTAATACCATGGGCTCATAGCTTGTTAAGTAGCCTCATGAGTGGCACTTTGTCAAAGGCCTTCTGAAAACCCAAGTACACAACATCAACCGATTCCCCTTTGTCTATCCTGCTTGATCACTACTAATGCCTCCACAATCTCCAGCCACCTCTTTCAGAACCCTGGGGTGTATATCAACTGTTCCAGATGATTTATCTACCTTCAGACCTTTGTTTCCCAAAAAATTTCTCTCTAATAATCGTAACTTCATACATTTCATGATCCCTAACTCCTGGAACTTCTACCATATTGCTTGTGTCTTCCACAGTGAAGGTTGACACAAAAAATACTTATTCAGTTCTTCTGCCATTTCATTGTCCCCCATTACGACCTCTCTAGCATTGCTTTCCAGCAGTCCAAAAACTACTCTTGCCTCTCTTTTATACTTTATGTATCTGAAAAAGCTTTTGGTATTCTCTTTAATATTACTGGCTAGCTTAGTTTTGCATTCTATCTTTACCTTCTTAATGACTTTTTTAAGTTGTCTTCTGTTGTTCTTTAAAAGCTTCACAATTCTCTAACTTCCCACTAATTTGTGTTCTATTATATGCCCTCTCTTTGGCTTTGACTTTTCTTGTTATCCACTGTTGTGTCATCTTGCCTTTAGAATACTTCTTCCTCTTGGGATCTTTATATCCTGTGCCTTCTGAATTGCTTCCAGAAATTTCAGCCAATGCTGCTCTGCCATCATCCCTGCCAGTGTTCTTTTCTAATCAATTCTGACCAACTCCTCTCTCATGTCTTTGTAATTCCCTTTACTTCACTATAATTAGATTAGATTAGATTACGAGAACACTCAGTCCTCATTTATTGTCATTTAGAAATGCATGCATTAAAAAATGATACAATGTTTCTCCATAAAGATATCACAGAAACACAAGACAAACGAAGACTAAAACTGACAAAACCACATAATTATAACATATAGTTACAACAGTGCAAAGCAATACTGTAATCTGATAAAGAGCAGACCATGGGCACGGTTAAAAAATAAGTCCCAATAGCCCCATCATTTCACGCAGACCGTAGAAGGGAGAAACTCTCCCTACCATGAACTCCAAGCTCCGAAAAGTTGCCGATGCATTGGAAGCACCCGACCGCAGCCGACTCGGAATCTGTCAGAAAACTTCAAGCCTCCGACCAGCCCCCTGACACTGAGTACCGAGCATCATCTCTGCCGAGTGCTTCGACCCCGCCTCGGCTGCCGAGGAACAAGCAAAGCCGAGGACTCGAGGTCTTCCCCTCCGGAGATTCTGGATCACACAGTAGCAGCGGCAGCGAAGCAGGCATTTCAGAAGTTTCACAGATGTTCCTCCGTGCTCTCACGTCTGTCTCCATCAAATCAGGATTGTGCACGGCACCCTACTTGACAGATAACAGACATCATTCACCGGAGTGGCCGCTGCACACTGCGTCGCGCTGCCACCTTCTCCTCCCGCCTAATACATCTGACTTTAGCTTCACCTTCTCAAGCTTCAGTGTGAATTTGAACATATTATGATCACCTTCCCTTTAGGGTTCTTTTATCTTAAACTCTCTAATCATTTCTGGTTCATTGTAAAACACCCAATCCAGAATAGCTGATCGCCTAGTGGGCTCAACCACAAGCTGCTCTAAAAAGCCATCCCATACGTACTCTAGAAATAGCCCCTGCTGGAATCCAGCACCAATCTAACGTTCCAAATCTACCTGCATACTGAAATCCACCATGACTATTGTAAAATTGCCCTTTTGGCACACAGTTTCTATCTCATGTTGTAATTTGTAGACCACATCTTTACTACTGTTTGGGGGTGTGTAAACAACTCCCTTCAGGGTCTTTTACCCTTGCAATTCCTTATCTCTATTCACAATGATTCAACACCTTCCAACCCCTATGTCACCTCTTCCTAATGATTTCATTTCCTTTTTTACCTGCACAGCCACATCGGCCCCTCCGCCTTCCTGCCTGTCCTTTGTATACAACGCGTATTGTTAGACATTAAGCTCGCAGCTGTAATCTTCCTTCAGCCATGATTCTGTGACTTGGGATGGTTAGCTTGTGACAGTTGCAGTAACGTACTTGCTTAATACAATAATTAAACCATTTGGAACTAAGGTCAGATAAAGTAAATATACAGCATTGTTTTTAACCTGCATTAAGGAACAAAAAGAAGTGGACATCACAGAAGTCCATCACAGGCAAAGCCCTCCCCACCCGAGCACATCTACACGGAGCGCTGTCGCAGGAATCAGCATCACTCATCAAGGACTGCCACCACCCAGGACTTGATCTTTTCTTGCTGCTGCCATCAGGAAGGTGGTACAGGAGACTCAGGACTCACACCACCAGGTTCAGGAACAGTTACTACCCCTCAACCATCAGGCACCTGAGCCACAGAGGATAACTTCAGTCAACTTCACTTGCCCCATCATTGACATGTTCCCACGATTTACGGACTCAGTTTCAAGGGCTCCTCATCTCATGCTCTTAATATTTATTCCTTATTTATTATTATTTATTTCTTTTTGTATTTGGACAATTTGTTGTCTTTCCACACTGGTTGAACACCCACGTTGGTGCAGTCTTTCATTGAATCTATTATGGTGATTATTCTATTTTGGATTTATTGGGTATTGTTGTTATTCCTGTCTGCACCATGGTCCATTTAGTTAACATTTGTCTGGCTTTTTTTTTTAATGAGGTCGAGTTGCTAGCTTGAGGCTCAACCCAGCATGAATGGAAAGGGAGCAAGCAGCCAGCTGGAATCGAACCCGGGACCACTCGTCTCGACATCTAAACACAAAATACTCTGCAGATGCTGGAGTCAAAGCAGCACTCACAACATGCTGGAGGAACTCAGCAGGCCGGACAGCATCCGTGGAAACGATCAGTCAACGTTTCGGGCCGGAACCCTACGTCAGGACATCTCGACATCTACTGTGGATCCCACTACACCGCTGGCTGGCTTATTTATTGAGTATGCCCACAATAAAATGAATTTCGGGGTTGCATTTTGTGACATATATACTTTGGTAATAAATTTACTTGAATTTTGACTTTTGAATTTGACGTTGAATTTACCATTTTGCTCTGTAGTAACTGTACACAGAGAATTAATTATAAATGGTAAAGTTAACTTGAATTTCAACAGCTCAAGAAATCTTTTGGTAGCTTTTGATTTGAAACCTGGGCCAAATGTAATTTGCCTATTGCCACAACCTCACTGGCTCTTCGCGCAGATTTGGATCACCGGGACAATCCTAATACTTACATCAGGCTGCTGTTTATTGACTACAGCCCAGCATTTAACACAATCATTCCTACAGCTCTGATCAAAAAGCCTCAAAACCAGGGCCTTTGTACCACCCAGCAACTGCATCCTCATCAGAAAAGCACATTCCATGTGCATCAGAAATAAGATCTTCACCTTGCTAACATTCAACACTGGCACAGCTCAGGGATTCATGCCCACCGCTCTACTCTCTCTACACCCATGACTGTGCCGCTTGGCACAGCTTAAACGTCACCTATAAATTTGATGACGTCACAACTATTGTTGACAGAATTTCCGATGGTGACAGGGAGTAGTACAGGAGCGAGATATATCAGCTAGTTGATTGGTGTCGCAACAACAACTCTGCATTCAACATGACTAAGACTAAAGAACTGATTGCGGACTTCAGAAAAAGTAAGACAAGGGAACACCAAACAGTCCTCGTGGAGGGATCAGAAGTGGAAAGTGCGAGCAATTTCAAGTTCCTGGGTGTCAACAACTCTGAGGATCTATCCTGGGATCAGCATATTGATGCGGTTAAAAAGGCACAACAACGGCTATATTTCAGTAAGAGTTTAAGGAGACGTGGTATATCACCAGAGACACTCACAAATCCCTATAGGTGTATTGTGGCGAGCATTCTAACTGGTTGCAACACCATCTCGTGTTGTGGGGGGGGGGGGGGAGGGAGGAGAGAGGTGAACTGAACAGGATCGAAAGAAGCTGCAGGAAGTTGCAAACTCAGTCAGCTCCATCATGTGCTTCCTTGGCATCCAGGACATCTTCACAGAGCCATGCCTCAAGAAGGCATCATCCATCATATATATCCCCACAATCCAGGTCATGCCCTTGTGTCATCGCTACCACCAGGGAGCAGGTACAGGAGCCTGAAGACACACACTCAATGATTCAAGAACAGCTTCTTCCCCTCTGCCATCAGATTTCTGAATTGACATTGAACCTCACTACTTTTTTGCAATATTAATTTAACTATTTTATATATATTTACTGTAATTCAGTTTTAATTTTTTTTATATATTGCAACGTACTGCTGCCAAAAAGACAAATTCCATGGCAATATGCTGGTAATATTAAACCTGATTCTGGTATACATGTAACAAACACTTTATACAATGGAGAAAAAAACTAGCACTAACATTTCCAAAATATTTTTAATATGTGGTGATACTTTTAATCCTTCACACAACAATTTTAACTGTACGTTTCACCGTTCTTAATTCAGAGGTGATAGCCCTGCAAATTTTCTTTAGGGCTTTTTAATTCAGTACTGTTTGAAAGGCACTTCAGAATAACTTGCTCTGTGTATTAAGCAAAATAATAAGACCATAAGACATAGGAGCAGAATTAGGCCACTTAGCCCATCAAGTCCGCTCCACCATTCCATCATGGCTGGTCCTGGATCCCACTCAACTCCATACACCTGCCTTCTCGCCATATCCTTTGATGCCCTGACTGATCAGGAAACCATCAACTTCTGCCTTACATATACCCACAGATGTGGCCTCCACTGTAGTCTGCAGCAGAGGTGATTTAAGCAATCTTTTGTTTTAATATGTTATGTAACTAAAGTTAATAACAATATATTGTTGATCCTACAGAATAATGAAAAACAGAATAAATCTCTCTTAACAATGCAACAAACTAAAGCCAACTAGTCACTTTAGTCACATCAGTGAACTTCCAGAAGTATTTTTAGTCAAGCCATGCAATTCAGTTTTAGCAATACACTGAAAATTAATTTCAAGATTCTTCCCAGCAGTCAGAAAATACTCCCTTTCTTATTATAGTCAGGCAATATTAGTCATGGAGGCATATGACATATTTTTGTGGTCACATGCCTTGGCTTCAACCGTCCACATCACAACCCTCTTTAACGGCTTGATTTTTTTTCCCCCAGACAGAGATATCCAGCTGCATAGTTCCAAAAAATGATCACAGTTATCTAATAAACAGAACACAACAATGGCACGGCACATTTTCCAAGGATGAAATTTTCTTAACTGCTCACCTATTGCATATTGAACATAAACTTTGCTTGTGCATTAACTCCAATTACATTTTCAAGGTCTTTGAAACAAATTTAGAATTGACACACCCCTTCTGGAACACCACATCCCTATGTTTAGTATTTTATAGGGATCTCTGGAAAATATCACCAAGTACTCTCGCTTCTATTGAGTCTTTTTACTCGAACCTGTTGGTAGCTCAAGCTCTTGCGGTTGGAACTAGATGTTGGTTTTGATGTATGTTACTGGCTGAAGAAAAATAAATTCCAGATAGAAATCTCAAAGCCAATGACTAACTTGCAATGCAGAGCTAAAAGTTATCCTGGCTTAAATATTACATACGTAGAGAAGCCTGTGCCAGCTGATGCAAGGAAACCGTATAAAGTACCAAACCAGTGAGCCTAATCACATGGTGGAAAAACTGAGCAATGCTAAAAACCTGATTTATACAAACTTCCCAGTAAAATAAAGCAACTGACAAATCTTCAAGGAACTGAATTCACAGTTAATGTTCCAATATATTTGATTACAATCATAATGTAGATTTAGAATTAAAATTCACTGTATTGGCATTTTAATTAGTTAATTATATTTACCCATATTGGGTCTTAGAACATCCACAATGTGCTTTGAAATTCAACATGCTATGGGACTGACAGCACCCCACTTCCCTCCACCATTCTTGTCTCAATACAACCCAAAGTCCTCAAATTCTCACTTCTCTCTACATCACAACCTGCTGGGTAAGGAGTAGGGACAGGCTCCTTTACGTATGTAATATTTAAGGCACTTTTTGATTAGTAGCTATCACCACACCAGTTCTGTTTGATTCACAATTCCAAATCTACGGAGAGATTCTCTGGAGCAGGGGTTCTTAACCTGGACCCCTTGGAGGTCCATGGATAGATTCCAGGGGATCCGTGAAGTTGGATGGGAACAAATTTACAAATTTTCACTAACCTCTAACCAAAGTTTAGCATTTCTTTCAATGGTGAACGTAGGCAGCAGTACCTGTGACTTTGTCACCATTAGAAATCACACATACTTTGAGATAATACAGTTGTTACAAATATCTCAAAATATTGTTTACGGCACACTCTTCTCTATTTCAAAATAGCAGTAGTTATTAGATGAGCCGTTAGATTGAACGTGACCGCAGTCTTCCCGCTGCAGACACTCGTGTGACATAGCTGGCCAACTATCAGGCAGCCCTGTGTGATTGAATGCCCAACATGACATGCATGTTGCTTTGTCAAAGGCTACCCCACAGTTTAATGTTCTTATTCAAGTGAAGCAACAAGTCTTCACAATTGCTTTAAAAATAAATTTTAATATTAACGCTAGTATTTTAAATGTATAGTCTTGTTATTTAATGCATTAATAAACACATCTCACTATATCAGAATTTCTTTTTTAATATTGTGATAACTGTATTTCCATGTAATTGGTTTGTTTATTTTGTAATCATATGTATTTTATTTCATATATTTAAATACATTATTCTGAAAGGGGGCCCATAGGCTTCACTGGGACTACCAAAAGGGACCTGGGCATAAAAAGGGTTAAGAACCCTTGCTCTAGAGCATTTAAAGGAAACATCAGAGGAGTAATTGAACAATAAAAAACCTTCACAGGAGAGCTGCGACACTACACTATTTTGACGAACAATAAAGCTTCCAAAGCAACCCACACAAAACGATGGAGGAACTCAGCAGGTCAGGCAGATCTATGGAAATGAGTCTTTCTACAGGACTGGAAAGGAAGGGGGAAGAAGGGGGAATAAATTAGCTTGTTATTGTCACATGTACAAAGGTGCAGTGAAAAACTTTGCTTTGGACTTCTTCACATCAGTACAAGGGAAAAATAATGCAGAATAATGTGTTTCAGTTACAGGTAAAGTCCAGTGCAGGCAGACAGTGAAGTGTAAAGTCAAAACGAGGTAGATTGTACAATCAAGATAATCTGGTGTTGGTTAAGGAGTATTATAGACTAATGTTTTACCAATAATTATCCTGATCTCTCCTGGTGTCCGGGTGGAGTTTGCAGACTCTCAACCCTCTGGGCTTCAGCACTGTTGATGAAAACACAGCATGTCTACCACCTCCCTTTCTGTAGCCAATGACCAGCTCTCCTGCTTTGCATTATATAGGTTATTTGCATTTATTTTTGGTGGCCAAGTTTAATCAGGAAACTTACAATGTGACGCTTAGCCACTGCAATTGAGGAGAGCTTAGATATCACAGCCTCTGGAAAAGATCTTGTTCCTTTAAACTGTAATCTACCAATAAATATATTAATATATTTCCTTTCGCCATTTGCAATGCTTCTACTATTCAATGACATTGAATAATTGAAGCAATGGGTGGTGGGGAGGAAATACATCTCTACCAAAGGAGGTGTAAGGTGGTCCTTCCCTCTGCTAGCCTGCAGGTCACCCTTGGATAAGGTGTAGCACCTGCTTAGCCCCTCCCCTCCCGCCCCCCATCAGAGTCATGTGAAGCCATGGGATCAGGTGGTGGATGGTAGAATGAGCATCTGGTGCATATCACAAGTCCTGGTTATGCGACCACTGACGTCAAGCAGTCAATCTCTGAAGAGTGTTGGTAATGGCTGGGGTCACCCATCTTGTCAAGACACGGCCCAGAAGAATGCAATGGCAAACCACTTTTATAGAAAAATATGCTTAGAACAATCAAAGACTGTCAGCGCCGACGTCATATGACAGTGCACAATGGTGATACGTAACGGTATTTAGAACAGTACAACACAAGTTCCTTTTGCTAATTTCTGAGATGGTTTTAGATATGTGTTAGAATGCGTGGGGACAAGTGAAGACAAAACAGAAAACTGTGGGCTAAATGCCCACATCAAACGACACAGCACATAATGATGATGATTGAATGTCACTGAATTACAAGTAGAATTACAAGGATAATGCAAATGCTGGATACCAGAGGTGGACATCACACCGGTCTCTATCGTTCCTTTGGATTCAGCAGCACCGTGGAGAGGGGGAGCCGGCTGCCTAGGCAACAGCTTGCTCTCCATGTCATACTGTCCTGGGGTGCATAGACAACTAGGACGCAACAACCATGGTCGACCCTGATCAACGGAGGGCTCACTACTAACTTTATTTTGATTTTTGATTCATTTCAACTATTCAAGCCTTATTCCATTACTAACTAACTAACCTGAAACAGCAGCTCAGGCTATTATACAAAACAGAATTACAGTCACATTTCATGGAAGGACAGCCTCTGACCTACTAAGTCTACCAAGCACTTGTTTACACTACTCCTATTCCCCCACCCCCATTCTCAACACCCAAATTACACCATCACCAATATATGAGAGCCAATTATACTAGGGACTGACTGACTTGTATTTGGAATGTGGCAAGAAACTAAAAGATCCTGAGGAAGGTCATGTGGTCACAGGGAGAATCTGCAAACTCCACCTGGACAGTATTTAGAGATCAGAATAATTATTGGTGAAACATTAGTCTATAATACGCAGTAACCAACACCAAATCTTTCCTTGCAAAACGCACATGAAAAGATGTCCAAATGAAATTTGATATATCTTATACAAAAATATTGTGAAACAGAGTTCACATTCATTGCTGGCAGGAAACAAAGCAATAATTCATGAAGGATTATCCCTTGGTTTTTTTTTCAATTTTGTTTGTGGTATTTATGAGTACACATGCTGATGAAAACAAGTCATAAGTAGTAATACTAATCTGACCTTTTCCATCATTACTATTCATTGTTGCACTCTACACCTCACTTGCTCAAAAGAAATCAACCACTAACGCAAGGTCAACTAATGTCATTCAACGATATAACTAATTACCCACTTGCCTGTTGTCAGGTAGTTGATATCTTGTTAAGGCGCTGGAGAACAACCTCATTTCTAGCCCAGCACATAAATGCAATTATGAAGAAAGCAAGGCAGCGCCTCCACTTCCTTAGGAGTTTGCATCAGATTTGCAATGACATCTACAACTTTGACAAGCTTCTATAGATGTGTGGTGGACAGTACTGTATTTTGACTGGTTGCATCATGGTCTGGTATGGAAATTCAATGCCCTTGAATGGAAACTCCTTCAAAAGGTAGTGGATACGGCCCAGTCCATCACAGGTAAAGCCCTCCCCACTATTGAGCACATCAACATGGAGCACTGTCAGAGGAAAGCAGTATCAGTCATCAAGGACCCCCACCACCCAGGACATGCTATTTCCTCATCACTGCCATCAGGAAGAAGGTACGGGGGCCTCAGGACTCACATCACCAGGTTCAGAAACAGTCATTATCCCTCAACCTTGGAAACTTTTGAAGCATCAGGCTCTTAAACCAGAGCAGATCATTTCCCTTAACTTCACCTGCCACATCACTGAACTATCCCCATAACCTCTGACCTCATCTTCAAGGACTCTATCTCATGTTCTCTATATTTATTGCTAATTCATTATTATTAGTTCCTTTTTCCTTTCATATTTGCAACTTGCACATTGGTTTATCTTCCAGTTGGGTGCAGTCTTTCATTGTTTCTATTGCATGGATTTACTGTGTATACAAACAAAACAAACTCAAGGTTGTATAAGGTGACATCTATGTACTTTGATAATAAATTTAATTTAAACTTTGAACTTGTCTGTGCAAGAAAAGATTTTTCCTTTCGTTTTTCAGTACCTCATATGGAACAGAGGTGGGTTGTAAACCCAAAGGTCACACCTTCAAGTCCCAGTCATGGTTTAATATTTCAGAGACTAACCAGCTCATGTCACATCATGGCAGGGCAGCATGATAACATGGCGGCTGGCATCACGCTTTACAGTGCCAGTTGCAGGATTCAAAGATTCAAAAAAACTTTATTGCCATTCTAACTGTACACCAGCTCTGCAGGGCAGAATGAGACAGCGTTTCTCAGGGGCAGTGCAATCATAACATAACAAACGCAACACTAAATAATAAACATAACAATAAATAGTAAAACACAACAGCCACATATCAGTTAAAATCAAGTTATAAGTGTCCAGCGCAAGTTAAAAGTGTCCAAAGCAGAGTCAGGTAGAGCAGCTATTTAGCAGTCTGACTGCCTGTGGGAGGAAGCTGTTTAGTAGCCTTGTGGTTTTAGTTTTGATGCTGCTGTAACGTTTGCCTGATGGCAGAAGAACAAACAGTTCATGGAGAGAGTGTGAGGGGTCTTTAATGATGTACCGTGTCTTCTGGAGGTATCGACTCTGAAACAGGTCTTGGACAGAAGGTAGGGAGACCCCAATAACCTTCTCTGCTCCTCTAACTGCCCTCTGCAAGGCTTTTTTGTCAACAGCACTGCAGCTGGAGTACCAGGTTGTGATGCAAAAGGTCAGCACACTCTCAACCACGCCTCTGTAGAATGTAGTTAAGATGTTAGTGGGGAGTGATGCTTGTTTAAGCTTCCTCAGAAAGTGCAATCTCTGCTGGGCCCGTTTCACAATCCCAGTGGTGTTCCTGGACCAGGTGAGATTGTCCAAGATCTGCACCCCAAGGAACTTGATGTTTTCCACTCTCTCCACTGTGGAGCCGCTGATGCTGAGGGGTGTGTGCTCAGGCTGAGACCGTCTGAAATCGACGATCATCTCCTTGGTTTGATTTCCATCGCAGACTGCAAGGAGTCTGTACGTTCTGCCCGTGACCGCGTTGGTGTCCTCCCACATTCCAAAGACGTATAGCTAAGATTAGTGAGTCGTGGGCATGCTGCCTTGGCTTGGTGCTGAAAGCACCATGACACTTGAAAGCTGCCCAGAACAATCCGCGCTGAATGGATTTGACGCAAGTCATACATTTCACTCCATGCTTCAATGCACGTGTGACAAATGGAGCCAATCTTTCTTTCATGTCAGCTATTGAAATCCACTGGAGAGTGCTGGTTGTCAGAGAAAATTTGCCATGAATAGCTGTGATTTGGAGAAATGAATCTGCTGTTCCAAACCACAGAAATGACAGTAAACACAACCAGAGAACAACTTGCTATTTAAAGAGGGACCAAAGCAAAAAAAAATTAAAAAGTACTTCTTTTTTCAAACTTTCACAGTGTATGTTTCATCTGATGTCTACTCCATCGCTACGGTAACACCCTAGACAGGAAAGAGAGTCCCTATCCATATGACACTTTCACCAGTTAAGTGACTTTATTTCAATGATGAGTTGTTGCACATCTGTTTTCCCACACTTAACTTGGAATATACTTCGGGTGTGGAAAACTGACATGACTCCAAAGCAAAGTGCAGCTCAACTCTCTACTCTGAATAATTTCAACAGTTGATTAAATTCGGGCTGCATTTATGCAAATAACCGCAAAAGAAAACTGAATAACATCAACAATACACCCGTGGAGCCAAAGCACACATATTAGTTAAAGGATGCAAACTATAAACAGGGCAGCACAGTGGCATAGTAGTTAGCACAACGCTTTGCAGTACAGATGACCGGGAGTTCAATTCCCACCGCTGCCTGTAAGGAGTTTGTACGTTCTCCCTGTGACCACATGGGTTTCCTCCAGGTACTCTGGTATCCTCCCACAGTCCAAAGACCTACCAGTTGGAAGGTTAATTGGTCATTGTAAATTATTCACCGTTTAGGCTAGGATTAAACCGAGGGATTGCTGGGCGACGCGGCTCGAAGCTCTGGAACAGCCTACTCCGCGCAGTATCTCAATTTTTAAAAAAGTAAAAATAAATCAGACTCTCCCTGATATTAAAGCAAAACTTCTGAGAATCACTGTTATATATTTGCTATTTCAGTAATATTCGAGTACTCTTTGATTAAGCATTCTTGTTCTTTTAAATAATTAATTACGGATTATATGCAAAAGCACGTGAATTGCGTACATCGTCATGCTACCACGTGTATGCTTTGCTTAAAGTAAACACGAAATTAGACCTGCATTTTGGACTCCCACATCTTCCTTAGAAATAGCTTAATGTTTTGAAGTTTCAAAATATAACAGCCCCTCCTTTGCTTTGACTAAGACAACACCAAATGCAAACACCCCTAACTTTTCAAATGGACATGCAAAGTCCATGCAAATGCATTCATTCGTACTGACTGTTCAAGTTCGAACTACTGCTCTGAAATGATGAACTCTGGGAGACAGTAAGCAAGTTGTATCATCATCCAAGCAAGAAACCCTCATTAGACATAACACAAGGTCCAGCGCTGCTGTTTTACCATCGGGTTATTGCTCCTTCTGCCTTTCACCAGATCCCTGCTGCTTCTGGTTTTGCTTAACCTCTTTGTAGCCTTCACTCATTGAAGAGATCGTCTGGGTTTCAAAAGGAATGGTTCTCCACAACCCCGCCCCCACCTTACCACACAGACACACACACACACACACACACACACACCCACTGACATTTGCCTAGCCAGCTCTGACTCATTTACTGATCTGCACTGCACACATAGGCTCCTTGCTTCTGCTAGTTCCATTTAAGCAGCATTCTCTGATCTAAATGTCATTCCATCAAACTGCAATTAGAGTATCTCTAGTGATTCCACAACAAATCCACAATGTCGATCAGAAAGCTGTACTCTTTAAAAAAAAGCCACCTCAACAAATGTTCACATATCCTAACAAACTCCTAATTATTTACCACGCAAATTCTTAATTATTAACCTTGCAATAGCCATAAGACCACAAGATATAGGGGCAGAATTAGGCCATTTGGCCCATCGAGTCTGCACCACCATTTCATATGGCTTTCCCTCAGGCCCAATCTCCTGCCTTCTCACTGTATCATTTCATGCCCTGACTAATCATAGCCCGCACATTGCATTACAAATGATTAGTCCTATGACATTTAAAAACGCAAACACGAGGAAATCTGCAGGTGCTGGAGATTCAAGTAACACACATAAAAAATGCTGGTGAACGCAGCAGGCCAGGCAGCACCTATAGGAAGAGGTATAGTCGACGTTTTGGGCCGAGACCCTTCCTCAGGACTAACTGAAAGAAGAGATAGTAAGAGATTTGAAAGTGGGAGGGGGAGGGAGAGGTCATTTCAGATCTTCCCCTCCCCCTCCCACTTTCAAATCTCTTACTAGTTCTTCTTTCAGTTAGTCCTGACGAAGGGTCTCGGCCCAAAATGTCGACTGTACCTCTTCCTAGAGATGCTGCCTGGCCTGCTGCGTTCACCAGCATTTTTTTTATGTGTGTTGCTAGTCCTATAACATTATTCTCTTTGATCTGGAAAAATAATAAACTAGAAATATTTTGTACATCTGTTTATTTCCAAGTTGAACAGAAAATATGAAAATAACCCACCCATTACTAGATAATGTTTATATGAATACTGAATACCACAATAAACTTCACATCAAAGTTGAAACATCCCTGAAACAGTAGTGGACTTCTGTATTTGACAACTGAAGATTGCCACAAAGATTGTTTCTATACCAAAGTAACTACAGACTCCGAAACAGTACATTTGCAGAACTCTGTTATAATACCAAAGACATCTTTTTTTAAAATCCTCCCACACTCAAGTTCCCAGATGAATATCAAAATTATTCATGAACTTTTTAATCTCTTCAAAGTTCAAAGAAAATTTATTATCAAAGTACAACTTCATCACCGTATAAGACCCGAAGATTTATTTTCTTGCGGGCATACTCAAATAAATCCAATAACCATAATGAAAGTCTGCACCCAACTGGGTAGAGAAACAACTCATGAGCAAAAGACATCAAACTGTCAATCCAAAGGAGAAATAATAATAATATATAAATAAGCAATAAACATAGAACATAGAACAGTACAGCACAGTCCAGGCCCTTCAGCCCACAATGTTGTGCCAACCCTCAAACCCTGCCTCCCATATAAGCCCCCACCTTAAATTCCTCCATATACCTGTCCAGTAGTCTCTTAAACTTCACTAGTGTATCTGCCTCCACCACCGACTCAGGCAGTGCATTCCACGCACCAACCACTCTCTGAGTGAAAAACCTTCCTCTAATATCCCCCTTGAACTTCCCACCCATTACCTTCAAGCCATGTCCCCTTGTATTGAGCAGTGGTGCCCTGGGGAAGAGGCGCTGGCTGTCCACTCTTATCTATTCCTCTTATTATCTTGTATACCTCTATCATGTCTCCTCTCATCCTCCTTCTCTCCAAACAGTAAAGCCCTAGCTCCCTTCATCTCTGCTCATAAATATCAAGAATATGAGATGAAGAGCCCTTGAAAGTGAGTCCATAGGTTGTGGGAACATTTCAATGATGGGGCAAGTGAAGTTGAATGAAGTTATCCCTACTGGTTCAAGAGCCTGATGGTTGAGGGGTAATAACTGTTCCTGAACCTGGTGGTGCGTGTTATAAGACTGTACCTTCTTCTCTGACGGCAGCAGTGGAAAGAGAGCATGAGCTGGGTGGGGGAGTCCCTGATGATGGATGCTGCTTTCCTGCAACAGTGTTCTGTTTAAATATGCTGAATGGGGGCAGTGCTTTTCTCACAGTGGACTGGGACGTTTCCATTACTTTGTAGGATTTTCCACAGTGAAATTGCAGTTTAAAAATATCCTTTTACAACATATCTGCAAGAGTATAGCAACAACCCAGAATCATTGTGAACATAATTAATTCTAAGTATGCAACTAATTATAAGAATGGTAAAACATAAGGTAACCTGGCAGTAGATACTGACGTAATTGCAGGGAAGGTCTGTCAGTAAAATAAGAACATCTGTTGTTCGTATCTGTAATGAGGGAAGGAATAATCGATCCCAGAATCCCAGTGGCATCTCATATTCTCTTTCCCCAGCCAATTTTTCTAACTCAGCTATAAATGCTCCCCAGCCACATCAATACTCTTATAAAATATGGGTGTGGGCATATGGGTGTGTCTCCCTGCTTGATCGGACTAATCAAGCTATCAGCTCTACTGATGGTCATCACGGGCACGGATAGAGCATCTATCAGCACCTTCAAACTTTCACAAGGATGCAGATTATTGCAACTTCAAAAATTAAATTACAGTATTTACTAAGTACAGCAACATTCAACAGGATGAAAGGAAATAACAATCTCTGATTTTTTTTTCCTCACATTGAACTTCGCTTACTCATAAAACAAATAAAACATAAATTAGGTATATTATTTGGCCAGTTACAACATGCCATCTTTGAAAACCAGTGAAGGAGAGTCAGAGCAGGCCAGGAGCAGAGAGTGGCTCACATACTGACTGAACAGAGCACCTCATACCTCCCTGCAATTGGACACTCATCCACCTACCTCAATGAGTGCAGCTCCAATTATAGAAGCTCCATCCTACCTAGGTTAAAGCAGTGCAGTTGACTGACATACCATGACTATCCCAATGATA
This sequence comes from Mobula birostris, assembly GCF_030028105.1. Classification (NCBI taxonomy): domain Eukaryota; kingdom Metazoa; phylum Chordata; class Chondrichthyes; order Myliobatiformes; family Myliobatidae; genus Mobula; species Mobula birostris. The sequence goes on from NC_092375.1 coordinate 183,702,492, forward strand.
TACTCTCCAGTCTACAGGCACATCACAGTTCAGCCTCTAACCTGATGGCATGAATATCGATTTCTCCTTCTGGTAAACAAATTCTACCCCCCTTCCCACTTCCTATATTCCCCAATCTGACCTTTTACCTCTTCTCACCTATCTATTACTTCCCCTGGGTCTCCTCCTCCTCCTCCTTCCCTTTCTCCTTTTATCCACTCTCCTCTCCGGTCAGATTCCTTCTTCTCCGGCCCTTGACCTTTCCCACCTACCTGGCTTCACCTATCACCTTCCAGCTGTCCTCCTTCACCTCCTCCACACTTTTATTCTGGCATCTCCTCCCTTTCTTCTCCAGTTCTGAAGAAGTATCTTGACCCAAAACATCAAATTTTTATTCATTTTCATAGATGCTGACTGACCTGCTGAGTTCCTCCAGCATTTGGTGTGTGTTCTGCTTTGGATTTCCAGTATCTGCAGACTTTATGGTGCTTGGCATAATTCTAAGATGTTTATGACAGCTCTGTTCTCCCACCCCCACCCAATACATTATTCCTACTGCCTCTCTTGCTAGTTCACCAAGTCAAACATCACCCTGTCTTTGAAATAATACTTCAGCTGATTCAGTATTGTGGGGGCAAAATCCTGGAAGTCGGGATCTTGCAGAGGGATTTCAGTAATCATCACGTTATCACGAGTAGTCAATCATGAATAAAAAGTACTTTATCATGAATAAAAAGAAAACAGCAATAAATGTTTGTAATATCAGAAATCCTCCAGGAGGAGGACATCAACATTGCCGTAGAGTTGGGAGGCTTGCATGCCTCAATGATCTATGTTGGCTGGGGTCGGGGCTTTACGCTTTGGCTCTTGGTAGGGTCATTCATGCCAGGTCAAAGGGTAGAGGCCAGCTCAAGAGTGATACACCAGCCTTCCAGGTTCGGGGGTTGAACTCAGGGTTATCAACTCCGACTGATAAAACAAAATTTTTAAGGAAACAACAAAGAATTCTTCTACATCTGAGTGCAACGGTATTCCTGAGTCTCCAACCAGGACTTGCATGACTGACAGTAGTCAAAACCGAGAGGAAGCTACTACCATGATGAAGAAAGCTCTGAACACCCATCGAGATGGAGGACATTCATTACTGCCCTAAACACCAGCGGCGTAACAGGCAGTAGGCAAGAAATATTCGAACACCCAAATCCTGCAAATAAATTAAGGTTTGTTTCAATTTTTTTTTCTACACAGGCTTCCTGCTTACTGCTTCAGGATTCTGAGCTAAGCCAATTTTTTCAAGGTACTAATAGACACCCCTTCAGCAACAGCCTATGGCAAAGCCTGAAAGCTTTTATAGATATGTAAAAAGGAAAAGACTGGTAAAGACAAATGTAGGTCCCCTGCAGACAGAAACGGGTGAATTGATTATGGGGAGCAAGGACATGGCAGACTAATTGAATAATTACTTTGGTTGTGTCTTCACTAAGGAGGACATAAATAATCTTCCAGATATAGTAGGGGACAGAGGGTCCAGTGAGATGGAGGAACTGAGCGAAATACATGTTAGTAGGGAAGTGGTGTTAGGTAAATTGAAGGGATTGAAGGCAGATAAATCCCCAGGGCCAGATGGTCTGCATCCTAGAGTGCTTAAGGAAGTAGCCCAAGAAATAGTGGATGCATTAGTGATTATTTTTCAAAACTCGTTAGATTCTGGACTAGTTCCTGAGGATTGGAGGGTGGCTAATGTAACCCCACTTTTTAAAAAAGGAGGGAGAGAGAAACCAGGGAATTATAGACCGGTTAGCCTAATGTCGGTGGTGGGGAAACTGCTGGAGTCAGTTATCAAGGATGTGATAACAGCACATTTGGAAAGCGGTGAAATGATCGGACAAAGTCAGCATGGACTTGTGAAAGGAAAATCATGTCTGACGAATCTCATAGAATTTTCTGAGGATGTAACTAGTAGAGTGGATAGGGGAGAACCAGTGGATGTGGTATATTTGGATTTTCAAAAGGCTTTTGACAAGGTCCCACACAGGAGATTAGTGTGCAAACTTAAAGCACACGGTATTGGGAGTAAGGTATTGGTGTGGGTGGAGAATTGGTTAGCAGACAGGAAGCAAAGAGTGGGAATAAACGGGACCTTTTCAGAATGGCAGGCGGTGACTAGTGGGGTACCACAAGGCTCAGTGCTGGGACCCCAGTTGTTTACAATATATATTAATGACTTGGATGAGGGAATTAGTTTGCGGATGACACGAAGCTGGGTGGCAGTGTTAGCTGTGAGGAGGATGCTAAGAGGATGCAGGGTGACTTGGATAGGTTGGGTGAGTGGGCAAGATCATGGCAGATGCAATTTAATGTGGATAAATGTGAAGTTATCCACTTTGGTGGCAAAAATAGGAAAACAGATTATTATCTGAATGGTGGCCGATTAGGAAAAGGGGAGGTGCAACGAGACCTGGGTGTCATTATACACCAGTCATTGAAAGTGGGCATGCAGGTACAGCAGGCGGTGAAAAAGGCCAATGGTATGCTGGCATTTATAGCGAGAGGATTCGAGTACAGGAGCAGGGAGGTACTACTGCAGTTGTACAAGGCCTTGGTGAGACCACACCTGGAGTATTGTGTGCAGTTTTGGTCCCCTAATCTGAGGAAAGACATCCTTGCCATAGAGGGAGTACAAAGAAGGTTCACCAGATTGATTCCTGGGATGGCAGGACTTTCATATGAAGAGAGACTGGATGAACTGGGCTTGTACTCGTTGGAATTTAGAAGATTGAGGGGGGATCTGATTGAAACGTATAAGATCCTAAAGGGATTGGACAGGCTAGATGCAGGAAGATTATTCCCGATGTTGGGGAAGTCCAGAACGAGGGGCCACAGTTTGAGGATAGAGGGGAAGCCTTTTAGGACCGAGATTAGGAAAAACTTCTTCACACAGAGAGTGGTGAATCTGTGGAATTCTCTGCCACAGGAAACAGTTGAGACCAGTTCATTGGCTATATTTAAGAGGGAGTTAGATATGGCCCTTGTGGCTACGGGGGTCAGGGGGTATGGAGGGAAAGCTGGGGCGGGGTTCTGAGTTGGATGATCAGCCATGATCATAATGAATGGCGGTGCAGGCACGAAGGGCCGAATGGCCTACCCCTGCACCTATTTTCTATGTTTCTATGTAATCTGGATAAATATCTCCAGCCCCTTTTTATAATTCTTTCTTGATGTTGTTCAACTTGACCTCCCATGACCATCCCATTAACCAACTGAGACACAGCTAAAAATCGATATTACATTACAGAATTCCCTACCATCTTTCACAGACTTTCTCCCCAATTTGGAAATGACAGAAAAATTCCTTAGGGACACATCCATTTCCAAATATGAAAGATTAAATGCAGATCCTGGAGTAAGTACAGGTCCTATAAAAGGATGACACCACAGTTCTCCAGAAAGGAAAACACCTTTGTTTGGGATGGGGGTCCCAACCTGGGGTGCACAGATCCCTCGGTTAATGGTAGAGGTGTGTGGGGAATTCCTGCTATGGTTGGTCATGTAAACCAACAGCCTGAATGATCTATAACTGCTTCTCATATTTTCACTCAGCAACATACATTTAGGCAGGATCTTTATACAACAGCTTCAAATGTATTTCAAGATTCTTGACCAAAATGAAGAGGAGGGATGAGCAACAGTCGAACTTAAAGATCAGTGACATTCAGCTGTTATTTAGGAACCTACAGAGCTTCCAGAACTACTTAGCTCTTGAACCAAAGGGGATAACTTCACTCAACTTCACTTGCCCCAGCTGAAATGTTCCCACAACCAATGGACTCTTCATCTCATGTTGTCGATACTTATAGCATATTTACTTATTATTATTTCATTCTTTTTGTACTTGCACAGTTTGTTTTCAAGATTCAAAGATTCAAAAGATTCAAAAAAACGTTATTGTCATTCCAACCGTACATCAGCTCTGCAGGGCAGAATGAGACAGCGTTTCTCAGGGGCAGTGCAATCATAACATAACAAATGCAACACTAAATAATAAACATAACAATAAATAGTAAAACACAACAGCCACATGTCAGTTAAAATCAGTTATAAGTGTCCAGTGCAAGTTGAAAGTGTCCAAAGCAGAGTCAGGTGGAGCAGCTATTTAGCAGTCTGACTGCCTGTGGGAGGAAGCTGTTTAGTAGCCTTGTGGTTTTAGTTTTGATGCTCCTGTAACGTTTGCCTGATGGCAGAAGAACAAACAGTTCATGGAGAGGGTGTGAGGGGTCTTTAATGAGGTACCGTGTCTTCTGGAGGCATCGACTCTTCTGCACTCTGGTTGAACGCCCTTACTTGGGCACTCTTTCATTGATCCTGTTATGGTTATTATTCTATAGATTTATTGTGTATGCCCACAAGAAAATGAATCTCAGAGTTGTATATGATGACATACATGAACTTTGATAAACTTACTTTGAATAATGAGAGGTAATCATGAAGGGCTGCTGGAAAAAAGGGACTGAACAGAAGGCGAAATTAACAGGAGCTAAGAATTAGAACATGGCTAACCTCAGACAGCATAGTTCAGATGGATGAAATTCCAGAGGACTGAAAGCATTTAAACTAGAGCATGATAATTGTGCATTAGAGATATAAACGATCAAGCACGCTCAGCTGGACCTTACGTCACAGTGTTTTGCATACAAATTACAGAAGGTGAAGGGCTCACAAAAAAGCATTGTATTGTTTGGAGGTGGCAAAGCATTTCACCCTCAAATGATTTAAATCAGGAACCAAAGAAGGTAATTATGCAGAGGTGGAAACGGAGGTTCTTGTTGATAAAGACAATGTATGCAGAACCTCTGGAACAAAATAAATGGCAATGGTATCATATGGCTTAAGACAATGGCTTTGAACTCAATATTTAACTTGATCATTGATCAAAAACTCAATAACAAACTGACAGAAAAGGAGCGCAGAGGCATTGGGAAAAATCAGTAATAGTGGTGGACAGAGAGCTCTGCAAACACCCAAGTGAGATATGAAAATGATGTTATGTGATGCTAACAGGCAAGTAAGAAAAGACCATCGGGAAACCTGTGACGCATGATACCATGGGAATCCTGCCCAATCCAATCCACTGGCAGTGTTCACGCCTCACACATTTCCTGTGCATATACTTTTTCCAGTCTCATTCATATAATCATTTAGTTTTGATTTCCACAGTCATCCTTTGAGACAGAGTGATTGGTAAGTGGTAACTAAGGTTTGGGATGGCACTTCAGCGTACACCCACAAGATCCACAACGGTCTTTTTATCATGGCTCATTATCATCAAAAGCCTTGTGCCAACTTTTAAATGTTTTTTTTAGCATCAGCAATATTTAATACTCCTTAAATTGGATTTAAATCATCAAAAATCAATTTACTTAAAAGTGTTAAAACTTAAAAACATTCAGATTAAGTAAATTAAAGAAAAACAAAAAAACCCTTAGATGCTCTATCTTTTAATTTACGATCCATAACACTTTCCAAATAAGTGAAGTCACCTTATGTGAGATCAAGGTGCTGATGTTAAAGTGCAGCTGGACCCTCCGGCCAGTATATTAATTCCCAACCCTTGGACTCGGACCAATTCCAATGGAAAACAGAGTGGCTTTTGAAACAGACAGTCATCTCCTTCCTGATTTCCACACTGTACTTGCACAGGCACAGGAATCAGAAATAAGGTGACCTAAAAACTGATTTTTAACGATCTCCATCAATTATTATTTTCTGACCCTGTGAGCTTATTGGATGCTTCAGGCACTTTTCTGCCAGAACCTCGGCTATTTTCAACAGCAGAAAACCATATTTGAATAAAGCTTATTAGCTAGGTACAAAGGGAAAAGTAATCCCTTCATTCCTTACTAAATAAGTTATAACAGCATTAGATCAAAAGGCAAGACAGATGGATAATTTTCAGAGTACAGTTATTCTTTTCTCAACTGAATTAAGCTGGAAAATGTAGAATTTTTAAAAATGTATTTATTGAGATACAGCATGGAGTAAGTCCTTCCGTCTCTTCGGGCTATGCCGTCCAGCAACCCCCGATTTAACTCCAGCCTAACCATGGAACAATTTACAAAGACCAATTAACCTATCAACCAGTAGGACTTTGGACTATGGGAAGAAACCAGAGCACCTGTACGAAATTTATGGGGAGAACATACAAACTTCTTATAGTGTTGGGAATGTCTTTCAAAATTTATCTGTTGGTAGACATATTATTTCAAGTTATCAATCTATTTTTCAAATTCTCCCTTCATACCCAAGTACTGGGCTTTATTCAAGTCCAAACCTTTCCATTTGTCTCTCAAGACTTTCAGTTCTTCTAACTGTAGCAGCAAGCCTGAAATTTGTAATACTTTCAGGAAACAGTGATAGACAATGAAAAACAAATCACTGAGTCAGAAGATGGAAAGAAAACAGACAGTCAAACTCGTAGAAAGGAAAAGAGTAGCAAAAGAAAGTTCAGGTTCCTTAAAGACAGAAACAAGTGTAAATACAAATAAGGCCAGAATTGCACTGTTAGACCATAAGACATGGGAGCAGAATCAGACCAATTGGCTCATCGAATCTGCTCTGCCATTTCATCATGGCTGATTCATTTTCCCTCTCAATACCCAATCTCCTGCCTTCTCACCATATCCCTTCATGCCCTGACTAATGAAGAATCAATCAACAAAGAAGAGAAAATCTGCAGACAACAGGAATTCTGAAGATGTTGGAAATTCAAGCAACACACATCAAAGTTGCTGGTGAACGCAGCAGGCCAGGCAGCATCTCTAGGAAGAGGTACAGTCGACGTTTCAGGCCGAGACCCTTTGTCAGGACTAACTGAAGGAAGAGTTAGTAAGAAATTTGCAAGTGGGAGGGGGAGGGGGAGATCCAAAATGATAGGAGAAGACAGGAGGGGGAGGGATGGAGCCAAGAGCTGGACAGGTGATTGGCAAAGGGGATATGAGAGGATCATGGGACAGGAGGTCCAAGAAGAAAGACAGGGGGGGGGGCAGGGGGAAACCCAGAGGATGGGCAAGGGGTATAGTCAGAGGGACAGAGGGAGAAAAAGGAGAGAAAGAGAAAGAATGTGTGTATAAAAAAAATAACGGATGGGGTACGAGGGGGAGGTGGGGCATTAGCGGGAGTTAGAGAGGTCGATGTTCATGCCATCAGGTTGGAGGCTACCCAGACGGAATATAAGGTGTTGTTCCTCCAACCTGAGTGTGGCTTCATCTTTACAGTAGAGGAGGCCGTGGATAGACATATCAGAATGGGAATGGGATGTGGAATTAAAATGTGTGGCCACTGGGAGATCCTGCTTTCTCTGGCGGACAGAGCGTAGGTGTTCAGCAAAGCGGTCTTCCAGTCTGCATTGGGTCTCGCCAATATATAGAAGGCCACATCGGGAGCACCGGACGCAGTATATCACTCCAGCCGACTCACAGGTGGTGTCCCCTCACCTGGAAGGACTGTCTGGGGCCCTGAATGGTGGTAAGGGAGGAAGTGTAAGGGCATGTGTAGCACTTGTTCCGTTTACAAGGATAAGTGCCAGGAGGGAGATCAGTGCCCTCAAGTTTACCTGGTTCATTTCCGACACCTCCCTCCCCTTTCTAGATCTTTCTGTCTCTGTCTCTGGAGACAGCTTATCCACTGATGTCTACTATAAGCATACTGACTCTCACAGCTATCTGGACTATTCCTCTTCCCACCCTGTCTCTTGCAAAAACGCCATCCCCTTCTCTGCCACATCTGCTCTCAGGATGAGGCTTTTCATTCCAGGACGAGGGAGATGTTCTCCTTTTTTAAAGAAAGGGGCTTCCCTTCGTCCACTATCAACTCTGCTCTCAAACGCATCTCCCCCATTTCACGTACATCTGCTCTCACTCCATCCTCCCGCCACCCCACTAGGAATAGGGTTCCCCTGGTCCTCACCTACCACCCCACCAGCCTCCGGGTCCAACATATTACTCTCCGTAACTTCCGCCACCTCCAACGGGATCCCACCACTAAGCACATCTTTCCCTCCCCACCTCTCTCTGCTTTCTGCAGGGATGGCTCGCTACGCGACTCCCTTGTCCATTCGTCCCCCCCATTCCTCCCCACTGATCTCCTTCCTGGCATTTATCCTTGTAAGCAGAACAAGTGCTACACATGCCCTTACACTTCCTCCCTTACCACCATTCAGGGCCCCAAACAGTCCTTCCAGGTGAGGCAACACTTCACCTGTGAGTCGGCTGGGGTGACACACTGCGTCCGGTGCTCCCGATGTGACCTTCTATATATTGGCGAGACCCGACGCAGACTGGGAGACCGCTTTGCTGAACACCTACGCTCTGTCCGCCAGAGAAAGCAGGATCTCCCAGTGGCCACACATTTTAATTCCACATCCCATTCCCATTCTGACATGTCTATCCACGGCCTCCTCTACTGTAAAGATGAAGCCACACTCAGGTTGGAGGAACAACACCTTATATTCCATCTGGGTAGCCTCCAACCTGATGGCATGAACATCGACTTCTCTAACTTCCGCTAATGCCCCACCTCCCCCTCGTACTCCATCCGTTATTTATTTTTATACACATATTCTTTCTCTCACTCTCCTTTTTCTCCCTCTGTCCCTCTGACTATACCCCTTGCCCATCCTCTGGGTTTCCCCCCGCCCCCCTTGTCTTTCTTCCCGGACCTCCTGTCCCATGATCCTCTCATATCCCCTTTGCCAATCACCTGTCCAGCTCTTGGCTCCATCCCTCCCCCTCCTGTCTTCTCCTATCATTTTGGATCTCCCCCTCCCACTTTCAAATTTCTTACTAACTCTTCCTTCAGTTAGTCCTGACGAACGGTCTCGGCCTGAAACGTCGACTGTACCTCTTCCTAGAGATGCTGCCTGGCCTGCTGCGTTCACCAGCAACTTTGATGTATGTTGCTTGAAAATCTGCAGATGCTGGAAATCCAAGCAACACACACAAAATGCTAGAGGAACTCAGCAGGCCAGGCAGCATCTATGGAAAAAGAGTAAAATCAACGCTTTGGGCCGAGACCCTCAAAACGTCAACTATACTCTTTTTCTTCAACTTCTGCCTTAAATACACCCAAAAACCTGGCCTTAACAGCTGCCTGTGGCAAAGAATTGTGCAGATTCACCACTCTCTGGCTAAAGAAATCCTCATCTCTGTTCTAAAAGGACATCTCTCAATTCAGGATGCTCCTCTGGTCATAGACTTCCTCAAGTAAGGATCAAGAAAAGCTCCAGTTATTATCTAAACATTCTATCTTGGGCTTCAAAACAGTGAAACCCAAGAACAAACAACAGCAAGGAAATTAAATGCCAAACACCCACAAAGTCCACAAAGCTGTGTCTTCAGGTTTCATGTGAGGTGCTTGTAGGGACCATAGATGTATTAGCAATGATATTCAAAATTCCTGAGATCTCTGAAGTCAGATTTTTAAAAAAACATTAACTCTACTGCGCAAGAAAGAAAGGAAAAAGAAAGATGGAGGAAAAATGCTGGAAACTATTAATATGTGGTAACAGAATGCTTACCAAAGCAGAACATGACAATGTAGTCTCAACATGGTTTTATGAAAAGGAAATTGTGTCTGACAAATCTAATTGTTACACTCTCATTCAATCTATTGATGTATACAGGGGAACCAATGAAAATAGTTTCTCTGGTTTTTCAAATGGCATTCAATAACATGATCTGTTGTATTAACACACGGCATGGAGCTCAGAAATACAGTGAACTATGAGAAGAATAGTATTAAACTTGGAGAAAATATAGGCAGGCTAGTGATTTGGGTCCTGATGAAATTTAATGTAGAACAATGCCAAGTGCTAAAATTAGAGAGGAAGGAAATAAGAGGCAGCAGAAACTGAAGACCATAAATCTTTAAAAACAGAGAAAGCTAGAAGTATGTGCGCAGATGATCAAAAGGTCAAGTACCCAAAGAAAAATAGTACATGAGGGAATAAGACCAAATAAATAGCTCTCGCATGTACCCAGCATTACTTGACGAGCAGAACGGCCACCATCCATGTTAAAACTTGTCTATGATTCTAACAACCTTCTGAAATTCTCTAGTCGAGAAAGTAGATGACATCAGCCGTTGAGTAAGTTCAGAGATGATGTCAATTGACTTTTGAAAACCAAAGCACATAAAGTCAGCCAAGCTTCCAAACAAGAAGACTTTTTACTTCTTCTCACCTACCTGTTACTTCCCCCTGGCTCCCCTCCTCCCTCCCTTTCTCCTATGGTCCACACTCCTCTTCTATCAGATTCCTTCCTCTCCAGCCCTTTACCTTTCCCACCCACCTGGCTTCACCTATCGCCGTCCAGCTAGCCTCCTTCCCCTCCCCCCAACTTTTGATTCTGGCATCTTCCCCTTTCCTTCTTAGCCCTAATGAAAGATCTCGGCCCAAAACGTTGACTGTTTATTCCTCTCCATAGATGCTGCCTGACCTGCTGAGTTTTTCCAACGTTTTGTATGTGTGCGTTGTTTTGGATTTCCAGCATCTGCAGAATCTCTCATGTTTTTCACCGTATTGATGTTTAGGGAAGGAATAGGTGGTGAAATCCTTTTGGCACAGTCATTTCCAAAATAACACAACAGCAATCCTGTAGAGCTTATTATGGGGGCAGCCAATATGGCCGTGGATATGGGATTTGAAGTGGCCCTTCGAATCATGGTCTTATTTAAAGATACAGAAGAGAGAGAGGTCAAAAGGCCTACTCCTGCTTTTATTCCTTGTTACAAATAAATGGGAATGGAAGAGATGGGAGTGGATGACGATGGAAATAAGAATCTGAAAAAAAAATTATGTGAGGTAACAGTTGAACTATAAATTCCTCCTTTATGGCCAACCTTCAGTTTTCAGGCCAGATCTTTTACAAATGTTTGCAGAGTCTTTGATTTTTACACTTCATTTGTTTCTGATCAGTTTGACCCCACCAGCATTTCTGGCTGTTAAAAGAACAAGGTTCTATATTATACAAGTTTTTATTACAACATAATCTTAAATGCGAGTCACGTTGTCATATTTTCCTCTTAAATTCTTATCTTAACCCATGTCCAATAATAAGCTGTTCTCCTCTCCGCTGTTTCTATATTTAATAACGAGTGGCAGATTATACAGTACATTTCATACCTTTGCTCCCCCTCTGCAAACTTGCCTGAATCCGTTACCACCCTGACTAATAATGCGCCCCAAACATTTTTATGATAACGTTAACTTTCACGCAGAATTATTAATCATGTCCAATCTCCCTTTTTGAAATGTGCGCTGTGGGAGAAAGAAAGGAAGAGGCCAGTATGTTCTTGGTCTCCGTGAAACAATGAACCAACAGTTATGTAGTTTATTTTCTTGAGACGGTTGACAAAACATTCAATGCAAAAACAAAACAACGAAAACAAAATTAACTCTAAAATAAGTGTGCCATAAAACTGCCCGAGATTACATTGAGTGCAGTACTCACCCAGCAGGCAAAGGTGTAGTGCCGGTCCCGGGTGCATGCACTTCCATTGCTTTTTGCCCACGGAAAAGTTAGATAGTAGTTCCACGAAAGTCCTCGTCAGCAGAATGGTTTCTCCCTTCTTGTCCAACTGGAACGGAAATACACCAAAAGAACAACACTATTTGGAATTATGAGGCCCCGAGCAGTCGCAATCATGCAGTGATTGACGTTGGGAATGACAGAAAGCTTTGTGTGCGTCCTGGGCGCACCTTGGTCTGGGGAAGCGCCGCGCCGCGCCGGCCCCGGGATTCCTTCGGCGCTCACTCACGCTGCTCCGGGCCGCCCTCTCCCGACTTCCGCACTCGGCACCAACACTGCCACTAAATGCGCTCAACTGGCCGATCGCGCTCCCTTTAAAAATACAAACATTTTCAAGCCATGACATGTGCAAAAAATTACACACTCCGGAGTCAAACTTTCCGAAGAGTGGGGTCAATCCCGGACACGATTTTAGAATTCCCTCCTTCCTCGGCTACTGGATTGCACAAGAAGCGACTGCCCATGCACACTGTACAAAGTTAACACGCCAGCATCTACCCCAATGGCAGAGGGTATTTGCATATATTTATTTATTAATCGTTTTGTTTTCCTGGTTGAAGTTTCTGCCGGGATAATGCAGGCTGGAGCTGCGTTTTTCAATTCCTGCCGCTAGGATCCCAGGACGATTTCCTGCCTGTGGACTACCCCACGTCCACCTGCCCTGAAAGCCCTCACTTTGTTAAAAAAAACTAAAACAAACTAGAAGCAGCAAATTGGCGTGTTTACTTTAAAAAAAAACATCACTGTCTAATCTTTAGAAATGCACAATTTACATTCGATTTGCAATTTCAAGCATAAGTTTTTTAAATGGCAAACTTTTGTATTGGTATTAAAAAAGTCGTTTGCACCCAATGGCACTCCTCCAGCAATCGGGAGAACAGGAAACAGGCTAAACCGGCCAAAGTTTTGTTTACTGCACTAAACCCCAGCTTTGCTTATGCACCTCTCTCCTCCCTTATAATTAGGCCACACTCTTCTGCAGAGGCCATAACTCACCCCCCTGTTAAAGGCCTAATTTTAAATAAGGTTGACGAACATGATTTTTTTCCAGAGGTGGGGGGTGTTGACACACCGGGATTGAGATCAGGTTGTTCAAATAACCTTGAAATATATCTGCGCGTCTTTGAATGGGGCCACTCCTGTCAGAAGAATGTGCCAGCAATCACTTGATGTAACACTATAATGTTTTTTTTTCCCGGGGCCAGTTCTGCAAATTGACCAGTGAAAACCGATTAGTTGGGCTTATTGTAAACGTTCACCTCAGAAACTACTAGTAGATTGGCAGCTCATTACGGTTCTATTACATTTCAGTGCTTCGGAGTTCTGTGCAGCAAGATCTTGTTTTCAATTTCCTATATTTGAGCTCTTAGAATTGAAAGAATGATTCTTTATAAACCATGAAATTCCTGTTTAAGACGTAAATCTTTAGAAGTGCCTGACTGGTTTATAGTCTCTGAAGAAAAACAGTGGCCCGAGGCACAACCAGGCAATGAAGCCTCTCATAGTTTACCTTGCAGCAGTGAGCCCTCTGTCCCAGTCCTCTGCGTACTCTGAGCTGTGGGCTACCCACAACTGATAATTCAAGGCACTGAGCGAATAGCACCAATTCTCCTCAAAGTCCTCTAAGAAGTAAGTTGAGGCTGAGGTCAATTGAGTGATAGTAATCAGACCCATCTATGTTCATGTCTGACCCCTGATTCCTGAAGCAGACACTCACACCTCAACTTTGTCATGGGAGGGCATTACCAGCTGGACGAGGCAAAAATCCAAGTGGCCAATGCCTTCACAAATAAATGTCAGAGTCAAGGTGTATTGGGAACTTGAATCAATGCATCAGTAACCCTGAGAGGCCCTGGAGGCATTGGCCCATCTCATCCACCCACCCTGTCAGCCAACACCTGCCCCACCTGTGCAAGAGTTTGTAGTTCGCAAAGTTCAAAGTAAACTTTATTATCAGAGTACATTTCTGTCAGCATACTCAGCCCTGAGATTCACACCACATCCGTCCCTGTGGGCATACTCTGCAAGTCTATAGAATAATAATTATAACAAGGTCATTGAAAGACAGGAAACTGGGCAAATGCAAATATGGATAAATAGCAATAAATAATGAGAACACGAAACAGCAAGATAAAAAGTCCTTAAAGTGAGATAATTTGTTGTGGGCACATCTCAATTGATGGGCAAGTGAGTGTAATTATCCCCTTTTGTTCAAGAGCCTGATGGTTGAGGGGTAGTAACTGTTCTTGACCCTGGTGGTGTGAGTCCTGAGACTCTTGTACCTTCTACCTGATGGCAGCAGTGCGAAAAGAGCATGGCCTAGGTGATGGGGATCTCTGATGATGGATGTTGCTTTTCTACGACAGCGTTTCATGTAGATGTGCTCAATAGTTGCAAGGGCTTTACCCGTGATGGACTGAGCTGAATCCACTATCTTTTGTAGGATTTTCCATTAAAAGGCATTGGTGTTTCCATACCAGGCCATGATGCAGCCAGTCAACACACTCTCCACTACACATCTATAGAAGTTTGTCCAAGTTTTTGATGTCATGCCGAATCTCCACAGACTTCTAGGGAAGTAGATGTGCTGATATGCTTCCTTTGCAATTGCATTTACATGCTGGGTCCAGGACAGGTCCTCTGAAACAGTAACACCCAGGAATTTAAAGTTACTAACCCTCCTCACCTCTGATCCTCCAGTGAGGACTGGCTCTTGGACCTCTGGTTTTCCTCTCCTGAAGTCTACAACCAGGTGCTGACATTAAATGGGAGATGGACATTCTTAGCCACCTTGGGGCTAGCACAATCAGCATGGAAAGCAACTTCATTCCATAAGACCATAAGACATATGAAGAGAAATAGGCCATTCAGCTCATCGTGTCTTCTCCATTCCATCACTGCTGATTTGTTATCCCTTACAGACCCTTTCTCCTCCCTTATCTACATAACCTTTGACACCCTTACTAATTAAGAACCTATAAACCTCCCAGAGGATCATTTCACAAGGCAGAACTTTGAAATAAATAAGCAGTGAAATTGCAACTAAAAGTGTACCTGCGTATCACAAAGGCATGGATAGGTGTAACAAATGTATGTATTTTTGACCATGTCTTATAATGTAAAGAAGAAAAGCAGTGCATAGAAAATAGGGTTAGTCATCAAGTCAAGTTTATGGTTATTAAACTATATACGTCTATACCATAAAATGAGGCAACGTTTCTCTGGACCAGGGTGTAAAGCATAGTACACATATAACACACAATAACTTAGGAAAGTAAGGATCAAATCTACAGATGAAATAAACAAAGTAAAGTGCATAAATTAAATATTGAAAGGAACAGAACAGATTAACCGGTGACACTTTGAATGCAATGCAGCAAGGAGTTCAGAAGCTTAATGACCTGAGGGAAGAAACTGTTTCCCATCCAGACCGTTCTTGTTTTTATGCATCGGAGTCTCCAGCCTGATGGTAGAAAATCAAAGAAGATACTAGCTAGGTGGGTGGTTTCCCTTTAAGTATCCTAACATGGATAGTTGGGAGATTACACGACAGAAACATGCACTTTGAGATTGTAGTAGCAGCCCTTTTAAAAAGTCAGAAACCTACAAGGTTAGAAAATACAATTAGTATATTCTAAGGTCAGGTAACTTTCCAGATTGAAACCATGGGTTTACTTCAGTAACAGCTTTATTACAAATCTCAAGATGGTTCAGGATTAGAGTGTACATGGGGAAAGGGGAACTGACAAACAGACCATATTAGAGGAAAACAAGCCAAGGGTGAGGTAAAGAATGATAATTATCCTAACTCTTAGAATTGCTCTTTGAAAACATTAAACCTTCTAATATTTAAAACATACAGTTTACAAGTTTGTTTATCATAGTTTACATGGTCTGTTTTTGTGTTTAAGAAAGGAAATTCCATTCTCACATTTGACCTTTCTCTTGAAATTCATGATACTCCAGTGAAGCTTATATAGCTCGGGTGCATAAGACTTTTTCATGGTACTGTAGTTGTCAATGTGGAGCAGGGAGCAAGTTCGTAAATCTTGTGGGAGCAAAGGATGTTGGGAATGGTGAGGGTGGAGTGTCATGAGAGAGGTGTGGGGCAGGTGGCAGAGAAGGAGTGCCAGGGGTGAATCGGTTACACATACACCCAGCCCTGAGACCCAAGGCAAGTCACTTGATTTCAAACGATTAATTTATTCATCGTTACAGAATGTGTCTCTGGTGCTTCCTGTTCCCTCCCCTCTCCCTTCTCCGTTACCCAACCATGGTTCCCTTCTCCCTGCCCCCTTCCCACTCTCAGTCCACACTAGGGACCCATTATCAGAATCAGGGTTTATCATCACTCACATATGTAGTGATTTATTTTTTTGCAGCAGCAGAACAATACATACGTAAAATTACTACAGTACTGTGCAAAAGTTATAGGCACCCTAGCTATATAGTGTATATGTGCCTAAGACTTTTACGTGGTACGGTGCCTTATAACCTCATCATCAAAGTCTTCAAAGCTGAGAACCTAATGAGAGTGAACAGGAATTATTTTCTGTACTTGAAAGTGACCGGGAAATATCTCTGGATACAGTATCTCAGATGAGATCTCAGCTGCCCAATACCATAAGTGGTTTCTGGACCTCTGCAATGTTCACATTGGCACAGTGCACAAACAGAAAAAAAGATTACTTATTTTCTGGAAAGTTGACAAATATTTAACCTGTCTGCTGACAGCATTGAAGCAATCAAAATTTCAGCTCCAGGATACACAATAGTATATTTGTTCATTCGGTTTTCTGTAGTGTATAATTTTACACTCTCTCACTATTAGATTTAATAAGTTTAGAAACACCACCTTCATTTTTTTTCTCTCTCTCAGACTGCATGCAATGCCAGGTGCTGCCCCAGAGGCATTAACAGCAGAGAAGGTGTTTGCTGACACCGATGTTTACAGATGGGGTGAGATCTCAGAGAGGTTGTGGAATAGGTAACACACACTAAATGCTGGAAGAACTCAGCAGGCCAGGCAGTATCTGTGGAAAAGAATAAACAGTGGATGTTTCAGGCCGAGGCCATCGTCATTCGTTTGTTTTGAGATTGTTGGAACAGTAATTTGTAAGCTTTCACACCCTTTGGGATGGATTCAAGGATACCTGGCCCGCAAGCAATGTTGAAAATGGAAGTTCAGTTGAACTTGGAAGAAAGGGGACTGGTGTAATTTACAGCGGACACAAACTCACCTGTTTTCAAGGGTTGAAAAGATTCATGCTAATTTTCTTCATTTATATTCATTTGCAAATTTACTCTCGCAGATTGAGCATAAGCATTTTTCAGAGTTGGAGCTATCATAATTTATGTCATAGTTCTGTTCCATCATTATTTAATTTTTTTCTCTATCCTTTAACAAGGGTCCTCCAAGGGGACCACAACCTTGTCGTAGGGTTTGGAGGGTTGTGTGCCTCAATGACCCAGAGAGCTACATTGGCTGGAGTCAGGGCTTTATGCTTTGACTGTTGGTAGGGTCACCAATGCCAAACAGGTCAAAGGGTAGAGGGCAGACTAAGAGTAGTCCACCGGTTCTCCAGGTTTAGGGGCTCAGCTCAAGGGCTAACACCTCTGACTAGTACTGTAAAACAAAATCGTTATGGAAACAACAATGAAGAATCTTCCTACATCTGAGTTCAATATTATTCCTGAATATCCACCCTGGACTTGCGTGACTGACAGGAGTGAGAACTGACAGGAAGCTACTAATGTGATGAAGGAAGCCCTGAACACCCATTGAGATGGAGGACCTTCATTGCTGTCCTAAATGCCAATGGTGTAACAGGCAGTAAGAAGTGAATTAACAAAGGTAAAGAATATTTTGAGCTTGAGAGAAAAGATCTCATCTGTAATGAACAACTTGTTGCAGCCTTCTAAACAGTAAGCTAAAATGATAAATGCTGAACCGAGAGACATCATAAATCTTGATGTAGATGTAAGTGAATCTCTTAACCTGCTCCCTTCGGTTCTAATTGCACATTTTGCCTGATCTTGATCCAGGCTGCATGATGTCTATTGCAGTCAGCAATCAGAAAAAAAAATGCACTAGCTCTTTGCAAAAAAAGCAAACCTGAAATGTTGTTAATTCTAGTGATGATATATCCATTAATCTTTGCGATTTTATTGCCTTGTTTATAGTTTTTCAGCTACCCGTCAGCCAGCCACGACTTGTTGCAACAAAATACACAGCTGTTGCAATATGCCAGCTGCTGACTTTATTTATTTGTTGAACTTTCCTCCCATTGTTTGTATTGTGGTATATTAGTTCCTTCATGACCCCCTTCCAAAAAGATGACCTATCTTTCGGAAAGCTGACAACTATTTGACCTGTTTGCAGACAGCATCGAAGTGATCGATCATTCAGCAGGGTGCAGGACACACATATATTTGTTCATAAAGTTTTATGTAGTTTTCTTTCAGGGGGAAATCTTAGAATTCTTTTGATCAAAGAATATAATTGAGGTAATATTGAATTGGATGGATTCAAGCCTCATTTTTCTTATTTTGTTGTCAAGAGGTAAATGAACTCGATCCTGATGAAAGATGGATACATATGTCACCTCATGGCGCCTGCGTACAACGCAACCACAGGTGACATCCTTCAGATAGTTCATGAAACTATTTCTTTCAATTCGTTTACTTCATTGTTTTCTTTCAAACGTGGTTCTGCTTCTGTTGGAGCCTGTGATCTAGGTTTTGGTGGTGTGTTGTTAGGCCGATCGAGCAATCTGGCACTTTGCTGTCTCCGAGGGAATTTGTTGAGGTTTCGTGCGAAGCGTGCAGCCTGGAGACAGTGCACGAGCCCAAGATCGACCCCATTTCTTGCCAATCTTGCCGATCCCACTGATTAAAGTGTTGAAGAAGGTTGAAATCATTGAGGATGGTAGTGGAAGCTGGGAGGGTGTTCAGTGCCATCTACCTGTGTGTGAACATTCTCCCTCTCCCTCTAGCTCACTGCTCTTGGAGGAAGGTGCCTATGTTTGAACGGTCTCTCTCTCCCTCTCGCTTGATGCTACTGAAGGATGGTGCCGAAGTTCATGGGTCTTGGGCAAGATTTAATTGGTGGGCTGTGGATTGGACTCTGTAGCTCATGTTATGATACGTTTCTGGTCAATCCTTTTTTTCTTGCTGTTTTGTGCAATTTTAATTGGGGCTGACTAGCGCCACAGCCTATAGGTAGCAAAAGACGTGGCGCTGAATTGAACTGAACCGAATATACCTGCACTCTTTTGATTTGGTGTTTTGTATTCTGTGCTTACCGCTCATTTTTATTTGCCGTTTGCACATTTTTTTTTTTTTTTGCGCATTGGGGGTTTGATGTTTTTCTTTAATGGGTTCCAGGGTTTCCTTTGTTTCAATCTGTCTGTTAGAGGATGAATCTCAGGGTTGTATACTGCATACATACTTCTATAATAAATGTACATCGACCTTGAATCATGGTTTCTTCTAAGACTAACAGTTAGGGATGAAAGAACAAGAGTAATCCCTTCATCTGTTCAAACTTGTTTTCCTATTCAGTTTAGATTATGCTGGACTCTATATTAACTAGTTTGGTATCCAGGAACAGAATTAGGCCATCCAGCCTTTGGAATCTGCTCCACCATTCAATCATTGCTGCTTTATTTATCCCCCTCAACCCCACTCTCTTGCCTTCTCCTGGTAACTTTGTACACCCCTACCAATCTAAAATGTATCAACCTCCACTTTAAATATTTTCAGTGACTTGGCTCCCACAGCTGTCTGTTGCAATGGATTTTTCAGATTCATCACCCTCTGACTCAACAAAACTACTCTTCATCCAAAATGAGGTTATTTTATTCTGAGGCTGTGCCCTCCGGTTGTAGACTATTCCATTATTAGAAACCTCCTCTCCGTTCGATCCAGGCCTTTCTGTATTTCAGTCCCGCTGAAGGGGTTTGGCCCAAAAAGTTGACTGTACTCTTTTTCTAGATGCTGCCTGGCCTGCTGAGTTCCTCCAACGTTTTGTATGTGTTGCTTGGATTTGCAGCATCTGCAGATTTCCTCTTGTTTGCAATCAGTATTTGGTTGGTGTCAAATGAGATTTCCCCCCCTCCCCCACGCTTCTAAACTCCAGCAAGTACAGTCCTGAAGCAATCAAATGCTTCTCGTTTGTTAACCTTTTCACGCCGTGACCGTACCCATTAACATCATTTGGATCCTCTCCTGTATCAGCACATCTTTTTTCATGGACATGGGCTCTAAAACTGCTCAGAATATTCTGAATGTGGTCTGACCAGCACCAAATTAAGCCTCAGCATCACATCCTTACTTTTATAGTCTGGACCTCGAAATAAATGCTAACATTCCATTTGCTGTCCTTACCACTGACTCAACCTTGAAGTTAACCTTTAAGGAGTCTCATGCTAGAACTCTCATGTCTCTTTGCACCTCCAGTTTCTGAATTATCTCACTTTTTATAGTAGTCTGCTCTTTATTCCTTCTACCAAAGCAAACGAACAATACTTCCCTACACTATATTCCATTTGCCACTTCCTTGTTCATTCTTGCGACCTGGCCAAGTTCTTCTGAAGACTCCATGTTTCCTCGACATTACCTGCTCCTCTACCTATCAAACATGACCAGAAAATCATCAATTCTGACCCCTATATCATCAATATGTAACGTGAAAAGTAGCAGGCCCAACACTGTGGAACACTACTAGTCTATGGCAGCCAACCAGAACAGGCCCCTTTTATTCCCAATCTTTGTCTTCTGCCAGTCAGCCAATCTTCAACCCATGCTAGTATGTTTTCTGTAATACCATGTCTCCTACCTTGTTAAGCAGCCTCACGTGCAGCACCTTGTTAAAGTCCCTCTGAAAACCCGAGTACACAAAATCCACCGATTCTCCTTTGTCGATCCAACCTTCCTCAAAGGATTCCAACAGATTGTCAGACAAAATCTCCCCTTATGGGAACCATGCTGACTTCGACCAATTTTATCATGTGCTTTCAAAACATCATCTTAAAAAATGGACTCTTAAGTTATTACCAACTACTAAAACCCAGATAAACAGCTGATAACTTCCTATCTTTTGTGCGCCCCCCCCCCCACTTCGTAAAGGATAACATTTGTGATTTTCCAGTCATCTGGAACCATTCCTGACTCATGTAATTCTTGATATATCACTACTAATGCCTCCCACAATCTCTTCACCTATCTCTTCCAGAAGCTTGAGGTGTAGTTTATCTTGTCCGGGTGACTTATCCACCTTCAGACCTTTCAGCTTCTGTTGGCTTTTAAAAGCTTTACAAATCTCCCTTCAGCTTCCCATGAACTTTGTTAAATTGTATTCCCGCTCATTTGCTCTTATGTTGACTTTGACTTCCTTTCTCAGCCACAGTTGCTTTGTCCTCCCTTTAGACTGCAAAATTCTTTGGGATGAATTCTGGTTTACTCCCAGAACCTCCAACCATTGCTGCTGTAGTCATCCCTTCTAGTGTCCTCTTCCAATCATCTTGGGCTGGCCCCTCTCTCATGCCTCTGTCGTTACCTTTATTACTACTACTACTACGTTGACTCAGGCCTAGGGGGCCGGTGTCGGGCATGATGACAGACTCTCCACTTCTCCCTCTCCCTCATCAGTGTGTTCAGTTCATCTACATTAGCTGCACCGCTGTCTTCTAGGAGCGTGTTGGTCATAGTCTTGGGAGGCGCCCAGGGTTCATCCTCCCATGCTTGGGCTCCCATATGATGACTAGGCTGGCAGGTAGCTCGGGGTGGCGTAGACAGTGCCCCGCTAGTTGCAGTCTCCTCGCCTCAATTTTAGTGGTGAGCATCGGTAGGTTGTTATAGAGCTCAACGTTCGTCATGTGCTGTTGCCAACTCACATCAAGAGCCATCCGGAGCATTCGTGTATAGCAACCATCTAGAGACTTCCGCATCATCTTGGTGAGTGTCCATGTCTCGCGTCCGTACGTGAGAATGGACTCTATGAGTGCTATGAAAATCCTCTTTTTAAGCCCTCTGGTTAGGTTCGACTTCCAGATTTCCTTCATATCATTCATAGCCTTCCACACCAGCACCTTCCATATCTTTCTATCCTTTATTTACCTTTACTCAACTATAATACTAATACATTTGATTTAGGCTTCTCACTCTCAAACTGCTGGGTGAAGGTTCATTTCCTTTAATTTCTCTAATCAAATCTGGTTCATTGCACAACACTGTATCCAGAAGTGCCGATTCCATAGTGGGCTCAACCACAAGCTACTTTAAAAAGCCATCTCGTTGACTTCGATAAATTCCTTCTCTTGGGATCCAGCACCAACCTGATTTTCCTAGTTTACCTGCCTATTAAAGTCCACCACGACCACCATAATATTGCCTTTCTTATGCGCTTTCTCTATTTCCTGTTATAACCTGTGCCCTACGTCCTGACTGCTATTCATATACACACTGCCTATAAAAAGTATTCACTACCCCTCATTTCCCGCCCCCGGTCCAACTGTGGATGAGTCAGTATCCTGGCAAAAAAATACACCATGAAGACAAAAGAACTCTCTGAGCAACCCCACAAAAAGGTTATTGAAAAGCAAAAGTCAGGAGATGGATGCACCGAATATCCCTTGGAGAGGAGTGAAGTCAACCATCAAGAAATGGAAAGAATATGGCACAGCTGTAAATCTGCCTAGAGCAGGCCGTCCTCAAAAACTGAGTGACCGTGCAAGAAGTGGACTAGTGAGGGAAGCCACCAGGAGACTTATGACAACTCTGGAGGAGTTACAAGCTTCAGTGGCTGAGATGGGAGAGACTGTGCATACAACTGTTGCCTGGGTGCTTCACCAGTCGCAGCTTTATGGGAGAGTGGTGAAGAGAAAGCCACTGTTGAAAACTCTCACATGAAATCTCAGCTAGAGTTTGCCAGAAGGCATGTGGGAGACTCTGAAGTCAGCTGGAAGAAGGTTCTATGGTTTGATGAAACCAAAATTGAGCTTTTTGGTCAACAGACTAAGCACTATGTTTGGCATAAGCCAAATGCTGCACATCATCAAAAGCACACCATCCCGACCATGAAGCATGGTGGTGGTTGCATCATGCTGTGGGAATGCCTCACTGCAGCAGCCCCTGGAAGGCTTGTGAAGGTCGAGGATAAAATGAATGCAGCAAGATACAGGGAAATCCTGGATGAAAACCTGATGCCGTCTGTAAGAGAACTACGACTTGGAAGAAGATTTCTTTTCCAGCAAGGCAATGACCCGAAGCATAAAACCAAAGCTACACAGGAATGGCTCAAAAACAACATGGTTAATGTCCTGGAGTGACCAAGTCATATTCCAGAGCTCAATCCAATTTGAGAATTTGTGGCTGGACTTGTAAAGGTCTGTTCACTCATGATCCCCATGCAATCTGACAGAGCTTGAACAGCTTTGTAAAAAAAATGGAGAAAAATTGCAGTGTCCAGACATGCAAAGTTGATAGGGACCTAGTCACACAGAGTCCAGAATGTTGTAATTGCTGCCAAAGGTGCATATGCTAAATACTGACTTGAAGGGGGTGAGTAATTGTGCAATCAATTGTTTTGGGTTTAATAATTGTAACGTTTAGACCAATTTGTAGAAATTTGTTTTCACTTTGACACTAAAGAGTCTTTTCTATTGATCAGTGTCAAATAAGCCAAATTAAATCCACTGTGATTCAATGTTGTAAACGATAAAACATGAAAACTTCCGGGGGGGGGGGTGAATACTTTTTACAGCCACTGTAACTCTCAAGAAGGTCCTTTTACCCTTGAAGTTTTTAAACTCTACCCACAAGGATTCTACACCTTCTGATCCTAGATCACCTCTTGCTAAGGATTCAGTTTAATTTTTTATCAATGGAACTACCCCACCCCCTCTGCCCATCTGCCTGTATTTTTGTTAGGATGTGTACTGTTCTGTGCAGGAGTCTTAGGCACATATATTTAGCTAACATGGAGCAATGGGCGAGTTTGTAAGTCCAGCAGGAGCAAAGGATATTGGAAATGCTGAAGGTGTATTGCCACAGGAGGAGTGTGGAACGGGTGGCAGAGAAGGAGTGCCAGGGTAGGGAAATGCTACAGATGCAGACACACCCAGCCCTGAGACACCAGGCAAGGTCATTCAATTCCAGACAATTGGTTTTATTGATCATTACAGAATGTATCTCTGTGCTTCCTGCTCCCTCCCCTCTCCCCTCCCCTGGAGTCTGGTTTGTATGGCAGAGAGTTTACCCTCATTACTGATCATCAACCACTAGTGTCCATTTTAAGTCCACAAAAGGGTATTTCACTAACAGCATCAGCAGGAATGCAGAGATGGGCTCTGCTGCTTGGAAGATACAATTACAAGGTCAAATTCAAGTTGACAACAAAAATGGAAATGCTAATAGATTGTCCCATTTACCCTTGGAAAAAGAAATATCTGAAAAATTTACATAAGAGGTCACATAACTTAATGTACTTTTGCAAATACAAATCAAAAGTCTCCCTATAATGGCAGAAGTGATCCAAAGGTAAACCGAGAAAGACCCTACACTGTCTCAAGTCTACACGGCCACCCAAAATAGGTAGAATGTGCAGCAGAAATCCCAGTTATCCTATTTTTACAGTGCCAGGACGAACTTGCCCTCCACGGAGGTTGTCTTATGTGCCATCCAAGCTAAGAGCAATAGTGTTGGAGGAGTTACATGCTGGTCATGTAGGCATGGTTAAAGTGAAAGCATTGGCTCAAAGTTCTGTCTGGTGGCCTGGGACAGATCAGCAGATCAGAGCTTGCCAGACACTGTTCGGGATGCCAGAAAATGTCAAGAGTAATATCTCTCCATCTCTGGGAATGGCTTGCATTTCCCTGGCAGAAGATTTATGTGGAGTATGTTGGACCATATATTATACAGTATATCTTTTTCATCTCAATTATATACACAGTATACTATATAATATGACTACTATATAGACATTCACAACATTGTAAACATAGTTTATATATATAACTATTTAGATAGATTAGATTAGATTAGATTCAACTTTATTGTTATTGTGCCGAGTACAGATACAAAGTCAATGAAATGCAGTTAGCATCTGACCAGAAATACAAAGAATAGTGTTATTTACAAAATAACTGTGAATAAAAAGTAAGTGCTACAGCACACAAATTATTTTTGTGAACTCAAGATTCCATTTGCTTAATTTACACTTTTTTAAAATTTCAAACTTTATTCATAAAATACATAGAAATAAAAAAAACAGAGTTACTCAGTCTATATATTCATTGTGTTATCATCTCTACATTGTTGGTGTTAGTTAATTCTATGTACAAGGTACCATTGCTACTCATGTTGTCCATGAATGATACAAAGTTCAAGTGATGGGAGGCTTTTATTCAGGACCCTGCTCATGGCAGGAGGGCTGTCCCGAATTTCAGTGCATCACCTTGTACGTACACCTGCAGCCTGGAATGTGTCAAGTGGACCGCAGCCAACAGGACAGACAAACAACCGATGTGCAATGGGAAAGACAGAAGTAATAATAATTTTTAAAATAAGCAATAATTATCTAGAACATGAGATGAAGAGTCCTTGAAAGTGAGCCCATAAGTGTGGGAACAGTTCAGTGATGGAGCGAGTGAAGATGAATGAAATTATCGCCTCTAAACAGTTATCTAAACACTGTGAACTAGAAGTGAAATACTGAAATACTGGGAAGTTCTGCCCAAAGCAGAACTTCCAGGCGGCCCAACATTTTAACTCCAAGTCCCATTCCTGTTCCAACATGTTGGTCCATGCTCTCCTATTGTGCCACGATGAGGCCACCTAAGTCTGGGTACCCTCCAACCTAATGGCATGAATATCAATTTCTCTTTCTGGGAAAAAGAAATCCCTTTCCCTCCCCTCTTCATTAATTCTCCACTCTGGCCTCTTCCCTCTTTTTCACCTGCCTTTCACTTCCACCTAGGTCCCCTCTTCCTTTCCTTTCTCCTATGATCCACTCTCCTCTCATATCAGATTCCTTCCTCTCCAGTCCTTTATCTCTTCCACCCACCAGGCTTCACCTATCAGCTTCTTGCTATCTTCCTTCCCCTCCCCCCCGCCCTTTTATTCTGGCATCTTCCCCCTTCTTTTGCAGTCCTGAGGAAGGGTCTCGGCCCGAAAAGTCGACTGTTTATTCTTTCCATAGATGCTGCCTGACCTGTTGAGTTCCTCCAGCATTTTGTGCGTGTTGATTTGACTTTCTCATGTTAGTGAAATACAGAGTTCACCTGTTCAAAGACTCCAAGTACGTTTATTATCGAAGTATGTATGCAGTATGCAACCCAGTGACTCGTCTTCCCCACAGCCACGAAACAAAGAAAACTATGGAACCAGTTCAGAGAAAAACATCAACCCCCATGCGCAAAAAAAAACAAAACAAATTGCGCAAGAAGTAGCAAAAAACACAGAACACAAAGCACAAAATCAAAGGAGTCCAGGCATATTTCAGTTCAGCTCTTTGTTCATTATCTGCAGGCCACCCTAATTCAAAATTGTCCAAAAAAGCAACAGAAAAAGAAGCAACCAGAAACCAGAAACACATCACAACATGAACTACAATGTCCAATCCACAAACCATGTTGATTCAACCTTGCCCAAGCTCCAGGGCTTCAGCACCATCCTCAGACAGCATCGAGAGAGAAAGAATGCAGGGACCTTCCTCTAGGACCAGCGTCTGAGAGGGAGAGGCCGTCACACACACAGACACCTTCCTCTGGCAGCAGTGAGAAAGAGTCCGGGAGAAGGCGCTGTAACAACCCTCAGCTCAATGATTTCCATCTTTCTCGGTACTTCACTCAGCGAGATCGGTGAAAAGTGGAGTTGATCATGGGCTCGCATCTCCATCTCCAGTCCGCGTGCCTGACGGTACATCCTCAGAGACAGCAGAGTGCCACATCGTTCAACTGGCCTGAAAGCACACCACCATGTCTTCTGGGACATGAACCACAAAATGCTCACAGGCAGGCAGATACTGATCTTTTGCAGGTGCAAGCCATCTTAATGATATTTATTCCAAAGAGAAAAAAGTAGTTTAGATATGTTGTAACAACTTGAAAGTTGCAAATGTTGTTTAAAATGAAGTACAAGTTTTGCTTAATAATAAAACAGTTGTTAATAATTCTTTGATATTCTGCCAGCACTGCAGATGTGCATCTGACTTCTTCTGACCTTTCAAACAGAAGACTGTTGCCACTGCACTCAGATAATTATCACATGTAATATTTTTACAGCTTGGGTTCAAGCACAGATTTTGGATCGAATAATCCCTCAGACATACATATAATTTAAAAGAATATGTTCATACAAAAATAAGAACCTCTGATCATTTGCAATTGAAGGTTGCAGATGTACGGATGCCAGGTGCCAGTTTATTCTGTGGTAGGTCACTGCATGGTCAGGAAGGGAAGGAACAGATTGGTCTAAACACAAGAGATTCTGCAGATACTGGAAATCCAGAGCAACCCACACAAAATGCTGCAAGAACTCAGCAGGTCAGGCAGCGTCGATGGAAATTGAAATGCAAACGATGTTTTGGGCCAAGACCATTCTTCACGACTGGATAGGAAGCGGGAAAGATGGCAGAATAAAAAGGTGTGGGGAGGGGAATAAGGGGTAGTTGCGAGGTGACAGGTGAAGCCAGGTGGGTGGGAAAGGTGAAGGGCTGGAGAAGAAGGAATCTGATATCAGAGGAGAGGGAACCATCGGAGAAAGGGACTAAGGGGGTGGTGATAGGCAGGTGAGAAGACATAGAGGCCGGGTGGGGAATAGAAGAGGGAAGGGGAAGGGAAAATTATTATACTGGAAGAAGAAATTGATCTTCTTGCCATTAGGTTGGAGGCTACCTGGATGGAATATGAGATGTTCCTCCTCCACTCTGAGAGTGCCCTCATCATGCCATCAGGTTGGATGCTACCCAAACGTAACAGAATGTTGCTAGATCAGGTGGTGCCACGCCTGGGAATGTATGGACCGGTTAATGAAGGATCAGAACCCTCTCCATCAATGCTTGCCCAGCATGGGATCAAAATCCCACTGCTCTAAACTCCAATATTCCCACCACCAATCCATTTGAATGAGGCCCAGTCCCCTTTTTGAGTGCTTTCAAATACCAAAACTTCCCATTTTCCACACTCACAGTGGAGTAAATCAGATACCTGATGATGTAGGCTTTTACCATGCCATCACAGCAAACCCAGATCCCGTTTATACCCTACCCTAATCACGGGACAACTTAAAATGACCAAGTAACTTACCTGGTAGGTCTTTAGACTGTGAAGGGGAAAACAGAGCACCCAGGGAAACCCATGCATTCCATGTGGAGGATGTAAAGAGACTCCATACAAAATGACACTGGAATTGAACTCTGAACAACAGAATGCCTGGGCTGTAATATCATTGTGCTAACCCCTACACTACAGTGGCACCCTAATTAACAAAAGAGTTCTTTTTAAATTTTAGAATCTGATTAGAATTTTAGAATCAACAAGTTTACTTAATTCAATCCACTTTCAGGACATGAAATGAAATAAAGAAGAGTCAAAAGCATGGGAGTTATAAAAAACTGTGTGCCAATAGATCTGATCATATTAATCACTTGCTGCGTACTTCAGATGATCAATATCATTAACATCTAAAACAAATTGTGCAAGAAGTAGCACAATTATAGAGAGCCTTCCAAATTCCTCTCAGATCATCAGTGTTTTCAACAGGTGAAGTATGGTCTTGCAAAAATCCAGAGAACTTAGGTAAAGATATTCAAAGTCTAGATCTTGTAAGCTACGAGGGGTGAGTTATACAGCTCTCATTACATGCACGTGCAGTTCAACTCTTTGAGTGATTATGCAGAAAGTTTAAAGTTAATAACTCATCTCCTTCTGCCTTAGTCCACGAACTTATTAATCACCCCTGCTGTAGACCACTTTCTGGAGGTTCAAGACCCCGACTTCTACAAAGAAGGGATCCGTATGCTCCACGACCGCTGGACTAGATTTTAGATTATGAAGACACGTAGTCCTCTTTTATTGTCATTTAGTAATGCATGCATTAAGAAATGATACAATATTTCCTCCGGTGTGATATCACAAAACACAGGACAGACCAAGACTGAAAAAACTAACAAAATCCCATAATTATAACATATAGTTACAACAGTGCAACAATACCATAACTTGGTGAAGAAGTCCATGAGCACAGTAAAGTTCAAAGTTTCTCAAATGTCCCACATCTCACACAGATGGGAGAAGGAAGAAAAACTCTCCCTGCCATGCTGACCACAGTCGGACTCTGAGTCATCCGAAAACTTCAAGCTCTGATCAGCTCTCTGACACCGAGTACCGAGCACCATCTCTGTCCGAACGATTCGACCTCAACCTCGGTCGCCAACAGCAGGCAAAGCCGGGGATTTTGAGGCCTACCCTCCGAAAGATTCCCGACCACGCAGTAACGACAGCAGCGAATGAGCGTTTCAGAAATTTCTCGGGATGTTCCTCTGTGTGTAAATGTAGAAGGGGACCATGTTGAAAAATAAATGTGCTAGGTTTTCTAAAATTGACTCCTACCTTAGGCCACAAACTTATTAATCACACCTCGTAGGTCAAAGTAGGCATTTCATTATTTTTTTATTTTTTGATTTTACTTTAGTAATACACACAGGGTAGGTCTTTCCAATTCTTTGAACCACTCCGCCCAGCAACCCGTGACAAATTCAAATAAGTCTAACCTAATCACGGGACAATTTACAATGACCAATAACCCTTCCTGGTGTGTCTTTTGACTGTGGGAGGAAACCAGAGCAACAGAGGAAGACCCAGAATTGAACTCCGAATTCTAGAACGCACCGAGCTAAACTACCGCGGCAAATTCTTGGTAACATTGTAACTGTTTAATTGTGAAAGTATTTTATTCCTTATACTAAGCAGCAGTGTTCATTGTGTTCTCCGTTGCATCAGGACACTGTACAGTGGATGTCCTGACACCTAATTCAGATCATGTAGCTTAATAGAGACCAGGTATCAAATGTGGAACGATTTTATTGTGAATTGCTCAATTACTTAGCATGTAAGTTGATAAGTCCCATTACTTGGAAAAGGAGTACCTTACTTGTAAGGAGTGTTATTTGTTTAAGTATTGCAGATCAATAAAAATTCTACAAGCTTCATAGGTTTCATGAGTAAAAGCTAAAACCAACATTTTATTGTATCGTATTACAATAATTTAAAGCTTTTTACAATAAAATTGTTACTTTAAAATTTGTCATGGGTACAAGACATAATGTTATATAGTATACATCTGAAAAGTACAAATAACGTTATGTAATGACCTGGTTAAGATTTCTACTACTATGCTCTAACGGACTTTATTTTATCAGTTTTCTGTGCCATGCTGGAAAGAGTGCTTTGGCTTCGGCTAAAGATAAAAGAGCCATGTTGTCCAACTTAGGAATGTATGTCAGCCAATCAGGATTGTGAGATGTGAGGGATGGTTCTAGAGAGCTGTGGGGAAGAGTTTTCTGAAGGACGGGTGTCTGGTTTGGGGTCTTTTGGTGGGAGAGGGAGGGAGAGGGAAGGAGAGGCGGAGGGGAAGGAGAGGGTGAGGGGGAAGGGGAGGAAAAAAAGCAAGCTGCTGGTCTCCCGCTCTCATATGCTGCAGGAGGGACCTCTTTCTCCCTCGCTCGTGGGAGCCTGTCTGAGATACAGAAGTGCTGGTTTATGGACTGCAGTTTCTTGATGGACTCCAGCTCATGGTCTCTTTCAGGGCTTTGCTATTGCTTGAGTGGTGGGTCGTGGGGGGGGTGCTGATGCTTTCGCTCAGATAGGGGAGGGTTGATTCCTTTGCTGTTGCTTGTGCGTGGGAAGGGGAGGGGCCTTTGGGGTTCTGACATTTCTGTCATTCATTCTTTAGGGTTTTTTTCTGCTTCGTGGATGTCTGTGAAGAGTAAGAATTTCAGGTTGTATACTGTATATATTTTCTGATATTAAATTGAACCTTTGAATTGAATCAAGCACATATTCATGTTCTTTTGAACCATGGAGAATAGTTAACTGTCTCATTAACAGTAATATCGTAGGCAGATGTATTTGAAAGTTTGCAGTAAAACATCTCTTCCCCATGGCTACATGGTTGGGGATACATGACTGCCATCACAAACCCAGTGATCATCACAAATCCACCAGTGATGAGGATCATCCAGGACTTCAATTTATCCCAGTGATTCCACGGCTCTTCCGATAGTTTTAGATTGCATGCTGTTGGAATAATGAAAACCAATGGAGTAGCAACAATCACCCCCTGGAGAAAAAGGAAAACGATGGAGTTCATTTGACTGATCTTTATAAATTTCACATTTTTAAAGTTAAAATGCAACTCAGAGTTGTATATGCATTTAGAAAATAGATGTTTTTCTTTGAACAGGTTGGTTCCATGATTCTTTGCTTTGTGGCTGTCTATGGGAAGATGATTCTCAGGGTTGTATGTTGCATACATACTTTGATACTAAATTTACTTTTAACTTCATAAAGCCAGAGTGAAAAGTTGTTCTGTTTAATTGATTACTTTTTCTCTCTATTTCCCTTTTTAAATCATGAAATACTCATGGAGATTTGAAATAAATTTGGGGCTATTATGCAAAATAAGACATAGTGAATCAGCTGTTCATTTTCAAAACTTATAATTTTTATAATAAAGGAGTCAATTTACAGAAATCAAAACAAGCTGTCATTTTCACTGATCTCTATTTTGCACAAAAACCCAAAGTTCGTTTCTACCTCCTAAAATCATACTACTGTGTGATCCAGAATCTCCAGAGGAGAAGGCCCTGAGTCCTTGGCTTTGCTTGTTGCTCAGCTGCCGGGATGGGGTCAAAGCGCTCGGCAGAGGATGGTGCTCGGGAGGCTGTATCGGAGGGGATGGTCGGAGGCCCAAAGTTTTCGGACGGACTCAGAGTCGGCTGTGGTCGGGTGCTTCCAATGCATTAGCAGTTGTCGGCGCCTGGAGGTTTATGGCAGGGAGAGTTTCTCCCTTTTGCCACCTGCTATCGGGACTATCGGGAGTCGATTGGAACTTTGAGACTTTATTTTACCGTGCCCATGGTCTGCTCTTTATCAAATTATGGTAATTATGGTATATATGTGTGGGCACATGGCCAAGTGGTTAAGGCATTGGACTAGCGACCTGAAGGTCGTGAGTTCGAGCCCCAGCCAAGGCAACGTGTTGTGTCCTTGAGCAAGGCACTTAACCACACATTGCTCTGCGATGACACCGGTGCCAAGCTGTATGGGTCATAATGCCCTTCCCTTGGACAACATCGGTGTCGTGGAGAGGGAGACTTGCAGCATGGGCAACTGCTGGTCTTCCATACAACCTTGCCCAGGCCTGCGCCCTGGAGAGTGAAGACTTTCCAGGCGCAGATCCATGGTCTCGCAAGACTAACGGATGCCTTTGCACTGCTGTAACCAGATGTTATAATTATGTGGTTTTGTCAGTGTTAGTCTTTGGTTTGTCCTTTTTTTTTTCTGATATCACTCTGGAGGACCATTGTATCATTTCTTAATGCATTCATTTCTAAATGACAATAAACGAGGACTGAGTGTCCTCATAATCTAATCTAATCTAATATCGATAGATGCATATACTGTATGTATCATGAACAATAGATGCTGTATTGATGCTGTTATAAGTGGATTCTAAAACTAAGCTTAGCATGGACAGTTAATAATATAGAATAAGGATTGGTAATGGCAGTACTTGTGTCTCCAGTTTAAGAAATAACATGTTCCCTTTACAGATTTGGATACTGTTTTTCACTCTTTCTCAATGTATTAGTAAGATAATTCATATATTCATGCCGTCAGCTCTGCATTAACACAGGTTTCCTACATGAAGACAGCGGTGAAGCTGCTTTGTCAACAGTTGAGGAAGCTGTTGCGCAAAAATGCATAGCTGAAGACTGCGGCAGTTGAAAGGGTAAAGGCCAGATAGAGAGGGTAGGCTGCTTCTCTGGAAGTGCCAATGTAGGGTTACAGAGATATAGAGTGTCAGAAGAGGTGATGAGGAATGTTGGAGTTCTACCTGGAATGGCTGCTGCAGACATATTAGGCTGAGTAGAAATGCATGATTGTTTGAATTTCTGGAAGGCAAATGGCTGGATTAATTTAAGAACAGAAAAGAAGCTATAAGTAATCCAAAAGTAGGAATGAGACTTGAAATTTTGGGTCTGAATTTAACGAGGGATTTCTTAGTAACATTAAATTTATATGGAACAATGATAGAGTCCTTAAAGCACAATGTTTTTACTCACATTTGATACCAAAACTATATCAAGGCATTCGATAACTTGTGAAATGGCCATGGCTACAGCTACTATGCAGAATGTCACAACAACATGAAATATTGTTGTCAGGGTCCCATTGAAAAATATGTTTGCAATAACCTGTGGATGAAAGAGAGCCCTGTTATCAAAACTAATGAAAAGCTTTACAAATGAAGTTCACGTGATTTTTTAGTGATCAAAACAGGAAGTTAAACATTATGGTTACTATTAATGAGTATACAAAAACACAGATTATCTGACATATTGAGATTTGGAGTTTACTGGTTATTTCAACCCTTCATTGGATCTGAAAGGAGGGCAGCAGGATGGAGCTCATGTGAATCTGAAAGGGTGAGGGCACAATGGAGCTCATGTTGAAAAGGTGAAGACAGCAGCGAGGTTAAGTGAACTTGAAAAGGTGGAACTTGTGCAGAAAGGGTGAGGACAAGGTGGTGACCACTAGACGAACACCTTAACCACTTGGCCACATGCCCAACACATGGTGGAGGTCATGCAGAAAGAGTGAAGATATGGTGGGGATCATGCAGAAAGTGTGAAGATATGGTGGAGATCATGCAGAAAGGGTGAGGACAAGGTGGGGATCACGCAGAAAGGGAGAGGACAAGGTGGAGGTCATGTAGAAAGGGAGAGGACAAGGTGGTGATCATGCAGAAAGGGAGAGGACAAGGTGGTGATCACGCAGAAAGAGTGAGGACAAGGTGGTGATCATGCAGAAAGGGTGAGGACAGGGTGGAGGTCACGCAGAAAGGGTGAGGACAGGGTGGAGGTCACGCAGAAAGGGTGAGGACAGGGTGGAGGTCACGCAGAAAGGGTGAGGATATGGTGGTGATCACACAGAAAGGGTGAGGACAAGGTGGAGATCATGCAGAAAGGGTGAGGACAAGTTGGTGATCATGCAGAAAGGGTGAGGACGAGGTGGTGATCACGCAGAAAGGGAGAGGACAAGGTGGAGATCATGCAGAAAGGGTGAGGACAAGGTGGTGATCATGCAGAAAGGGTGAGGACAAGGTGGAGATCACACAGAAAGGGTGAGGACAAGGTGAAGGTCACGCAGAAAGGGAGAAGACAAGGTGGAGATCACGCAGAAAGGGTGAGGACATGATGGAGGTCACGCAGAAAGGGTGAGGACAAGGTGGAGATCACGCAGAAAGGGTGAGGACAAGGTGGTGATCACACAGAAAGGGTGAGGACAAGGTGGAGATCACGCAGAAAGGGTGAGGACAAGGTGGTGATCACACAGAAAGGGTGAGGACAAGGTGGAGATCACGCAGAAAGGGAGAGAACAAGGTGGAGATCACACAGAAAGGGTGAGGACAAGGCAGTGATCATGCAGAAAGGGAGAGGACAAGGTGGAGATCATGCAGAAAGGGTGAGGACAAGGTGGTTACCACTAGACGAACACCTTAACCACCTGGCCACGTGCCCAACACATGGTGGAGGTCATTTAGAGAGGGTGAGGTCATTTGGATCTGAAACTGTGATGGCCCAGCAGACCATGTGGACTGAACCACATGCCTGGATAGACAGGTACAGTAAAAGGGGAGATTAACCTAGAAACCTGCAAAAGGGATC
Source organism: Mobula birostris (assembly GCF_030028105.1). Lineage (NCBI taxonomy): Eukaryota > Metazoa > Chordata > Chondrichthyes > Myliobatiformes > Myliobatidae > Mobula > Mobula birostris. The sequence continues at coordinate 183,737,007 of NC_092375.1, forward strand.
AACCAAGAACAGAGTGACTGGAAGTGGAAGGGGAAATATAAAGAGAATGCAGAGCCGACAGGATCGAGCGGAAAATGCATTTAAATAAATAGTGTGAGTATAGATAATTTCAAAGGCAGCATGGGCAAGGCCTGCTTCCATGATCTATGACTCTATGTCTGGCAATACTCGTATTTGATTAAAAATGTAAATTTAATTATCTGCTTGAAAGGATGAATATACTACTTGGACAGCAACTGTGCTCACTGCTAACCTCAAAGGAAGCTGCACCTCCTCTAGCACAGTCTTCATTCTGTCTTCTGCTTACGCATTGAGGTATGAGATCAATGGGCCAACTGGCATGCAGCAGCTATGTTATTAAGCTGTCAGAGACTTAATCACATTACCGCCTTATTACAGAGTACAAACAAGAATGGAAAAGTACAATGTTCGACTAATGTTTAAGCTTTCTACAGGACACAAAATAAAGATTAGAGTTTATAGATAAGATTAAGTATTTGTAATATTTTGACCCCACAAATAATATTTTTTTAAAATTCTAAATTTTGAAATAAGTAGCAAACATAAAACTTGGGATGTTGGACATGGAAATTTTTCTGAGCTTAGACAAACTCTGCACTAACTAAAATTTTCATCAGTTCAACAATTGTCTTAATTACAGTATTACTAAACCAGGCTGCTGAAGTGGTCTGATCACTGAGAGCAGCATTGAATGACACAAGCATAGAGTTCCCAAAGTTTCATACAGTTTCATGAATTCTGCAGTTCATGTTCTATGTGTCTTTGATTACTTTTTTAACTATTCGCATGATTGATCAAGGCATCAAGACTGAGGGCAAAGGACGAACTGGTCTTCATTTCACTACTACGTGAGGTTTTCTCACTTCAGCACCTAACCAACTTTGCAGCTGCGGCCTGTAGCCATTGGCACTCAGCTCAGCGCTGAACTGGCTTCATGGCAGTGCGCTGCAGCCATCGGGCTCCTGGACTAGCTTCTGGGCAAGTTCACTCCAGCGCTTACTGTTCCCTTGAATTCAATCTTGTAGTCGTGTCCTCCAAGAAACAGAGCCTTACTCTGCACTTGTACTACTGCTGTTAGTGGAACACCCTTCAGTGGATTGAAAATGGACACTAGTGTTTGATGATCAGTCACTAGGGTTAACTCTCTCCCATGCAGGTACTAGATGAAATGTTTTACAACCCAAAACAGACTCAAGGCCTCTCTGTCAATTTGTGCATAGTTTGCTCTGCAGCAGCAAGGGAACATGATGCAAAGACTGTTGGATGTTCACTTCCATCACTCATAACATGTGAGATGACTGCACTTTTACCATAAAGCAAGGCTCTATAGGCAAGCTTCATTGGCTGATATGGATCATAGAACATAGAGTAGTACAGCACAGTCCAGGCCCTTCGGCCCACAATGTTGTGCCGACCCCCAAACCCTGCCTCCCATATAAGCCCCCACCTTAGATTCCTCCATATACCTGTCTAGTAGTCTCTTAAACTTCACTAGTGTATCTGCCTCCACCACTGACTCAGGCAGTGCATTCCAGCACCAATCACTCTCTGAGTAAAAGACCTTCCTCTAATATCCCCCTTGAACTTCCCACCCCTTACCTTAAAGCCATGTCCTCTTGTATTGAGCAGTGGTGCCCTGGGGAAGAGGTGCTGGCTATCCACTCTATCTATTCCTCCTATTATCTTGTACACTTCTATCATGTCTCCTCTCATCCTCCTTCTCTCCAAAGAGTAAGGCCCTAGTTCCCACATCATAATGTGTGACTACAGTGTCTGACTTCACCGTTCCTTTATCTTTTTTGACAGGTACCTCACACTGCTTTGTCCATTGCCATTTCTTCCCAATCTGTAGTAATGAGTTTAAGAGGTGGAGTACAGTATGGCAGAACCTGTTACAGTGATTGACAATTCCTAAAACGGATAGCAACTGCAACATATCCTTTGGCCTTGGGGCATCCACAACTGCTTGAAGTTTCTCAGCATACTTGTGTAAAGTTTGTGCGTCAATGGTATCAACACTGTAAGTGATGCTTAGTATAAAGAATTCACACCTTAACCTATGAGTCATATTGTCTTGGTTTTTTGGGTTTGTGCAGTGAAAAATGCAATTTATTCGCAAACTTTAAATAAAGAGAAAACATTTACAGTGAGTTTGGATTACATTGCTTTGATTTTATGTCCAAATCATGTTTACTGTTCGGATGAGAGTTACTTGATTTAGAAAACAATGTTATTTGTCTTACAAACAAGAATTGTGGGAAAGTAGTTCAAAGAAATTTGAAATTTGATTTGTTTATTATAAATTCTTTAAAGTTTATTTCAATGGAACTTGTTAATATAGCATATTTAATGTGTAAAATTGAATATAAATAAATAACAGAATTGAAAAGGAAAGTTGGTCTTAGTAACGGTAACCATTAATATTAGTTTATTACAAAGACTATCAATTTGATTTTGTGAAGGATATCTGTCATCCTCGCCCTGTATGACTCTTGATCCATTAACGTTGTTGACTGATAATTGTCTGCTCAGTTTAGGGCATTAAGAATGAAAAGTAAACACTAATGCCTCCACTCATATCCACAACCTGTTAAAATATTTTAACAATGAGTTCTCAACACTGTTGAGCAAAAGATTAGTCAAAAAGGTCCTTAACATTTGACTAGATGGTCAAAGAATATTGGGGATGCAATTCCTATTTTTAAGGGCTTGTCAGCAGGAGACACACTGGTCAAAGATGGGTCATTAAAAATTCTGGATGCACAAGGAACAAGAGCTGGAAGAGCACAGAAGCGATCTGGGAAAGGATGCTTTGCAAAGCAATTTTAAAATCACGATCTTGCTTGACTAGGAGGCAGTTCAGTTCAACAGATAAATGAGCGAAGGGAACCTGATGAGAGATGGAACTTGGATAGCAGAGACATGAAGGAGCTCAAGCTTCCAGAGACATAAGGGCTGTGAGGGCTGGGAGGAGAAAACTGTGGTCAATGGAGCAGAAATATGAGGTACCAACTAGAGGGGATGCAATATTAGATCTCCTGTTAGGAAACGAGTTAAGACAAGTGACAGAAGTGTGTGTAGGGGAGCACTTTGGTTCCAGTGATCATAACACCATTAGTTTCAACCTGATCATGGACAAGGATAGATCTGGTCCTAGGGTTGAGGTTCTGAACTGGAAGAAGGCCAAATTTGAAGAAATGAGAAAGGATCTAAAAAGCGTGGATTGGGACAGGTTGTTCTCTGGCAAGGATGTGATCGGTAAGTGGGAAGCCTTCAAAGGAGAAATTTTGAGAGTGCAGAGCTTGTATGTTCCTGTCAGGATTAAAAGCAAAGTGAATAGGAATAAGGAACCTTGGTTCTCAAGGGATATTGCAACTCTGATAAAGAAGAAGAGAGAATTGTATGACATGTATAGGAAACAGGGAGTAAATAAGGTGCTTGAGGAGTATAAAAAGTGCAAGAAAATACTTAAGAAGCAAACAGGAGGGCTAAAAGAAGACATGAGGTTGCCTTGGCAGTCAAAGTGAAGGATAATCCAAAGAGCTTTTACAGGTATATTAAAAGAGTAAAAGGATTGTAAGGGATAAAATTGGTCCTCTTGAAGATCAGAGTGGTCGGCTATGTGCGGAACCAAAAGAAATGGGGGACATCTTAAATGGGTTTTTTGCGTCAGTATTTACTAAGGAAACTGGCATGAAGTCTGTGGAATTAAGGGAAACAAGTAGTGAGATCACGGAAACTGTACAGATTAAAAAGGAGGAAGTGCTTGCTATCTTGAGGCAAACTAAAGTGGATAAATCCCCAGGACCTGACAGGGTATTCCCTTGGACCTTGAGGGAGACCAGTGTTGAAATTGCAGGGGCCCTGGCAGATATATTTAAAATGTCGGTGTCTATGGGTGAGGAGCCAGAGGATTGGAGAGTGGCTCATGTTGTTCTGTTGTTTAAAAAAGGATCGAAAAGTAATCCGGGAAATTATAGGCCGGTAAATTTGACATCGGTAGTGGGTAAGTTATTGGAGGGAGTACTAAGAGACAGAATCTACAAGCATTTGGATAGACAGAGACTTATTAGGGAGAGTCAACATGGCTTTGTGCGTGGTAGGTCATGTTGGACCAATCTATTAAGAGTTTTTCTGGGAGGTTACCAGGAAAGTGGATGAAGGGAAGGCAGTGGATGTTGTCTACATGGACCTCAGTAAGGCCTTTGACAAGGTCCCGCATGGGAGGTTAGTTAGGAAAATTCAGTCACTAGGTATACATGGAGACGAGGTAAACTGGATTAGACATTGGCTCAATGGAAGAAGCCAAAGAGTGGTAGTAGAGGATTGCTTCTCAGAGTGGAGGCCTGTGACTAGTGGTGTGCCACAGGGATCAGTGCTGGGTCCATTGTTATTTGTCATCTATATCAATGATCTGGATGATAATCCGGTAAATTGGATCAGCAAATTTGCTGATGATACAAAGATTGGAGGTGTAGTGGACAGTGAGGAAGGTTTTCAAAGCTTGCAGAGGGATTTGGACCAGCTGGAAAAATGGGCTGAAAAACGGCTAATGGAGCTTAATACTGACAAGTGTGAGGTATTGCACTTTGGAAGGACAAACCAAGGTAGAACATACAAGGTAAATGGTAAGGCATTGAGGAGTGCAGTAGAACAGAGGGATCCGGGAATACAGATACAAAATTCCCTAAAAGTTGCGTCACAGGTAGATAGGGTCATAAAGAGAGCTTTTGGTACATTGGCTTTTATTAATCAAAGTATGGAGTATAAGAGCTGGAATGTTATGATGTGGTTGTATAAGGCATTGGTGAGGCCGAATCTGGAGTATTGTGTTCAGTTTTGGTCACCAAATTACAGGAAGGATATAAATAAGGTTGAAAGAGTGCAGAGAAGGTTTACAAGGATGTTGCCGGGACTTGAGAAACTCAGTTACAGAGAAAGGTTGAATAGGTTAGGACTTTATTCCCTAGAGCGTAGAAGAATGAGGGGAGATTTGATAGAGGTATATAAAATTATGATGGGTATATATAGAGTGAATGCAAGCAGGCTTTTTCCACTGAGGCAAGGGGAGAAAAAGACCAGAGGACATGGGTTAAAGGTGAGGGGGGAAAAGTTTAAAGGGAACATTGGGGGGGCGCTTCTTCACACAGAGAGTGGTGGGAGTATGGAATGAGCTGCCAGACGAGGTGGTAAATGCGGGTTCTTTTTTAACATTTAAGAATAAATTGGACAGGTACATGGATGGGAGGTGTATGGAGGGATATGGTTCGTGTGCAGGTCAGTGGGACTAGGCAGAAAATGGTTTGGTACAGCCAAGAAGGGCCAAAAGGCCTGTTTCTGTGCTGTAGTTTGTCTATGGTTTCTATGGTTTCTAAATAGAAAAACCTGATGGTAAAGCCACTGCAGATGAGTTTTGAGAGCAGATGGATTGAGACATCGGCTGCGCTACAAATGTGGAGGTAGATTGTCTTGTGATTAAAGAAGTTAATGATGTTAATAAATCTCTTTATGTGATATTACACTTGATCATGTCAATAAACATTCTACTTTTCTAAAAAAAATTGTATACACGTTGGATATTTCATCACAATGGATAATGACTATTGGAAACAATCACCACTAGAAGTGAACATAATAAAATAGTTAATTTGAAGAGTACCATTTTCCCTCTGCCTATATTGTATTAAAATAGGTTTCAGCTAGTCTTGTGGTGGAAGAAATGTATTATTGCGTATAACGAAGTTAGACTGTACAACATATGAGCAGAATTAGGCTATTTGGCACAACATGTCTGCTCTGCCATTCCAGCATGGCTGATTTATTATCCCTCTCAACCCCATTCTCCTGCCTTCTAACCCTTTAACCTTTAACACCCTGATTAATCAAGAACCTACCAACATCCACCATAAATATCCCCAATGACTTGTCCTACACAACTATCTATGGCAATGAATTCCACAGGTTCGCCACCTTCCTCATCTCTGTTCTAAATAGACATCCCCCAATTCAAAGTCTGTGTACTCTGGTCCTAGAGTGCCCCACTATAGGAAACATCCTCTCCACATCCACTCTACCTCAGCCTTTCAATATTCAATAGGTTTCAATGAGGTCACCCCTCATTCTTCTAAACTCTAACAAGTAAAGGGCTATAGCTATCAAATGCTCCTCATATCTTCATAAATTAATCCTTTAATTCCTGGGATATGAATCTTCTCTGGAAGTTCTCCAATGCCAGTGCATCCTTGCTTAAGTAAGGTCCCAAACCTGCTCACAATACTCCAAGTGTGGTCTGAACAATGCCTTATAAAGCCTCAGTATTATATCCTTGCTTTTGTATTCTAATACTCTTGAAAAGAATGCTAACATTGTATTTGCCTTCCTTGACTTACTTTGGAAACCTCTGTCATAAATTCACAAAAGTAGTCTTACAATAAGTTTAACTTACTTCACGGATCACAAAGCATTCAATTGGATATGTCAAAATAGTAGTTAGTCCATAGAGAAGCCTTCCAATGGTAGCCCAAGCATCATTTTTGCAATAATTTTCAAATAGATCTCCTGATTGAAAAACAAAGTTCCAGAATGATTTGCACATTTCATTGAAATGAGTAAATACACCAGGATTCTTCCTCATGAAATATATTCTCATTCTAAGGTAACTCTTTCATTCAGAAAAAAAAAGATCTTACATTATCTTGAAATGCTGTAAAGCTGTGGTTTATATTTTTGTAATTTCTTTCTATATCAAATCAAGCAAAAAACAACATACGCCTCATGTCAATACTCATGGCATTGCTTCTCAATTAAAAAAAAACCTTTTTAGTTTCCAGTCTTTGAATTAAAATGCCATCATCAAATTGAGTATGCTTGCCATTGTGAAACTGCATGCAGTCAAAGCAGGTGAGATGCTCTTTATACCGTATGTACCACTAAAACATCCAAATGGATAGAATCTAATATCAAAGAAATCATGATGCATAAAGAGCTCACTTAGCACCCTTAGGCATATATAATATTAATTCATCAAATCCCTTTTTATAATTTAAAAAATTGAATTACAAATGTTATAGTCCTTGACTTAAAGGTCATCTACAGGATTAAGTAACTAAGTTACAAAACTCCGGCTTTTCTAATTTCCAATTTTTGTAAGTTGTTATTTTTGTGCTTTATGGCGTATTCAGAAGCACTCTTGCCATTTCCTTCGCATGTGTCTGTTTTTTTCACAAGGCTGGGTTGCTAGCTCAATGCTCAACCCAGCACAGATGGAAAGCGAGCGAGGGGCCAGCTGGATTTGAACCTATGACTGATTGCCTCAAAGTCTGGTGATGATGTTCACTGCACCACCAGCCAGCAATTTTTTTTTGTAAGAGGTTGTGCAGAACCAATTACCCACATTCTCACAATATTTCATAATGCTGGAAATCTTCATTTGAAAAATCATCTTTCTCTGTCCAATGAATAAAAGTTTGATTTGAATAATACTCATTCTTGGCATGCTACTTGTGATCAAGCCAGTTTTGTACTTCTTGTATGGCTCCAGCATAACTCCTATGGTCCATGTGATTTTCCTGTTCAAATTCAGCACTACCTCATTGCTTTTACATTCAGTCATCTCACATATAAAATTCAGAAACCTGTTTGATTAACCTATGATCTTTGTATTTTCACTCCTTGGTATCGCTTCTCAGTCATATAATCAAACATAGGTCCAATAAATTTGTAGCTGCAGTTGCCTCTTTGACCTCTGACCATTTTTGGAGGATAACAAAATGTCCATAAGACTAGATCCATAAATATACTGAGATCTAAGAAACAGCCATTAATTTAGTCATGGGCTTTTCCTCCCTGTTTGACTGGCTTTGAAGCCAAAGGCAGTCAGGGATTGCAGGGATAGGGCTCCTCATTGTCTTTTTGTGTTATCCAAACAACGAATGGTTCATGAATACGTATAAAGGATACTGAGGAAGGAGACACAAGAGGCTACACATGCTGGAGTGGGGTTGAGAGGGAAAAAGAGTCACGGTCGACTGGTGTAGGAGATTCAGAAAAACTGTTCAAAAAAGGATGTAAGCAAAAGACAGGTAATTATAGGCCAGTTAGTTTAACATCTGTAGTTGGGAAATTACTTGAAGCTATCATTAAAGAAGAAATAGCGAAGCATCTGGAAAGAAATGGATCCATCAGTCAGACACAGCATGGATTCCACAAAGGCAGGTACTGTTTGACAAACTTACTGGAGTTCTTTGAGGATATAATGAGCGCAGTGGATAGAGGGGAACAGATGGACATTATTTACTTGGACTTACCCATAAGATAAGGATGCATAGAGTTGAAGGTGAGGTAATAGCACGGACAGAGGATTGGTTAACTAATAGAAAGCAGGGAGCTGGGATATATGGGTGTTACTGTGGTTGTCAATCAGTGGTGAGCGGTGTGCCGCAGGGGTCGGTGCTGGGCCCACAACTGTTCACGATATACATTAACGATCTGGAAGAGAGGACCGAGCGTAGTGTGCCTAAGTTTGCTCATGATACTAAATTGTGTGGAAAAGCAAATTGTGCAGACAATGTGGGGAGTCTGCAGAGAGATATAGATAGGTTAAGTGAGTGTGCAAGGGTCTGGTAGGTGGAGTACAATGTTGGAAACGCGAGGTCATCCACTTTGGAAGGAAAAATGAAAGAGCAGATTATTATTTAAATGGTAAAAAATTGCAGCATGCTGCTGTGCAGAGGGACTTGGGAGTGCTTGTGGATGAATCACAAAAGGTTGGTTTGCAGGTGCAGCAGGCTATCAAGAAGGCAAATGGGACGTTGGCTTTCGTTGCTAGAGGGATTGAATTTAAGAGCAGGGAGGTTATGCTGCAACTGTACAGGGTACTGGTGAGGCCGCACCTAGAGTACTGCGTGCAGTTCTGGTCTCTTTATTGAGGAAGGATGTACTGGCTTTGGAGGTGGTGCAGAGGAGATTCACCAGGTTGATTCCGGAGATGAGGGGGTTAGACTATGAAGAGAGATTGAGTCGCCTGGGACTGTACTCACTGGAATTCAGAAGAATGAAAGGAGATCTTATAGAAACATATACAATTATGAAAGGGATAGATAAGATAGAGGCAGACAAGTTGATTCCACTGATAGATGAGACTAGAACCTAGGGGATGTGGCCTAAAGATTTGGAGGAGTAAATTTAGGATGGAGATGAGGAGGAACTGCTTTTCCCAGAGAGTGGTCAATCTGAGGAATTCTCTGCCCAATGATGCAGTGGAGGCTACCTCAGTAAATATATTTAAGACAAGGTTCGATAGATTTTTGCAAAGTAGGGGAATTAAGGGTTATGGGGAAAAGGCAGGTGGGTAGAGATGAGTCCATGGCCAGATCAGCCATGACCTTGTTGAATGTCGGAGCAGGCTGAACCGGCCAGATGGCCGACTCCTGCTCCTATTTTTTATGTTCTTTTGTTCTTATGAATAGCTCCCAGAGTACAATACATGACCACTGTTTTTCCAGGAGTGAAAATAATTGGTCTGTACTTGCTGGCATTCTTGCTCTCTTTACTAGTCTTCTCCTGAGAGTTGAGACATGGGTCAAAGAAACTCGGCAGAACATCTACAATTTGTAGTTTAAAGCGACACATACAAAATTCTGGATGAACTCAGCAGGTCAAGCAGCATCTATGGAAAAGATTAAATAACCGACGTTTTGGGCAGAGATCTTTCATCAAGACTGAGAAAGAAGGGGGAAGGGGGAAAGTTGGGGGGAGGGCAAAAAGACTTGCTGGAAAGTGATAGGATCAGCCAGGTGGGTGGGAAAGGTCTAGGGCTGGAGAAGAAAGAATCGGATTGGAGAGGAGAGTGGACCATAGGATAAAGGGAAGGAGGAGGGCACCCAGGGGAAGTAGAAGGATGGTGAGAAGAAGTAAAAGGTCTGAGAGGGGAATAGAGGAAGTGGGGGGAGGGGTGGAATTTGTTTACTAGAAGGAGAAACCAATATCCATGGCAACAGGTCGGAGGGTGCCCAGATGGAATATAGGTATTGCTCCTCCACCCCGAGGGTGGCCTCATGTTGGCACAAGAGGAGACCATGGATCGACAGTTTGGAACGGGAATCAGAATCGGAATTAAAATGGTTGGCTACTGGGAAGTCCAACTTGTGGCTTGTAGTTTAAGCCAACGTACTCTCCTACCTTGTGTATATCCTGTGAAAGTTCCATACGCAGAGCCAGCAAAGATCAAATAAATAATCAGGGAAAACATGACGGATATGTGACTGACACAAGACCAATTGTTTATTGTAGGCGTCTCCAGTGATCCATAAATTAGGAAAGTACTATGGTGCGAAACAAAAGCTGAAAGTAGATAACAAAATGTTAATTAATAAATTGATGCACATACTTTAAACTTGGCAAGACAAACTCCAATGATGATCAGTGCTACTAAGTAAGACAAAATCTTTTGCCTGGAATCTTGTTCACGCGTTTCTGTTTTATTTTGCATTGTGTGAATGAAAACTGATTCATTCCGAAGTAGATTGCCTTTACAATTATTTCAGAATTGTAACATGCTAGTGGGCCTATTGTAGGAAACAGGGAAAAAATTCTGACAGATGGGTTTATTTGGAACGGCAGTGATTGTTTCAGAATAGTCGTTCATTCATTATGTGCCATGTCCTATGACGTGAGCAATTAGCGTCTTTCAAGACCAGGATTGTTCTTGGAAAATTTTTCTTCAGAAGTGATTTGCCATTGGCTTCTTCTGGGCAGTGTCTTTATAAGACGGGTGACCCCAACCATTATCAATATTCTTCAGAGATTGTCCGCCTGGTGTCAGTGGCCACATAACCAGGACTTGTGATATGCACCAGCTGCTCATGCGAACATCTACCACTTGCTCCCATGGCTTCACATGACCCTGACCGGGGGCTAAGCAGGTGCTACACCTTTGCCAAGGGTGACCTGCTGGCTAGCGGAGGGAAGGAGTGCCTTACACCTCCTTTGGTAGAGACAAGTCTCACCCCGCCACCCATAGTCAGCACAGCTTTGTTAAAGCAAGACCTTGTCTGAATAACTTGATTATTTCACAAGGGGTGACTACATCTGCCAATGGATAGAGCAGCTGATGAAGTCTACATGGGCTGTGATAGGGACTTCGTATGTTCTAGAAGAAGCTTGGACATGGTTACAAACGCAGGGATGAAGCAATTGCTTCTGCAATGCTCCCATTATCATGGGAGTTTTCACTGTGACAATGTTGTCTTTATGGTCATTCTTCCCCGTCCTAACTCCACCCCCCACCACATCTCGCCACACTTCCACCCACTATCCCAACAACAGTGAATGGAGAAAAGAATCACATAACCCCTTTCCCATCGATGGAGATATACAGCTCACAGCGATTTGCAAACAAGGCCTTGTCATCTTCATGCAATAGGATCTTGATGTGCTGTGCAGCAAATAGAACAGCCACTATTTAAACCAGTAACACCATATCAGGGTGTCCTACAACTCACTCTGAAATACCTGGATATTTATTTATTACACAGAGTTGTCAATGAATAGGTGAAGAACCAATTTTACTGAAGCTTAAAATTTCTAATAGCATTTTGTTTGGTCATTTGAAGACCATTTGCGGCTACTTGAACAAACTAACACTGCTTGGAGACTAAGCACTGGGTGGGGGATTAATTCTGTGTGATGCGCCTTCTGATCCAATCCAATAATAAGGTTTCAAAATTTGAAGAAAGTATAACTAGCAAAACAAACGATCTGGAAGTGATAAAACTACATTGGTGAGACCTGTGGTAAATTGGAGGACAATTCATTGAGCATCTCTACACCATCTGCCACAAGTGGGACTTCCCGGTGGCCAAACATTTCAATTCCCATTCCTATTCTCGTCCAACATGTCGATCCATGGCCTCCTCGAGCCAAGATGAGGCCATCCTCAGGGTGGAGGAGCAACATCTTATATTCCATCCTCACCCTGACCTTTCACTTCTTCTCACCTATTACTTCCCCTTGGATCCCCTCCTCCTTCTCTTCCTCCTACGGTCCACTCTCCCCTCCTATCAAATCTTTCCTCTCCAGCCTTTGACCTTCACCACCCACCTGGTTTCACCTATCACCTTTGAGCTAGCCTCTTTACCCTCCCCCAACCTTTTAATTCACACACTTTCCCTGCTTCCTTCTCAGTCCTGAAGAAGGATCTCAGCCCAAAATGTTGACAGCTTATTCTCTTCCATCAATACTGCCTGATCTGCTCAGCTCCTCCAGCATGTTGTGTGTGTCGCTTTGGATTTCCAGCATCTGCTGACTTTCTCATATCAATGAAACTAAAGCTAGCAATATAACAAAATAGAGAGACTTAGCGTAATAAACACACTTAAGGTTTCTTCAGTATAATTAAACTATTTCAAATGACGTCAAGTGGTCAACAAAAAAGTTATTCCCTACTCACTCCCCAGCTCAAATCTCTAACTGTCCTAAAGGCAAAAGCATGAATATGTAACTAAAAACTCTTTGCTTTTATCACATCCCCCACATGTGACTAACTACCATAATAAGCTTTGTAAGTGTGTAACAATACAATGCAGATAGAGGACAGACACATGGCTCCAACAGAACACTAAAGATGAACAATTTATGGATCATCTGGGATCCTTTCAGGAACTCGCTGAAATATAGAAATATTTTATTCTCTCTTTTAAAAATCAAAGGTTTGTACGTGATAGAAATGTTCTCAGGTGCGTCTATTTCAATGCAAGGAATATTGTAGGTAAGGCAGATGAGTTTAGGGTGTGGATTGGCACGTGGGATTACGACATTATTGCTATTAGTGAGACTTGGTTGCAGGAGGGGCAGGACTGGCAGTTTAATGTTCCGGGGTTCCGTTGTCTCAGACGTGACAGAGGGGGAGGGATGAAAGGGGAAGGAGTGGCATTACCAATCAGGGAAAATATCACAGCTGTGCATAGACAGGACAGCCCGGAGAGCTTGTCTACAGAGGCCATATGGGTGGAGCTGAGGAACGGAAAAGGTGTGACCATACTAATAGGGTTGTATTATAGACCGCCCAATAGTCAGAGAGAATTAGAGGAGCAAATCTGTAGAGAGATAGCAGACTGATGTAAGAAACAGAAAGTTGTAATAGTAGGAGATTTTAACTTTCCAAATATTGACTGGGACTCCCACACTGTGAAAGGGATAGATGGCTTGGAGCTTGTCAAATGTATTCAGGAAAGTTTTCTAAATCAATATATAGAGGTACCTACGAGAGAGAATGCAATACTTGATCTCCTATTAGGGAGCCCGACAGGTCAGGTGACAGAAGTATGTGTAAGTGAACATTTTGGGTCCAGTGACCATAATGTCATTAGTTTCAAGTTAATTATGGATAAGGATAGGTCTGGTCCTTGAGTTGAGGTTCTAAATTGGAGAAAGGCCAATTTTGTGGAAATGAGGAAGGATCTAGAAAGAGTGGATTGGGATAAGTTGTTTTCTGGCAAGGATGTGTTCAGTAAGTGGAAGGCCTTCAAAGGCGAAATATTGAGAGTGCAGGGTTTTCATGTTCCTGCTAGGATTAAAGGCAAAGTTAACAGGCATAGGGAACCTTGGTTTTCAAGGGATATTGGTGATCTGGTTAAGAAAAAGAGAGAGGTGTCTAGCAGGTATAGGCAACAAAGAACAAATGAGATACTTGAAGAGTACAGAAAATGTAAGAAAATACTAAAGAAGGAAATCAGGAAGACGAAAAGAAGACATGAGGTTGCTTTGGCAGATAATGCGAAGGTAAACCCTAAGGGTTTCTACAAGTATATTAAGAGTAAAAGGATAGTAAGGGACAAAATTGGTCCCCTAGAAGATCAGACTGGTCTTCTATGTGTGGAGCCTTATGAGATGGGGGAGATCTTAAACAGTTTTTTTGAATCAGTATTTACTCAGGAAACTGGCATAGCATATATAGAAGGAAGGGAAACAAGCAGTAGTGTCATGGAACATAGAGATTAAAGAGGAGGAGGTGCTTGCTGCCTTACAGCGAATAAAGGTAGATAAATCCCCTGGGCCTGACATGACATTTCCTCGGACCTTGAGAGAGACTAGTGTAGAAATTGCAAGGGCCCTGGCAGAAATATCTGAAGTGTCCTTAGCTACGGGTGCAGTGCCAGAGGATTGGAAGGTAGCTCATGTTGTTCCGTTGTTTTAAAAAAAGGCTCCAAAAGTAAACCAGGTAATTACAGACTGGTGAGCCTGACATCAATAGTAGGTAAATTATTGGAAGGTGTTCTGAGAGATCGGATATACAAGTATTTGGACAGCCAAGGGCTGATTTAGGATAGTCAGCATGGCTTTGTACATGGTAGGTCGTGCTTAATGAATCTTGTAGAGTTTTGAGGAGGTTACCAAGAAAGTAGATGAAGGAAAGGCTGTGGATGTTGTCTACGTGGACTTTAGTAAGGCCTTTGACAAGGTCCCACATGGGAGGTTAGTTCAGAAGGTTCAGACACTAGGTATCCATGAAGAGGTTGTAAACTGGATTCGAAATTGGCTGTGTGGTGGAAGACAGAGAGTGGTAATGGATGATTGCTTATCACACTGGAGGCCTGTGACTAGTGGTGGGTCCCAGGGATCTGTGCTGGGACCATTGTTGTTTGTTGTCTATATCAATGATCTAGATGATACTGTGGTAAATTAGATCAGCAAATTTACTGATGACACTAAGATTGGAGGTGTGTGGACAGCAAGGAAGGCTTTCAAAGCTTGCAGAGGGATCTGGACCAACTGGAAAAATGGGCCAGAAAATGGCAGATGGAATTTAATGCAGACAAGTGTGAGGTGTTGCATTTTAGAAGGACAAATCAAGGTAGGACATACACAGTAAATGGTAGGGCACTGAGGAGTGTGAAGGAACAAAGGGATCTGGGAGTTCAGATACATAATTCCCTGAAAGTGGTGTCACAGGTAGACAGGGTTGTAAAGAAGGCTTTTGGCATCCTGGCATTCATAAATCGAAGTATTGAGTATAGGAGTTGGGATGTTATGGTGAGGTTGTATAAGACATTGGTGAGGCCAAATTTGGACTATTATATGCAGTTCTGCTCACCTAACTATAGGAAGGACATCAGCAAGATTGAAAGAGTGCAGAGAAGATTCACTAAGATGTTGCCAGGTCTTCAGGAGTTGATTTACAGGGAAAGATTGAATAGGTTAGGACTTTATTCCTTGGAGCATAGAAGAATGGGGGGGATTTGATAGAGGTTTACAAAATTATGAGGGGTATAGACAGAGTAAATGCGAGTACGCTCTTTCCACTTAGATTAGGAGCAATGTACCCTCTAATTTTTAGCAGTCAGTGTGCGCAAAAATCTTATGTTGTGCAAATTTTTTTCCTGTGACAAAACTATGTGCGCACTGAATGCACACATGGCACAGCTTATGTAGGTTTACAAAATATTTGACATAAAACTGCACAGAATAACAATAAAATAACATACATATTTAAGTCACTCAGTTATTTTTTTCTCTCTCCTGTCTTTGGCATTTACCCATTCTTTGTAAGTTCTACCTAGACTAATAGAACTTCCATCCAATTGATAGCTTTTGATTCTCATTAACATATCGAAATGAAATTCACCTAAACATTTTCTCAGCTTGTTTTTGAGTTGATTCATTAGGCTAAAACCTCGCTCACAGTCCGCAGTAGATGCAAGAACAGTTCCCCCAATGTCCATCAACTGTGCAAGGTCGCAAACTGTTCATTTTGAAGTACAAATGCCACCATTTGAGCAATGTTTGAAATCAGTTTGGATTTAATTTTTTCTTGCACAGAAAATTTGAAATCATTAAACTGTCTAACTATTACAGTATTTTCGGCTAGAAAATCATGATATTTTAGACATAAGGCATTAACTTGTTCATCGCCAAATGTGAAGTCACAATCTGCAATTGCAGAGAAATCAAAAGCTGACCATTCCTGTACCTCATCTTCAGGAAACCTTTCTTCTAAATGAACACAAAGACTATTTATAAAATTCAACAGCGAACTTATAACTACTGTGACATTTTCTTCACGTTGTTGGCTTAGCAAAACCTTAACTTTGTCACTCCACAAAACATTGTCTCCCAGATACTCCTTTCTTATCTTGTTAATTTTGCCTCGCGCAAAATGAAGTGAATCAATTGGTGTCAGGCCACTCTTTTGCAGAATCTTGCACAGTACAGCCAGTTCATCACTTAAAACCTGTAAAGCTACTTTGTATGTGATGCTTATCAATTTCTTGTGACAGTATTTAGCCACAGGGTCATTTGACTGATCTTTTTTCAATCAAAACTTAGTAAGTTATCTACAGGATTTGTAACAGATCTTTGTAAGCTTTACGATATGAACACTGTCCGCCAAAGATGGCTGCCGCTGTGATGCAGCTGTACAAACTGGAACAAGAAAGGTGAGGTGACGTGAATTAGTGACGTGCATTGTATTTGAAAAACCGACTAACTAGTTAACAGAAACATTTAGCTAAAAGATTATTTCCAATAATTATTAATTACTACATTATTTTAGGTACCAACCTTTTGTGCGCACATTAATTTCCTTTGTGCACTGGTTGAAAAATGTGTGTGCGTGTGCACACGCACACAGCTTAGAGGGAACATAGATTAGGAGGGATAAATACGAGAGGACATGGCTTTAAGGTGATAGGGGAAAAGTTTAGGGGAACATTGGGGGAACTTCTTCACTCAGAGAGTGGTGGGAGTGTGGAACGAGCTGCCACCTGATGTGGTAAATGTGGACTCACTCTTAAGTTTTAAGAATAAATTGGATAGATACATGGAAGGCAGAGGTCTGGAGGGT
The DNA here is from genome assembly GCF_030028105.1 of Mobula birostris. Lineage (NCBI taxonomy): Eukaryota > Metazoa > Chordata > Chondrichthyes > Myliobatiformes > Myliobatidae > Mobula > Mobula birostris. Next base: position 183,753,868 of record NC_092375.1, read on the forward strand.
TATGGACCGGGTGCAGGTCAATGGGACTAGCGGAACAAAGTTTCGGCACAGACTAGAAGGGCTGAATGGCCTGTTTTCTGTGCTGTCATGTTCTATGGTTCTATGGTTCTAAAACATTCCGAATATGATTAAAAATACTGGAATCTCTACTAAGTTGACATCCGAAGAACAATGGCCGTTTATTGTAAATGATAATAACTGGGAAAGGGTTCAAATTGTTTTAGATGTGGATGGAATGAACTTGGTTATTAAATCCATTTCCTGAAAATAAATAGATTATTTAACTAAACAATTAAAAAAATAAAACACTCATTGTTCACATTTCAACTGAAAACATTCCATATAATGCCAAGCCTATTCTTTCTAACAAACAGGAAATAATTTTTACCATTATGAAAAGCTGCCCAAAGATGGCTCTGAAATTTCTAGCTACCCTCCATTTCCAAAGTATGACCAATGCTATCAAAGGTAGACACAGTTGTTAAGGCAGGATGACATTTAAATCCCAGCAAAACAAGAAATAAGAAACCAAAGCTGGTCTAATAATTAATGGCCAAGCTTGAACAAATTGCAGTGTCCGGATCTAAAATTTCGTAACAGCACAACCTTCGATCGTTCCCAAGAAGAAATTGAGCCCCTAATATCTCAAAGGCTTGTTTGCACAAGTGTCCACACCCAAACCTCTATTCCCTTTAATGCATACGGTAAGGAATAGCAGAGCTGCTAATAAGTATCCTTAAAAGCCAGCTGATTAACTTTCCTTCAGCTATGCAGAGAAAATAGGTTTCATTTGTAGACATTCCAATTTAAAAATGCTGTACATTCAGCATTGAGCTGTACTAGAGCCTACCAGAGAGAACACAATTCTAGATTTAGTGTTGTTCAATGAACCGGATTTGATCAAGGACCTCCAGGTAAGGGAGCCATTATGAGGTAGTGACCATAATATTATAAGTTTTAATCTACAATTTGAGAGGGAGAAGGGAAACTCAGAAGTGTCAGTATTACAGTTGAACAAAGGGAACTATGGTGCTATAAGGGAGGAGCTGGCCAAAGTTTAATGGAACAATACCCTAGCAGGGATGACAGTGGAACAGCAATGGCAAGTGTTTATGGGAATAATGCGGAAGGTGCAGGATCAGTTCATTCCAAAGAGGAAGAAAGATCCTAAGGGGAGTATGGGGAGGCCATGTCTGACAAGGGAAGTAATGGACAGTATAAAAATAAAAGAGAAGAAGTATAACATAGCAAAGATGAGTGGGAAGCTGCAGGATTGGGAAACTTTTAAAGAGCAACGGAAGGTAACTAAGAAGGCAATACGCGGAGAAAAAATGAGGTAAGAAGGTAAATTAGCCAAGAATATAAAGGAGGATAGTAAAAGCTTCTTTAGGTATGTGAAAAGGAAGAAAATAGTTAAGACCAAAATTGGGCCCTTGAAGCCAGAAACGGGTGAATTTATTATGGGGAACAAGGAAATGGCAGACGAGTTGAACAGGTACTTTGGATCTGTCTTCACTAGGGAAGACACAAACAATCTCCCAGATATAATAGTGGCCAAAGGACCTAGGGTAATGGATGAATTGAAGGAAATTTATATTAGGCAGATAGACTGTTTGGTCTGAAGGCTGATAAGTCCCCGGGACCTGATGGTCTGCATCCCAGGGTACTTAAGGAGGTGGCTTTAGAAATCGTGGACGCATTGGTAATCATTTTCCAATGTTCTATAGATTCAGGATCAGTTCTTGTGGATTGGAGGCTGGCTAATGTTGTACCTCTCTTCAGGAAGAGAGGAAGAGCGAAAACAGGGAATTATAGACCAGTTAGCCTGACGTCGGTAGTGGGAAAGATGCTGGAGTCAATTATAAAAGATGAAATTACGACACATCTGGATAGCAGTAACAGGATCAGTCCAAGTCAGCATGGATTTACGAAGGGGAAATCATGCTTGACTAATCTTCTGGAATTTTTTGAGGATGTAACTATGAAAATGGACAAGGGAGAGCCAGTGGATGTAGTGTACCTGGACTTTCAGAAAGCCTTTGATAAAGTCCCACATAGGAGATTAGTGGGAAAAATTAGGGCACATGGTATTGGGGGCAGAGTACTGACATGGATTGAAAATTGGCTGGCTGACAGAAAACAAAGAGTAGCAATTAACGGGTCCCTTTCAGAATGGCAGGCAGTGACCAGTGGGATACCTGTTTACAATATATATTAATGATCTAGATGAAGGAATTAAAAGTCACAGTAGCAAATTTGCCGATGACACAAAGCTGGGTGGCAGTGTAAAATGTGAGGAGGATGTTATGAGAATGCAGGGTGACTTGGACAGGCTGGGTGAGTGGGCAGATACATGGCAGATGCAGTTTAATGTGGATAAATGTGAGGTTATCCACTTTGGTGGTAAGAACAGGAAGGCAGATTATTATCTAAATGGAGTCAAGTTAGGAAAAGAGGAAGTACAACGAGATCTAGGTGCTCTTGTACATCAGTCACTGAAAGCAAGCATGTAAGTACAGCAGGCAGTGAAGAAAGCTAATGGCATGCTGGTCTTCATAACAAGGGGAATTGAGTATAAGAGCAAAGAGGTCCTTCTGCAGCTGTACAGGGCCCTGGTGAGACCACACCTGGCGTACTGTGTGCAGTTTTGGTCTCCAAATTTGAGGAAGGACATTCTTGCTATTGAGGGAGTGCAGCGTAGGTTCACAAGGTTAATTCCCGGGATGGCGAGACTGTCATTTGTGGAAAGATTGGAGCGACTGGGCTTGTATACCCTGGAATTTAGAAGGCTGAGAGGGGATCTTATTGAAACATATAAGATTATTAAGGGATTGGACATGCTGGAGGCAGGAAGCATGTTCCCGCTGATGGGTGAGTCCAGAACCAGAGGCCACAGTTTAAGCATAAGGGGTAGGCCATTTAGAATGGAGTTGAGGAATAACTTCTTCACTCAGAGAGTGGTGGATATTTGGAATGCTCTCTGCCCCAGAAGGCTGTGGAGGCCAAGTCTCTGGATGCTTTCAAAAAAGAGATGGATAGAGCTCTTAAAGAGAAGAAAGAAATCAAAAGTTATCGGGATAAGGCAGGAACTGGATACTGATTGTGGATGATCAGCCATGATCACAGTGAATGGCGGTGCTGGCTCGAAGGGCCGAATGGCCTACTCCTGCACCTATTGTCTGTTGTCTATTGTCTATTGTCAAAAGATTCTTCTAGTTCCACATTTCAGCATTAGAATTGCTAATTCTTTGGAGAAAATGGTGAGGTAATATTACCATTTTTCTCACATGATAACATTGTTAATAGTTTTGATTGCCTAAAGAATTTCCCTCCAAAATGCATGAACTGCTCTTTTAGTGTTTCCTTGTCACAAATGCTGGAGAATGGCTGTTCTTACTATTTTTCCAGTAAAGATTACCACTGTGAAATCTCTCAAGAATCCTGTAGCTTTGGCCACAGAAGACTCTTCTCTTTGCATTTTCTTCCTTCTTCCATTTGAATGTTCTTCTGATGTTTTATTTTCTCCTCTCAGCTGTTTGTGGACTTTTAGGCCGCATATGAGCTCATTAGCAACTACAGGCCATTATTTCCATTTCTACCTCAGAAAATTAGTCAACACATGATTGCCACTGTAAATATGTCAAATGTATTTAAATATCCATGGTGGGGTGTCAAGCAGAATTAACAAGTTGTACCTATTTTCTGGCAAAATCATCAACACACCAGAATTCACAAAAATACTTAGAAATTGGCTTTCATATGCTAAATTTGAATCAGTTTATATAGGATGCATATCTTACTACAGAAATACAAAATTCAAATGGTATAAAAACACTTAATGAAGAAACAATTTGATCAATGACAGATTGTTACACCAGATAACTAAACATCTGGATGGATACTGATATGTAGAAATGCTTACCAAATGCCATTATCCCCACTGCCTGCATCGCGTTGGACTGTGCAAAATTCCAAGCCCCTTCTGAAGGTGGACTGAAAGGTAAGTATCAGAATTATAGTTTTATTTCAAAAGCAAGGAGAAAAGAAGGCTGCTACTCATAAATATTCTCTGTTCTATTCAACTCATGGCACTTTCCAAGGGGTCTTCAGTATACCCATGGGGTATTTAAAAATCTTAAATATACCCATGGGAGGAGGGGTTGGGTTTGGGTTTTGATGTTCTTGTTGCCAGTTGTGCAATTTGTTTTATTCTTTTGCAGGGGTGGATTGGGTTTGGAGTTTGATGTTCTTGTTCCCTTTTGTGCAGGGGTTGGGGTTTGAGTTTGATGTTCTTGTTGCCATTTGCAAGATTTTTTTGTACGTGGGATTTGATGTTTTTCTTTGAATGGTTTCTATGGTTTTCTTTATTTCATGGCTGTCTGGAGAGGTCGAATCTCAGAGTTTCATAACATATACTTTGATAATAAATGTACCTGAACTTTGAACCTTGAACATTGGGGAGGCTGTTGACCTGGGTAAAGTCTTGTCATTTCTTTTATCAACCTCATCAACTGGAATTTATCAACCTTTTAAAAAATTTATGTTAAAAATAAACTTTATTCAAAGAAAGAGAACGGCACAGGGGTGTCGTGGTCAGCACAGAGCTTTACAATACAGGCGATCTGGGTTCAAATCTCGCCGCTGCCTGTCAGGAGCTTGTATGTTCTCCCCATGACCGCGTGCGTTTCCTCCGGGTGCTCCGCTTTCAATCCGCAGTCCAAAGACGTACCAGTTAGTAGGCTAATTGGTCATTGTAAATTGTCCCGTGATTAGGATAGAATTAAATTGGAGGATTGCTGGGTGGCTAGCTCCAAGGGCTGGAAGGGACTATTCTGCACTGCATCTCAACAATAAATAAATAAATGAATAAATATACAAGAAATTTTAAAAAATGTGCATGACTCTTTTACATCTGTAGTAATATCAGATCCAGACATTGGCAATGTTAGGGTTCAAAGGTGGTTCACAAAAGTGATTCCAGGATTGATAGACTTGTCATATGAGGAGTATTTGATGGGCAAGGTCTGTACTCACTGGAATTCAGAAGAATGAGGGGTGACCTCATTGAAATCTATCGAATGTTGAAAAGCCTCACTAGAGTGGATGTGAAGGGGATGTTTCCTATGGTGGAGGAGCCTAAGACTGGAGGACATAGTCTCAGAATAGAGGGATGTCCCTTTTAGAAGGGAGATGAGGAAGAATTTCTTCAGCCAGAGAGTGGTGAATCTGTGGAATTCATTACCACAGACAGCTGTGCAGGCCAAGTCATTAGGTATATTTAAGGCAGGGGTTGATAGGGTCTCCGACCTGATGTTAGAATGTCAATGAGGATGCTAGATGGATGGATGGGATCTTTAATAATACTAAGGGCTCTGGGTATGCAGTGCTCCTGGTAAGTGTCCCTGAGGGAGGCTCCTATGATCAGCCGTTCTCACAGTCCTTTATTGGGACTCCCAGTCCGATGTTCTGCTGCTCACATACCAGGTAAAGATGCAGCTTTGTCAGAACATCCTCAGCGGTGCTCCTGTAAAACTCAGTTAAGATGGGGCTGGGGGGAGCCTCGCTTGCCTCAGTCACCTCAGGAAGTGGAGCAGCTGCTGTGTCTTCTTATTCAGGGAGATGATATCGAGGAACCAGATGAGGTTGTCCATGATTTGAACTCCCAAGAACTTGGTAAAGTGAGGGTGTTTAAAGGAGATCAGAGGGGTATGTTTTTCACACAGAGTAGTTTGTATATGAGCTGCCAGAGGTAACAACATTTAAGAGGTGTCCTGGTATTTGAATAAGCAGGGCACAGAGGCTATGTAATTATTCCAAATAAGTGAGATTAGCATAGAGAGATGGAGAGGTCAACAGGGCTATATGTTCAATCGTGGGTTATGAGCAAAGAGAAAGAATGGCTGGAGTTGCCTAGCACTTTCAGCCAAGGATGTTTATTAAGTGTGTCAAAAACCAAACTTAACAAAAATTAGTGAAAGTAGTGAAAAGGAAACTGTCAATATTTACAAAAAGCTGTCTACCGGAAAACACAATGATAACTCCAAACTTTGTCCAGTGAACTTTAGAATATTGAGGGGGGATCTGATTGAAACGTATAAAATCCTAAAGGGATTGGACAGGCTAGATGCAGGAAATTGTTCCCGATATTGGGGAAGTCCAGAACAAGGGGTCACAGTTTGAGGATAAAGGGGAAGCCTTTTAGGACCGAGATTAGGAAAAACTTCTTCACATAGAGAGTGGTGAATCTGTGGAATTCTCTGCCACAGGAAACAGTTGAGGCCAGTTCATTGGCTATATTTAAGAGGGAGTTAGATATGGCCCTTGTGGCTACGGGGATCAGGGGGTATGGAGGGAAGGCTGGGGCGGGGTTCTGAGTTGAATGATCAGCCATGATCATAATAAATGGCGGTGTAGGCTCGAAGGGCCGAATGGCCTACTCCTGCACCTATTTTCTATGTTTCTATGTTTCTATGAACTCCTGGCGGCTCAATTTCTCTCACCCTGCTGCAGAGAGCGATTTGCCCATTTTTTTGGGGCACCGGGATATATCATCTTTAATTACCCACAACGTTAACTTAACACATGAATAAGCACATGTAGTTAAATTATATTACAAAAATAAACAGAAGTGTCTGCTTTAAATATAGTACACAAACAACATATGCACATTTACACAACCCCATTACTAAAGAAATGAAATATTCCTCTCAGTATGGTGTAAAAGGCACCATACAGCCACTCTGTGCACATTAGCTTGGGTTAGGACCCATTATGAGAATATAACGGGGGAATACATTGAAATGCATGCACTCAGTGTAATGACAGCAGAATGACAAAGCAGTGAGTCTGTGTGTATAAATGTTTATGTGTATGGAGTGCATTTACCGGCCACTCTCCATCACATTTTGGTACACTGAGGGGCCACTTCTATGTTAAACAGCTCTCTGGAAAGTCTTTGCATTGGCTGAACCATGCTTCACTGTCGTCTTGCAGCCTGGAACATGCCAGGTGGCAGCATTCCTTTAAACTTGATTTGATTTTTAACAAGCTCATGTATTTTTCACAGTATGTGGTGGATAGTCCACACTTACTGGCAGAAAACGGTGTAGCAGTTAGACTTATGGTTTGTCACCTTTCTCATTTTTCATTGGCTAGGATTTAGCACACTGCCCATGTGATGTAATTTTGCAATTATCGATTGGTTTAGTTTACCAAGGAATTTTCCTTATCTGGATTATAAATGGTGATGGAATTTTCAGAGGCGCCATCTTTTCTTTCTTTATTCTATTTTATCTTCTCGTACAGCTCTTATCTTTGTTTCTCAGCTCTTTAATTAGTTTGCTTATTATTAACATGTTTGTTAGTAAATGATAATTCAAAGTAAGACAGCTTGTCATTTTTGAGTCCTGGAAAAACCCTAAGAATCAGAAATTAAACAGAGATCTAACATACCAGAAGACTAACAAGTTTCAGACAGACCAAATTATGTCCACCACTGAAGTGATGCTCTTCAAGCAGCACATTACTCATCCTTGGGAACAACCCGTAGATCAGAGGATCCTCTTTTAGCCAGCTGCATCCTCCTCCAGACCTTCTTAGTAAATCAGGACTGCTTGTGTGTTGGGTGAGATGCTGACGAAGCAGGGAAGACCAGATGTGAGGGACCCACTGAGAGTCATCTAAGAAAGATTTTGGTGCTTGTTGATCAGTTCAGCCAATGAGTCATTCTGCCCAATCATTTTGACAAAATCAGCTTATGAGCTCTGTCTTGTTCTCCTACAGTGCTGGCAGGATATTCTATGCTGATTACTGACTGTTGGACCTTGAATAAAGTTTTTTCCTGAAAGAATTTATCCACGAAATACAGATAGTGTGGTAAGGTGCAACTGAATGGCACATCACACGACAATGAAACCAGGCATTTCAAACAGTATAAATAGAAGTCTAATCACAAACAACAGAAAATCCCCAGATGCTGGAAATCCAAGCAACACACACACACACACACACACACACACACACACACACGATGCCGGAGGAAATCATTAGGTCAGGCAGCATCTATGGAAAATAAACAGTCAACGTTTCAGGCCAAAACCCTTCATCCAGATGTTCAGCCTGAAACGTCAACTGTACTCTTTGTCTGACCTATTGAGTTCCTCCAACATTGTGAATATAAATATAAGTATTGTCTGGCGTTAATCACTGACTTCACTGGGGCAGAAGAAGGAAAATCAGATCATACTTGTACAGGATCTTTTCAAAATGCTATTCCATTAATTCCCACCTTTGTGTTTTCACCAAGAGCTATGCAAAAATTTCATTTTCATAATCTATCTTGACATGAAAAGTTTCATAAAGGTTTAACACAAAATGTTTACCTTTGCAACTGATATTAATTGTCACAGTTGACTGAAAATTGTGCTGAAGAAAATAATGTTGCTTGGTGAAACTTTTCTGGATTAACAGTTAAATCTACTTAGGAAATATAAGCCTGGCCTGATTTATAAACGTAGGTTTTGGGTTACACTTAAAGCTCAGTCTAAGGTTGCAAGTCTCCCAATTTTTGCCTGCAGATCTTGGAGCAGGAGAACTTTGTTTACTAGAAGTAAAATCCCATTGTAAGATGAAGCGTTGTTGGTAAAATGTGGCAGGTATGAATTAATATACAAGGAATATATATTTGAAACAGTGGTCTAAATACACCAGAATGCAGCTGGGTGTTGGACTTCCTAACGGACAGGCATCAGATAGTCAGGATGCACCTCCCTCCACATCATCCTCAACATGGGTGCGCCCAGGGCTGTGCGCTGACCACACTGCTGTACACTCTTCTCGCACAAGACTGCACGATCAAACACCAAAGCAATCCCATCGACAAGTTCGCTGATGACACAACAGTGGTGGGTCTTATCAATAGCAATGAGAAGGCCTACAGAGAGTAGTTGGAAGAGCTCGAGGCCTGTTGACAAGCAAATAGCCTCTTCCTTAATGTCACCAAGACAAGGGAGATAGTTGTCAGCTACAGGAGAACTAAAACCATTCATACCCCGCTCCCTTTACGTCAGTGGCATAGCAGTTGAAACTGCAAGCTGTTCCCAACTCCTGGGCAAACACAACCTCATATGGTTCCAGAACACATCCTACACAGTCCAGAAATCTCACCAATGCCTCAACTCTCTGAGGAGGCTGAAGAGAGCTGCATTTTGCACATTCATACTCACATTATTCCACAGGTATGCAGCAGAGAGCATCCTATCAAGCTGCATTACTGCTCGGTATGGACACCGAACTGCAGCAGACTTGAAGGCTCTACGATAGACAGTCAAAGCTGCCAATTGCATCACCAGCACCAGCCCGCCTGCCAACAAAGACAAATATACAGAAAGGTGCTGGAAAAGGGCCAGAAACATCCTGAAGGATCCCACACACCCTGCTCATGGACTGTCTGACACTCTCCCATCAGGAAGGAGGCTACATAGCATCCATGCCAGGACCACCAGACTCAAAAACAATTACTTTCCACAAGCAGCAAGACTGATCAACACCTTCACCCACTAACTCCACCACTACTTTATTATTTCCTGTCAGTCACCTTATGCACAGTCTAGTTTCACTTTAGGGACACACAAATCAATGTATATAAGCTATCCTATGTATTTATATTTTACTGTGTATTTCTTTATTATTATTATGTGTTTACCTTTTGTGTATATTTTGGTGCTGCATCGGATCTGGACTAACAATTATTTTGTTCTCTTTACACTTGTGAACGGTACAACACTGAAACAGGCCCTTCAGCCCATCAAGTCTGTGCCAAGCTATTTAATTTGCCTATTCCCATTGATATGCACAAGGACCATAGCCCTCCATACCCCTACCATCCATGTACCTATCCAAACATCTCTTAAACATAGAAATTGAGCTCACATGCACCACTTGTGCTGGCAGCTCGTTCCACACTTTCATGACCCTTTGAGTGAATTAGTTTCTCCTCATGTTCCCCTTAACCTTTTCACCTTTCACCCTTAACCCATGACCTCTAGTTGTAGTACCACCTAACCCCAGTGGAACAAGCTTGTTTGCATTTATCCTATCTATCCTCTTCATAATTTTGTATAGCTCTATCAAATCTCTTCTCCATCTTCTATGTTCCAAGAAATACAGTCCTAACTTTTTCAATCTTTCCATATAACTCAAGTCCTCCAAACCTAGCAACATCCTTGTAAATTTTCTCTAAACGCTTTCAACCTTATTTACATCTTTCCTGTGCATAGGTGACTTAAACTGTACACAACACTCCAAATTAGCCCTCACCAAAGTCTTACACAACGTCAACATCGCAATCTTGAATTAAACAACCTTGAATCTTGAAACTATTTTCCATTCTTTTTCTCTCTCTATTTACTCTATGTTTTAGTTGTTCCTCAATAGCCTTAAAATAAGCCCACCAATTCCACTTTGTTTCAATTCTTGAACTGAAGTGAACCAAATATTCCTACTCAGTTTCAAGGCACTGTGGTTTGATGTTTAATATTCAGTGGTTATTTTGCTCGTTTTTTTTGCCATTTGTACGATTTGTTCTTTTTTTTTGCATGTTGGGTGCTTGCCGTTTCCATTTAACGGGTTCCATTGTGTTTCTTTGTTTTGTGGCTGTCTGTGGAAAGACAAATCTCAGGGTTGTATACCACATATATACTTTGATAATAATTGTACTTTGAATTTTGAATCTTAAATACTGCCTTATAGTTTATCATGAATTTTTAAAAATTCCTGGTAATTAAAAAAAAATTGTAATTCCTACCAATAATAAGTACATTGTTTTGGATACTGTTGGTGGGGATGACCTACCAGGGACAAGTTGCAGTGGTCGCGTCTCTGGAACCGAGACTGGACCCTCAGCTCAGAACGGAAGGAGGGAAAAGAGGAGAGCAGTAGTGATAGGGGATTCGATAGTTAGAGGGACAGATAAGAGGTTCTCTGGAAGAGATCGAGAATCCCGGATGGTCTGTTGCTTCCCTGGTGCCAGGGTCCGCGATATCTCGGATCGAGTTCTTGGTATTCTCAGGAGGGAGGGTGGGCAGCCGGATGTCGTGGTCCATGTAGCTAGGGCTTTACTCTTTGGAGAGAAGGAGGATGAGAGGAGACATGATAGAGGTATACAAGATAATAAGAGGAATAGATAGAGTGGATAGCCAGCGCCTCTTCCCCAGGGCACCACTGCTCAATACAAGAGGACATGGCTTTAAGGTAAGGGGTGGGAAGTTCAAGGGGGATATTAGAGGAAGGTTTTTTACTCAGAGAGTGATTGGTGCATGGAATGCACTGCCTGAGTCAGTGGTGGAGGCAGATACACTAGTGAAGTTTAAGAGACTACTAGACAGGTATATGGAGGAATTTAAGGTGGGGGCTTATATGGGAGGCAAGGTTTGAGGGTCGGCACAACATTGTGGGCTAAAGGGCCTGTACTGTGCTGTACTATTCTATGTTCTATGTAGGGACCAATGACGTGGGTAGGAAGAGTGTGGAGGTCCTGAAAGGTGAGTTTAGGGAGTTAGGCGCCAAGTTAAAGGACAGGACCTCCAGGATAGCAACCTCAGGATTGCTACCAGTGCCAAGTGCAGGCAGGTTTAGAAATAGTAAGATAGCACAGATCAACACGTGGCTGAAGGCATGGTGCAGGAGGGAGGGTTTCAGATTTATAGATAATTGGGCAGTTTTCCAGGGAAGGTGGGACCTGTTCTGGTGGGACGGTCTACATCTGAACTGGAGGCGCACAAATATTCTTGCGGGTAGGTTTGCTTGAGAGGCTTCAGTGGATTTAAACTAGATACGAGGGGGGAGGGGAACCAGAGTGTAGGAACAGATGTAGGGAAGAAGGAAGAAAAAAGTAAATAGTAAAATTGTTTGCACAGTTAGTGATAAACAGAGAGTAAGAGGTGGAAAATTTCTTAAGTGCATTTATTTTAATGCTAGGAGCATTGTAAGAAAGGTGGATGAGCTTAAAGCATGGATTGATACCTGGAAGTATGATGTGGTAGCTATTAGTGAAACATGGTTGCAGGAGGGGTGTGATTGGCAACTAAATACTCCTGGATTTAATTGCTTCAGGTGTGATAGAATCGGAGGGACAAGAGGGGGAGGGGTTGCATTGCTTGTCAGAGAAAATATTGCAGCAGTGCTCTAGCAGGATAGATTAGAGGGCACATCTATGGAGGCTATTTGGGTGGAATTGAGGAATGGGAAAGGTGTAGTAACACTTATGGGGGTGTATTATAGACCACTAAATGGGGAGCGAGAATTGGAGGAGCAAAGTTGTAAGGAGATAGAAGATATTAGTAGTAGGCACAAGGTTGTGATTGTGGGAGATTTTAACTTTCCACACATAGACGGGGAAGCCCATACTGTAGAAGGGCTGGATGGCTTGGAGTTTGTAAAATGTGTGCAAGGTAGTTTTTTGCAGCAATACATAGAGGTACCAACAAGAGAAGGGGCAGTGTTGGATCTCCTCTTAGGGAATGAGATAGGTCCGGTGACAGAGGTGTCTGTTGGGGAGCACTTCGGGTCCAGTGATCACAATGCCATTAGCTTCAATATAATTATGGAGAAGGATAGATCTGGACCCAGGGTTGAGATTTTTGATTTGAGAAAGGCTAACTTTGAGGAGATGCGAAAGGACTTAGAAGGAGTGTATTGGGACAACTCGTTTTATGGGAAGGATGTAATAGAGAAATGGAGGTCATTTAAAGGTGAAATTTTGAGAGTACAGAATCTTTATGTTCCTGTTAGGTTGAAAGGAAAGGTTAAAAGTTTGAGAGAGCCATGGTTTTCAAGGGATATTGGAAAGTTGGTTTGGAAAAAAAGAGAGATCTACAATAAATATAGACAGCATGGAGTAAATGAGGTGCTCGAGGAATATAAAGAATGTAAAAAGAATCTGAAGAAAGAAATTAGAAAAGCCAGAAGAAGATATGAGGTTGCTTTGGTAAGTAAGGTGAAAATAAATCCCATGGGCTTCTACCATTATATAAATAGCAAAAGGATAGTGAGGGATAAAATTGGTCCCTTAGAGAATCAGAGTGGACAGCTATGTGTGGAGCCAAAAGAGATGGGGGAGATTCTGAACAATTTCTTTTCTTCGGTATTCACTAAGGAGAAGGATATTGAATGGTGTAAGATAAGGGAAACAGATAGGGAAGTTATGGAAACTATGATGATTACAGAAGTAGTACTGGCGCTTTTAAGGAATATGAAAGTGGATAAGCCTCCGGGTCCAGACAAGATATTCCCTAGGACCTTGAGGGAAGTTAGTGTGGAAATAGCAGGGGCTCTGACAGAAATATTTCAAATCTCATTAGAAATGGGGATCGTGCCGGAAGATTGATGTATTGCTAATGTTGTTCCATCGTTTAAAAAGGGTTCTAAGAGAAAACTTAGCAATTATCGGCCTGTGAGTTTGAAGTCAGTGGTGGGTAAATTGATGGAACGTATTCTTAGAGATGGCATATATAATTACCTGGATAGACAGGGTCTGATTAGGAACAGTCAACATGGATTTGTGCGTGGAAGGTCATGTTTGACAAATCTTATTGAATTTTTTGAAGAGATCACTAGGAATGTTGACGAGGGTAAAGCAGTGGATATTGTCTATCTGGACTTCAGTAAGGCCTTTGACAAGGTCCCACATGGAAGGTTGGTTAGGAAGGTTCAATCGTTAGGTATTAATATTGAAGTAGTAAAATGGATTCAGCAGTGGCTGGATGGGAGACGCCAGAGAGTAGTGGTGGATAACTGTTTGTCAGTTTGGTGACTAGTGGTGTGCCTCAGGGATCTGTACTGAGTCCAAAGTTATTTGTCATATACATTAATGATCTGGATGATGGGGTGGTAAATTGGATCAGTAAGTATGCAGATGATACTAAGATAGGTGGAATTGTGGATAATGAAGTAAGTTTTCAAAGCTTGCAGAGAGATTAAGGCCAGTTAGAAGAGTGGACTGAAAGATGGCAGATGGAGTTTAATGCTGATAAATGTGAGGTACTACACTTTCTTAGGACTAATCAAAATAGGACATACATGGTAAATGGTAGGGCATTGAAAAATGCAGTAGAACAGAGGGATCTAGGAATAATGGCGCGTAGTTCCCTGAAGGTGGAATCTCATGTGGATAGGGTGATGAAGAAAGCTTTTGGTATGCTGGCCTTTATAAATCAGAGCATTGAGTAACAGGGTTGGGATGTAATGTTGAAATTGTACAAGGCAATGGTGAGGCCAAATTTGGAGTATTGTGTACAGTTTTAGTCACCAAATTATAGGAAAGATGTCAACAAAATAGAGAGAGTACAGAGAAGGTTTATTAGAATGTTACCTGGGTTTCATCACCTAAGTTACAGAGAAAGGCTAAACAAGTTGGGTCTTTATTCTTTGGAACGTAAAAGGTTGAGGGGGGACTTGATTATGAGAGGGATAGATAGAGTTGACGTGGATAGGCTTTTTCCATTGAGAGTGGAGGAGATTCAAACAAGAGGATATGAGTTGAAAGTTAAAGGGCAAAAGTTTAGGGGTAACATGCGGGGGAACTTCTTTACTCAGAGAGTGGTAGCTGTGTGGAACGAGCTTCCAGCAGAAGAGGTTGAGGCAGGTTTGATGTTGTTGTTTAAAGTTAAACTGGACAGCTATACGGACAGGAAAGGAATGGAGGGTTATGGGCTGAGTACAGGTCGATGGGACTAGGTGAGAGTAAGAGTTTGGCACGGACTAGAAGAGTCGAGATGGCCTGTTTCTGTGCTGTAATTGTTATATGGTTATATATGGTTATATGGTAATCTGCATAATGGGTGCAATTAATAGGACATGCACAGGAATCCTTGTCCAGCAAAATGTAGGTTTTTATGTTGTTTAATCCTTAATCACCTGATGAGAGAATTTGGATATGCTGTAGTTACTGTTATTGTTCAGGCAGATAAGGCTCATCAACCGTAGGCAGCTCATCTAGGAGAAGGAACACACTCATCTCAAACCTCCACTGCCTTTTGACTATACCCATGCATGGGGAAGGCTTTGGGAGTAAACCCCAAGGGAAAATTCTGGAGCTGGTGTCTCAAAGGCATCCGATGTTGAGTTTAACATTGACTGGCACCAACTCCTGTGACGCTGCTGGTGTCAAACCACATTGGACTCTGTCATTCCTTTGGGTTCATCAGCTCTGTGGAGAGGTAGAGTTCGTTATATGGGCAACAGTTTGCTCTCTGTATTGTACCGCCCTGGCTTGCATATCTAGATAGCTGGGAGACAACATCCATGGTCGACACTGACCGACGGAGGCCTACGATAGTTACGGTACACGTCAAAATCTTTTGAAATTGTCTCAAGCAAATGTGCTGCACAATAGTAACTAAACCAGTGAAAAAGTAAAGTCCATTATGAGAATCACAACTATTAATCTTTTTAAATAATCCGCTTTAAGATGGCACTGGTGAATCTCAGCGACTTCTGGCTGGTGGCCGATGAAACAAAGAAAACAACTAAATACTTTGCTAACCACTCTTTTTCTGGTAAGCAGTCACCAGCAACTATGACCTGTAACTCCCCTTTGGACTTGGAGCGGGCCCATTGCTGACAGTGAGGAAGACCCAAGGTTTGATCAATTTAAGTGCTGGGCTGAATTGGAAAGGTCAGGTACAGGCCGAATCGAGGTGGCAGGGTCCAGACCCTAGAGCATACCAAAGTGACAGATTTCAACGTTTGGACAATGACTTAAGCGCCAGGCTAGATTGAAACAGCCAGGGTGCCGTGGCCCGAAATGAGGCACATGGTGGTTTAGATCACTGCTCTGCTCCGCGCTGAACTAAGTGTCTGTGGGCGTCAGTTCAGAATACTATTTACTTGCATTTATCATTTTAATGATTTGCTTGAACACTGGCTGTTTGGCGGTCTTCATTTTTATAATGGGTTGTTTTGGGTTTCGTTGTTTCATGGCAGCCTGTTAGGAGACAAATCTCAAGAAAGTATATATTCTTTGATAATAAATGTACTTTGAACTTCGAACTTTAAAAGCAAAGCAACATTTATAGTTTCTTCATATTATGCAAATTGCCTTACTCAAGACAGAAAACTTCAGGGCAGAAATTCTTCAATGATCTGTCGAAATGAGTAAATACTCTATTTGAAATTCTGATCGATTAACTTCATTGGAAGGAAAGTGCACCCTCACCTTGAACATTTAGATAAATTCAGTTTCAAGTGTTGAGCCTCCTCACTTCTTTTTAAAATTTTAAAAATCCCCGGGCAGTGAGGCTCTGCACCAAATGTGGTCTTGCTAAGTTCCTTATTATTCATTGTTTTGGCAGGCAGCACTGCAGCTAATCACAGATGGAACCCCATTCTGAATGACGCAGTACAATTATTGGAACTGGCTGCAAGCTATCACGCTAATGAGATTTAGTGGTATCTTAGTACCGCTGCCACATTGAGGATACACATTACAGCCTCACAAAAGAATGATGGGAAATGGAATTGAATAGAGTACAGATGTCCTTATTTGTTGTAAAATCAGGTCGAATTTATGTTTGATTTCCAGCAATTCCACTTGTAATGAAAGGATACTGAAATAAAATATTAACTTTGTTTACCTCTACACAATTCTGCCTTAATTTTAAATATGTATGTGAATGTGTGAGAGGTACATACTTTAATTCTTTGTGTTACTTATCAACAAACTAAAGAATTAAATTCGATTTTGAGATCCTCACTGCAGTTAGATATCTGAACCAATCACATCTTTTACTTTCCCTTCCTAGTGGTGCTGCCACTTTTTTTAAACGCTTAACTTTATTTATTGAGATACAGCACAGAATAGGTCCTTCTGGCCCTTCGCGTCACACCGCCCAGCAAACCCCTGATTTAATCCTATCTGAATCACGGGGCAATTTACAATGACCACAAAATCTATGGACGTGAGGCTGCATCATGGACCCTACACAGATGACAGAGGGGGAGGAGTCTGCTGTCCTAAGGTAAATAAAGGAGGATAAATCACCAGGGCTTATGGGAGGCAAGTGCAGTAATCGCCAGGGCCCTAGCAGAGATATTTAAATCATCCTTAGTGACAGGAGAGGTATCAGAGGATTGGAGGATAGTCAATGTTGTTCTGCTGTTTAAAAAAGGTTAGAAACATAAATTAGGAAATTATAGGCCTGTGAATCTGACATCAGTTGTAGGAAAGTAATTGGAAGGTATTTTAAGGGACTGGATATATAAGTTTTTGGATAGATATGGACTGATTAAGAATAGTCAGCATGGCTTTGTGCATGGTAGGTCACATCTAACCAATCTTAAAGCTTTTCAAGAAGTTACCAGGAAAGTGGACGAAGGCAAGGCAGTGGATGTAGTCTACATAGATTTTAGCAAGACACTTGACGAGGCCCTGCGTGGGAGGCTGGTCAGGAAGGTTCAGTCACTCAGCATTCAAGATGAGAAGGTAAATTAGATTAGACATTGGTTTTGTGGGAGAAGCCAGGAAGTGGTAGGAGATGATTGCCTCTCTAACTAGACTGGGATTGGTGCTAAGTATTTTGCTTATCATCTATATCAATGATTTGGATGATAATGTGGTTAACTGGATCAGCAGACTTGAGGATGACACCAAGATTGGGGGTGTAGTGGACAGTGAGGAAGGCTAACATGACTTGCAGTAGGACTTGGATCAGCTGGAAAAATGGCAGATGGAATTTAATGCAGAAGTGCGAGGTGTGTCACTTTGGTTGGACCAACCAGAGTAGGTCTTACATAGTGAACGGTAGGGCACTGAGGAGTACGGTAGAACAAAGGGACCTGAGAATACAGAAAAGTGGTGTCACAGGTAGGCAGGGTCATAAAGAAAGATTTTGGCACATTGGCCTTCAAAAATCAATGTACTGAGTACAGGAGGTGAGATGTTATGTTGAAGGTGTACAAGATATTGGTGAGGCCTAATTTGGAGCATTTGTGTGCAGTTGTGGTCACCTACCTACAGGAAAGATGCAAACAAGGTTGAAAGAATACAGGGAAAATTACAATGATGTTGCCAGGTCTGGAGCACCTGAGTTATAAGGAAAGATTGAATAGGTTAGGACAGCATTCTTGAGAATATAGAAGATTGAGGGGAGATTTGATAGAGGTATACAGAAGTTTGAGGGGTATAGATAGGGTAAATATAGGCAGGCTTTTCCCCCCTGAGATTGGGTGGGACTATATCCAGCTTCATGGATTAAGGGTGAAAGATGAGAATTTAAGGGGAACATGAGGGGAAACTTCCTTACTCAGAGTGTAATGAGAGTGTGGAATGAGCTGCATATGAGCTCAATTTCAATGTTAGAGAGAAGCTTGGACAGGTACATGGATGGTAGGGTGATGGAGGGCGATGGTCCCGGTGCAGGTTGATGGGAGTATGCAGCTTAAATGGTTTCGGCATGGACTAGATGGGCCAAAGGGCCTGTTTCTCTGCTGTACTTCTTAATGACTCTATGCTAAGATATGCAAGCAACACTCACGAAAAGCCTGTAGAGAAAACCAAATGTTGCGAGATATTAATGACCAACACAAAACAACCACTTGAAAAAAACCCTGTGAATGCAATTTGCTTCTCTGCTTTGTTATAAAATTTCATATCATTTTACATATTGCTGAAGTGAAACGGAAATAGTATATCTCACTAATATCAAGGTCAACTAACAACCATATAACCATATAACAATTACCACAGAAACAGGCCATCTCGGCCCTTCTAGTCCGTGCCAAACGCTTACTCTCACCTAGTCCCACCGACCTGCACTCAGTCCATAACCCTCTATTCCTTTCCTGTCCATATAGCTATCCAATTTAACTTTAAATGATAATATCGAACCTGCTTCAACCACTTCTGCTGGAAGGTCGCTCCACACAGCTACCACTCTCTGAGTAAAGAAGTTCTCCCTCATGTTACCACTAAAATTTTGCCCTTTAACTCTCAACTCATGTCCTCTTGTTTGAATCTCCCCTACTCTCAATGGAAAAAGCCTATCCACGTCAACTCTATCTATCCCTCTCATAATTTTAAATACCTCAATCAAGTCCCCCCCTCAACCTTCTACGCTCTAAAGAATAAAGACCCAACTTGTTCAACCTTTCTCTGTAACTTAGGTGATGAAACCCAGGTAACATTCCAGTAAATCTTCTCTGTACTCTCTCAATTTTGTTGACATCTTTCCTCTAATTCGGTGACCAGAACTGTACACGATACTCCAAATTTGGCCTCACCATTGCCTTGTACAATTTCAACATTACATCCCAACTCCGTTACTCAATGCTCTGATTTATAAAGGCCAGCATACCAAAAGCTTTCTTCACCACCCTATCCACATGAGATTCCGCCTTCAGGGAACTATGCACCAGTATTCCTAGATCCCTCTGTTCTTCTGCATTCTTCAATGCCCTACCATTTACCATGTATGTCCTATTTTGATTAGTCCTACCAAAAAGTAGCACCTCACATTTATCAGCATTAAGCTCCATCTGCCATCTTTCATCCCACTCTTCTAACTGACCCAAATCTTTCTGCAAGCTTTGAAAACCTACTTCATTATCCACAACTCCACCTATCTTAGTATTATCTGCATTCTTACTAATCCACTTTACCACCCTGTCAACAAGATCATTAATGTATATGACAAACAACATTGGACCCAGTACAGATCCCTGAGGCACACCACTAGTCACCGGCCTCCAATCTGACACACAGTTATCCACCACTACTCTCTGGTGTCTCCCATCCAGCCACTGCTGAATCTATTCTACTACTTCAATATTAATACCAACGATTGAACCTTCCTAACTAACCTTCCGTGTGGAACCTTGTCAAAGGCCTTACTGAAGTCCATATAGACAACATCCACCGTTTTACCCTCGTCAACTTCCTAGTAACCTCTTCAAAAAATTCAATAAGATTTGTCAAACATGACATTCCACGCACAAATCCATGTTGACTGTTCCTAATCAGACCCTGTCTATCCAGAAAATTATATATACCATCTTTAAGAATATTTTCCATCAATTTACCCACCACTGACATCAAACTCACAGGCCGATAATTGCTAGGTTTACTCTTAGAACCCTCTTTAAACAATGGAACAACATGAGCAATACGCCAATTCTCCGGCACCATCCCCATTTCGAATGACATTTGAAATATTTCTGTCAGAGCCCCCGTTATTTCCACATTAACTTCCCTCAAGGTCCTAGGGAATATCATGTCTGGACCCAGAGACTTTCCACTTCTATATTCCTTAAAAAGTGCAAATACTTGCTCTTCTTTAATTATCATAGTTTCCATAACTTCCCTATCTGTTTCCTTTACCTTACACAATTCAATATCCTTCTCCTTAGTGATTACCAAAGGAAAGAAATTGTTTAAAATCTCCCCCATCTCTTTTGGCTCCACACATAGCCGTCCACTCTGATTCTCTAAGGGACCAATTTTATCCCTCAATATCCTTTTGCTATAAATATAACTGTAGAAACCCTTTGGATTTATTTTCACCTTGCTTGCCAAAGCAACCTCATATCTTCTTTTAGCTTTTCTAATTTCTTTCTTCAGATTCTTTTTACATTCTTTATATTCCTCGAGTACCTCATTTACTCCATGCTGCCTATATTTATTGTAGATATCTCTTTTTTCCGAACCGAGTTTCCAATATCCCTTGAAAACCATGGCTCTCTCAAACTTTTAACCTTTCCTTTCAAACTAACAGGAACATAAAGATTCTGTACTCTCAAAATTTCACCTTTAAATGACCTCCATTTCTCTATTACATCCTTCCCATAAAACAAATTGTCCCAAATATGGCATAATCACAGCCATTGGGATGATTTACAACAGAAGGCGACAAATACTGGACTGAAAGTGTATTTGATTGGAAGGTGTAGAGTCTCTATGGGTTGAGTTAAGAAATAGCAAGGGTAAGAGGACTCTAATGGCAGTTGTATACAGGCCTCCAGATAGCAGCCGGGATGTGGATTACAAATTACAGCAGGACATAGAAAAGGCGTGTCAGAAGAGCAATGTCATGATAATCGTTGGGGATTTTAACATGACAGTGGATTGGGAAAACCAGGCCAATACTGGACCTCAGGAGAGAAAATTTGTAGAATATCTAAGGGATGGCTTTTTGGAAGAGCTTGTTGTTGAGCCCAGTAGGGGATTAGGTGTTGTGCAATGATCCAGAGGTGATAAGAGAGTATAAGATTAAGGAACCCTGAGGGAACAGTGATCACAATATGATCGAGTTCACTTTGAAATTTAAGAAGGAAAAACTAAGTTCCAATGTGTCAGTATTTCAGTGGAATATAGGAAATTACAATGGCCTGAGAGGGGAACTGGCGAAAGTTGACTGGAAAGGGACACTAGCAGGAAAGACAGCAGAGAAGCAATGGCTGGAGTTTCTGTGAAAAATGAGGGAAGTACAAGACAGATATATTCCAAATAAGAAGACATTTTTGAATGAAAGGACACTACCATGGCTGACAAGTGAAGTCAGAGCCAAAGTAAAAGCAAAAAAGAGGGTACACAAGGGACTCAAAGCTAGTGGGAAGATAGAGGATTGGGAAGCTTTTAAAAACTTGTGGAAGGAAACTAGGAAGGTCATTAGGAAGGAAAAGATGAATTATGAAAGGAAGTTGGCAACTAATATCAAAGAAAATACCAAAAGCTTTTTATAAGTATATAAAGGGTAAAAGAGAGTTGAGGGTAGATGTATGACCAATAGAAGATGACACTGGAGATATTGTAATGAAAGACACAGAGATGGCAGAGGAACTGAATGTGTACATTATTCTCAGTGGAAGACATCTGCAGTATACTGGACATTCAAGAGTGTCGGGGAAGTGAAGTCGGTGCAGTGAAAATTACGATCGAGAAGGTGCTCAGGAAACTTAATGGTCTGAGGGTGGATAAATCTCCTGGACCTGACGTAATGCACCCTCGGGTTCTGAAGGAAGTAGTTTGAGAGATTATGGAAGCATTAACAGTGATTTTTCAAGAATTGATGGACTCTAGCATTGTACTGGATGACTCGAAAATTGCAAATGTTACTCCGCTATTTAAGAAGGGTGGAAGGCAGCAGAAAGGAAACTATAGGCCTGTTAGCCTGACATCAGTATTTGGAAAATTGTTGGAATCGATTGTTAGGGATGTAATTATGGAGTACTTGGAGGCACATGACAAGATAGGCCAAACCCAGCATGGTTTCCTGAAAGGAAAATCCTGCCTGACTAACCTACTGCAATTTTTGGAGGAAATTACAAGCAGGGTAGACAAAGGAGATGCAGTAGATGTGGTGTACTTGGATTTTCAGAAGGCCTTCGACAAGGTGCCGCACATGAGGCTGTTTAGCAAGCTAAGAGCCCATGGAATTGCAGGCGAGTTACTAGCATGGGTGGAGCATTGGCTGTTGGCAGAAAATAGAAAGTGGGAATAAAGGGATCCTATTCTAGCTGGCTGCTGGTTACCAATGGAGTCCCACAGGGGTCGGTGTTGGGACTGCTGCTTTTTTATGATGTATGTCAATGATTTAGACTATGGTATTAATGGATTTGTGGCTAAATTTGCCAATGATACAAAGACAGGTGGAGGAGCAGGTTGTGTTGAGGAAACAGAGCCTGCAGAGAGGCTTAGATCGTTTAGGGGAATGGGCAAAGTGGCAAATGAAATACAGTGTTAGAAATTGTATGGTCATGCACTTTGGTGGAAGAAATAAATGGGCAGACTATTATTTAGATGGGGAGAGATTTCAAATGCAGAGATACAAAGGGACTTGGGAGTCCTTGTGCAGGATACCCTAAAAGTTAACCTCCAGGTTGTGTCAGTGGTGAAGAAGGCGAATGCAATGTTGGCATTCATTTCTAGAGATATAGAATATAAGAGCAGGGATGTGATCTTGAGGCTCTATAAAGCACTCGTGAGACCACACTTAGAGTATTGTGTGCAGTTTTGGGCTCCTTATTTTAGAAAGGATAAACTGACATTGGAGAGGGTTCAGAGAAAATTCACTAGAATGATTCCAGGAATGAAAGGGTTACCGTATGAGGAACATCTGGCAGCTCTTGGGCTGTATTCCTGGAGTTCAGGAGAATGAGGGGGGATCTCATAGAAACATTCCGAATGTTAAAAGGCCTGAACAAATTAGATATGGCAAAGTTATTTCCCATGATAGGGGGGTCTAAGACAAGAGGGCACGACTTCAGGATTGAAAGACGTCCATTTAGAACAGATATGTGGAGAAATTACTTTAGTCAGAGGGTGGTAAATCTGTGGAATTTGTTGCCACGAGTGGCTTTGGAGGCCAAGTCATTGGGTGAATTTGAGGCAAAGATAGATAGGTTCTTGATTAGCCAGGGCATCAAAGGGTATGGGGAGAAGGCAGGGGAGTGGGGATGACTGGAAGAACTGGATCAGCCCATGATGGAATGGCGAATGGCCTACTTCTGCTCCTATATCTTATGGTCTTATGGATTATTTTGTAGGACTCTATTGGTCAGATACACTTCATTACACTGGACACAAAGATTTTGCTCCCTGAATAATTTTGGGTGTATTTTTTTTTTATTTTGGCCTGCTGATCATGAAAATCACCATGAAATTTCACTATCACATGTAATTTTTTTTTAAATTGCCTAGATTTGTTATGTCGTTTCATATTTCAAGTCAGAATACCTGATGCGAAGATGAAGGAAGGCATTTTTGTTGGTCCACAAATCAAGCAGGTCATCAATGATAGGCCTTAACTTTTAGTGGGACTGATGTGGGCAGATTAATGGCATTTGAAATTTAATGTAAGCAAGTGTAAAATATTATATATGGTATAGGAAGTAGAAATATTAGGTATAAATATACAATGGGGGGGTGGGAGGTCTTGAGTTAGAAAAGTGCAATGTATGAGAAGGATTTACGTGTCCTGGTAAAAGTGTCACTATCAAAATTTAGACAATGCCCAGAGGTGATTAGGAAGGCTATGTAATGCGCTCGGAGGAGTTCAAGTCTAGAGATGTTCTCCTTAAGCTGTATAATGTGCTTGTAACAACACACCTTTAGTACTGAGTACAATTTTGGTCTCCATATTTTGTGAGGGATGTGGAGGCACTGGTGGGAGTTCAGAGAAGGGTGACAAGACTCATTCCAGTTCTGCAGGGTATGGGCTATGAGGAAAGATTGAAAGAACTAAATCTTTTCAACCAAAGTAGATGTAGAATGAGAGGAGACATGATAGAAGTGTTCAAAACCTTTAAGGATATAAGAAAGGTGGATGCCATCTGCTACTTCAAAATGAATCCATCAACGAGGACATGGGGTCAAAGTTGGTTAAGGGGAGATTCCAGAGTAACATCAGGAAGCATTTCTTCACGCAGCGAGTTGTAGACACATGAAACAAACTACCTAGTTGTGTAGTTGAGAGTAGTTATTTCAACACACAATGTGAATAGGATTTTGGCAAGCTTTGTTGGGCTGAATGGCATGCGCTTGTCAAAAACTTTCTAATGTTCTAATGAATGGTTTATAGAATAGCACATTAGCTAGCATTCCTATAGTTGTATAACTTTTTTGTGAAATGTTTTGTAATTTGTGAGTAATACACACAATATTTATTAGTGAGAGTAGTTTCTATCACTGTGTATCTAGGCTGATTTCATATATGAGTAAAAGACTGGAAGCAAAGTTGAATGTGTAAATGTCAGAACTTACGACTAAATGTCTTTCATAATTAGTGCTATTCAGAAAATGCATAGATTGTAAAAACTGCTTCAGCCTCTTCTGAAACGTTATTGTGATGTAGAGCATTTAGACATGAAAAGATTAGCATTTTCCACCCTCCCACTTAACAGAGTTGCTGACATGCAACATTTTAAATTCTTAATCATCTTTTCATGGTTTAAATTAGGAACTGAATCCTGAAGGTTTAGCTTCATCAATTCTGCTGGGCCCTTGGGCATAATTGTAACAATGTCGACTCCCACTGCTTCATTTTTGTTTCTGTTAGCATGACTAAGAAATGCAGCACTTGTATGCTGCCAAGCTACTCCAGTTCACTCTATTTTGTCGCCAGATTTAACTCCAATTTTGTCACATAGATACAAAGCAAGTGACTCCCACATTGGATAAAATGGATTTTATTTCCATTTTACTTGAACTAATTCTGGCACACCCAAAGGCAGATCTCCAGAGTGTAATCATAAGCCAGCCACTGACCTACAACTCATGGTGATGATGTGGTGGCTTGCAAAGGTATGTTGTCGATTCTCTCCACGCCCTGAGGCGCATTTCACAGCAACCTTGCCACGTCTGGTTTTTTTTACAAAGCTGAGCTGATGGCTCGACTCTCAACCCAGCATGGATGGAAAGCGTGCAAGGAGCTGGCTGGGTTCGAACCTAGGACCTCTTGACTTAAAGTCTGGTGCAGATACACACCACCAGTCCGCTAGAGGTACATTGAGTGACGGTAATATTTGTAACTGTGTTAGATATTACTAATAAGCATTGGGAGAATTTAGGTGGGGAGACTGACAGCAAGGGTGAAAAACTGCTACATGTCCTGCATTGAACAGGAGGAAGCTGAGGAAACATTTGGGTGATTGAGGAGTGGACCATGGTAAGGGATTTACAAATACACAAAGTTCAAAATACATTTATCATCAAAGTGTGTATGCTATATACAACCCTGATTCATCTCCTTACAGGCAGCCACAAAACAAAGAAACCCAATCGAATCCATTAAAAATAAAGACAACCGTCAAATTTGTTTGGTCATCCAAAAAGGTCTGATATTTCCATTTTCAGCTTCTGCAGGTCAGGATCAGAATCAAAGTATAGGTTATGAAACTTGTTAACGTAGTGGCAGCAGTACATTGCAACATATGATGTTCTACCAGTCTGTTGTCACTAGTACAACCTACTAGGTGGTGGCGTGCTGGGGCGATGGCATCAACATGGGTGATGCCAACAGGCTCAACAAACTGCCTAGAAAGGCTGGCTCTGTTATAGGAGTCAAACTGGACACACTGGAGGCTGTGGTAGAACAAAGATCCCTATGGAAAATCCTGGCAATTCTGGACAATGTTTCTCACCTTTTGTATGCCACCTTGGCTGAACAGAAGTGCGCTTTTAGTAATAGACTGACAACTGCGCTGCTCCAAAGAGCGCTATATGAGGTCATTCTTACCCTCAGCCATTAGGCTGTATAATGAGTCAACCTATAACCCAGAAAGTAATGACCCTCCCTCCTGTTAGATTGTTTGACGTAACCTATTTTTTTATTCTTTCTTACTTCCCTCCTAATATCTGTATATCTGTGCACTTGTAATGCTACTGTGACACTGTACTTTCTTTTGGGAATCAATACAGTATCTATCTATCAATTGGGTATATTTTAATCAGAGGTTGATAGATTCTTGATTAGTTGGAGTATGAAGGGATACGGGGAGAAGGCAGGAGACTGGGTTGAGAGGGAAATGGATCAGCCTTGATGAAATGGTGGAGCAGACTCGATGCAGCAAATGGACTAATTCTGTTCCTATATATTCTGGTCTTATAATATACAGAGAAAAAAAAGAACAATAAATAAATTAGTAAATCAGAAAATCATTATACTAAGTATATATATGTAAATTAAATAGTTAAATTAAAAATAGTGCAAAAACAGAAATAATATAAAAACAAAAAAGTAAAGTAGTGTTTATGGGTTCATCCTTGAACAGCATCTATTGTCACTTGCAACAGGATTTCTTCTTTCTTTCCTTCATTTCCCTAATCACTAATTTTTCTGAATTCCACAGGGTGCTCAATGGCTGGAAATGATGTTAAGATTTTTATTTATTTATTGAGATACTGGGCAGAATAGGTCCTTCTGGCCCTTTGAGCCGCCACCCAGCATCGCCAATCTGTCTAGTTCATTCTGCAGGCTCGCTGCTTCGTCTAAACAACTTGCTCCAACACCTGTCTTTGTATCATCCACAAAGCCATCAATTCCATCATCCACATCAATGACAAATGGCCTGAAGAGTAGTCGTCCCAACACCAACCACTGTGGAACACCACTAGTCACCAGTAGCCAACCAGGAAAAGCCCCCTTTCCTCCCACTCTTTGCCTCCTGCCAGTCAGCCAATTGTCTATCCATGCTAGAATCTTTCCTGTAGTATCACAGGCTCTTGTTAAGCAGCCTCATGTGCTGCATTATGTCGAAGACCTACTGAAAATCCAAGTAAACAACATCCACTGGCTCTCTTTTCTCCATCCTGCCTGTTATTTCCTCAAGGAATTCCAACAGATTTGTCAGGCAAAAATTCCCTTTAAGGAAACAATGCCTATTTTGGCCCATTTTATCATGTATCATTTTATCATTTATATTATATACTGAAACCTTGTCCTTAATAACGAGCTCGAATATCTCCCACAACCACTGAAGTCAGGGTAACTGGCCTATAATTTCATTTATTCTGCCTGCTTCCCTTCTTAAAGAGTGGATTGACATTTGCAATTTTCCATTCTTCAAGAACCATTCCAGAATCTAGTTATTCTTGCAAGATCATTACTAATACTTCCACAATCCCTTCAGCGACCTCTTTCAGAACCTTGGGGTGCAATCCATCTGGTTCAGCTGACTTATCTACCTTCAGACCTTTCGTCTTCCCAAGTACCTTCTCCTGAATAATAGCAACTACAATATATCACTTCTGCCCCCTGACACTTCTTGAGGAAGAAATTATTTGCCTGGCACCAGACCCTGAAGTGGAGATGAAGAATATGTCAGATAAAGTTACTGAAACTAAATTGTCAATCTGGAGTGAACTGAGATGGAGGACGTAGGTGCTGCTGAAGGGAGGGGGTCCATAGATGTACTGGCACATGGAGTATCTGAGGCTAAAACCACTGCTCAAGGAAGGATCACTGAAGATCGTGAAGATCTCTGCAATTATAGGAAGATCAGAAAATGAGCTGTGGAACTGCACTTGAAATGGACAGGGAATCATTCAAATCACAAGCTTTGCAGAGTAAAGTGAGGTTGTTGTGAAACATGTTTTGACATGTATCTGACTCATGTTGAAAGGCAAATCCAAAATACAATCACTACAAACTATGTAATACAATAAAGCAGAACTTACAGAACAAGAAAAAACAAGGTTCATTTTGTCCTTTTTAATCAATTACCTAATTCCCACAGGTATATTATTTGAACAAACTTTAACCTATTCCCTCAAACACATGATCAGATGATGTTTTCTGATCAGGACAAAAACTAGTGCACATGGACTCTGTACTTCCAACATTGTCCTCGTGTATAGAAATTATCATCAAGATTGCTTTTCACAAGGAAAAGATATGAGCTTGATGTTCAGCTTGAGATGAAATTGGGAGAGGTTTCGTATATTCTTGTTCAGCCTGAATAAACAATGTGTGGATGAGAGCCCATAATACCCACACATCTTACAGTGTTGTGTTGCCTGCAGGACCAGCAAGCACATAGTTAGTTAAGCTGTTAAAACAGCATTCCACTGAATATGGTGTTGAAAGTATAGGGCATTAACACACAGAATGAAAAGGATAACAATGAAGTAAGCACATAAAAATGTCTGCAATGTCAAAATACTTGTCTGGCCATTCATTGGAGCTCAGGGCAATGAAACTGGAGGAACAACCGACAGGGTACCCTCCAACCTGATGACATGATTATCAATTTCTCTTTCTGGTAAACAAATCCTCCCCCCCACCCCCATTGCCCAATAACCTTTTACTTCTCATCAAAGTTGCTGGTGAAAGCAGCAGGCCAGGCAGCATCTCTAGGAAGAGGTACAGTCGACGTCTCGGCCCGAAACGTCGACTGTACCTCTTCCTAGAGATGCTGCCTGGCCTGCTGCACTCACCAGCAACTTTGTTGTGTGTTGCTTGAATTCCCAGATCTGCAGAATTCCTCGTGTTCACCCTTTTACTTCTTCTCACTTGCCTATTACTTCCTCCTGGGTCCCTTCCTCCTTCCCTTTCTCCCATGGTCCACTACTATCAGATTCTTTCTTCTCAAGCCCTTGATCCTTCCCATCCACCTGGCTTCACCAATTACCTTCAATTAGCCTCTTTTGCTTGCCTCCACCTTTTTATTCTGGCATCTTCCCCCTTCCTTCTCAGTCCTGAAAAAGGGTCTCGGCCCGAAACATTGACTGTTTACTCTTTCCCATAGATGCTGCCAGCCATGTTGAGTTCATAGAAACATAGAAAACCTACAGCACAGTACAGGCCCTTTGGCCCACAATGCTGTGCCAAACATGTGCTTACCTTAGAAATTACCTAGGGTTACCCATAACCCTCTATTTTTCTGAGCTCCATGTACCTATCCAGGAGTCTCTTAAAATACCCTATTGTATCTGCCTCCACCACCGTCACCGGCAGCCCATCCACACACTCACCACTCTCTGCATAAAAAACTCACCCCTGACATCTCCTCTGTACCTACTTCCAAGCACCTTAAAACTGTGCCCTCTCATGCTAGCCATTTCAGCCCTGGGAAAAAGCCTCTGACTATCCACACGATCAATGCTTCTCATCATCTATCAGGGCACCTCTCATTCTCCGTCGCTCCAAGGAGAAAAGGCCAAGTTCACTCAACCTATTCACGTAAGGCATGCTCCCAAATCCAGGCAACATCCTTGTAAATCTCCTCAGCACCCTTTCTATGGTTTCCACATCCTTCTTGTAATGAGGCGACCAGAACTGAGCGCAGTACTCCAAGTGGGGTTGGACCAGGGCCCTATATAGCTGCAACATTACTTCTCGGCTCGTAAACTCAATCCCACGATTGATGAAGGCCAATACACCGTATGCCTTCTTAACCACAGAGTCAACCTGTGCAGCAGCTTTGAGTGTCCTATGGACCCGGATCCCAAAATCCCTCTGATCCTCTACACTGCCAAGAGTCTTACCATTAATACTACATTCTGCCATCATATTTGACCTCCCAAGATGAACCACCTCACACTTATCTGGGTTGAACTCCATCTGCTACTTCTCTGCTCAGTAACCTCCGTCCCACCATAAACTCTGACAGCCCTCCACACTATCCATGACACCCCCAACCTTTGTGTCATCAGCAAATTTACTAACCCATCCCTCCACTTCCTTATTCAGGTCATTTATAAAAATCATAAAGAGTAGGGGTCCCAGAACAAAACCCTGAGGCACACTAATGTTCACCGACCTCCATGCAGAATATGACCCATCTACAACCACTCTTTGCCTTCTGCGGGCAAGCCAATTCTGGATCCCATGCCTCCATACCTTCTCAATAAGCCTTGCATGGGGAACCTTATAAAATAAGATCTTGCTGAAATCCATATACACTACATCTACTGCTCTACCTTCATCAATGTGATTAGTCACATCCTCATAAAATTCAATCAGGCCTGTAAGGAAACACCTGCCTTTGACAAAGCCATGCTGACTATTCCTTATCATATTATGCCTCTCTAAATGTTCATAAATCCTGCCTGTCAGTATCTTCTCCATCAACTTTCCAATCACTGAAGTAAGACTCACTGGTCTATAATTTCCTGGGCTATCTCTACTCCCTTTCTTGAATAAGGGAACAACAACTGCAATCCTTCAATCCTCCAGAACCTCTCCCATTCTCATTGATGATGCAAAAATCATCGCCAGAGGCTCAGCAATCTCCTTCTCGCTTCCCACAGTAGCCTATGGTACATCTCGTCTGGTCCCGGTATTTATCTAACTTGATGCTTTCCAAAAGTTCCAGCACATCCTCTTCCTTAATATCTACATGCTCAAGCTTTTCAATCTGCTCTAAGCCATCCCTACAATCACCAAACTCCTTTTCCGTAGCGAATACTGAAGCAAAGTATTCATTAAGTACCTCTGCCATCTCCTCCAGTTCCATACACACTTTTCCACTGTCACACTTGATTGGTCCTATTCTCTCATATCTTATCCTCTCGCTCTTCACATACTTGTAGATTGTCTTGGGGTTTTCCTTAATCCTGTCTGCCAAGGCCTTCTCATGGCCCCTTCTGGCTCTCCTAATTTCTTTCTTAAGCTCCTTCCTGCTAGCCTTATAATCTTCCAGATCTCTATCATTACCTAGTTTTTTGAACCTTTCGTAAGCTCTTCTTTTCTTCTTGACTAGATTTACAACAGTCTTTGTACACCACGGTTCCTGTACCTTACCATCCTTTCCCTGTCTCATTGGAACGTACCTATGCAGTACGCCACGCAAATATCCCCTGAACATTTGCCACATTTCTTCCGTATATTTCCTTAAGAACATCTGTTTCCAATTTTTGCCTCCAAGTTCCTGCCTGATAGCCTCATATTTCCCTTTACCAATTAAACGCTTTCCTAACTTGTCTGTTCCTACTCCTCTCCAATGCCATGGTAAAGGAGATAGAATTGTGATCACTGTCTCCAAAATGCTCTCCCACTGAGAGATCTGACACCTGAACAGGTTCATTTCCCAATACCAGATCAAGTACAGCATCTCCTCTTCTAGGCTTATCTACATACTATGTCAAGAAACCTTCCTGAACATACCTAACAAACTCCACCGCATATAAACCCCTCGCTCTAGGGAGATGCCAATTGATATTGGGGAAATTACAATCTCCCACCACAACAAACCTGTTATTATTTCTCCTTTCCAGAATCTGTCTCCCTATCTGCTCCTCGATGTCCCTCTTACTATTGGGTGGACTATAAAAAACACCGAGTAGAGTTATTAACCCCTTCCTGTTCCTAACTTCCACCCACAGAGACTCTGTAGACATCCCTCCATGACTTCCCCCTTTTCTGCAGCTGTGACACTATCTCTGATCAACAGTGCCACGCCCCCACCTGTTTTGCCTCCCTCCTTGTCCTTTCTGAAACATCTAAAGCCTGGCACTCGAAGTAACCATTCCTGCTGCTGGGCCATCCGAGTCTCTGTAAAGTTAGTTCCTCCAGAATTTTGGGTGTGTTGCTTTGGATTTCCAGCAATCTTGCTGGCTCCAGCTTCTATATATACCACTACCACCTGCATGTATCAAAATATCCGTGGAATGTTGTCAGAGGGAAGTATATGGCAATGTGTGAAAGCCACTATATGTGGAAACTGCCTGTAAGGTATCTTATCACAAACAAGACAAAATATGCAGATACTGGAAATCCAAACAACAGACACAAAATGCTGGAGGAACTCAGCAGGTCAGGCAGCGTCTATGAAAAAGAGTACAGTTGCTGTTCCGACCTGTCCTGCTGAAGGGTCGGCCTGAAACTTCGACTGTACTCTTTTCCATGGATGCTGACATCCCACAGCATTTTGTGTGTGTTGTAACGTATCTTATTTTTGCATTCTAACAATGTCATTTAAATTAACAAAATGTCTTTGAACAAGAAAGCTTTCAAAACAACTGTGAAAACTGATGAGGTTATTGCCATGGGGAGGAATCATAGTTGGCTGAATGAGATGTGACTTCAGTCTTCCTGAAGCCTGGCAGATGAATGTTTGCTTTAGCTTCAGTGATTAAAGCTGCTTATTATATCATTACAGCCAAGAATAATGTATATCTTCTCCCTCTCACCAGAAAATCCAAGAGGAAAAAGACATTTCAGTATTTACATTTATTAATCCTTCTCAAGATCTTATTTTGGTATGGCAAATTTTCATTTTTCTAAATTCAAAAGAGTATAGTCTATTCTTCCATCACATTCTCTGTTCAGAACAATCCTGATATCCCAGGACACTATCCAACTGTATTGCTTCCAAGACAAAAACATTTTCTTCGAAGCAAAGATCAAAACCAAGCATAGAATTTCAAATGCCCTGTAGAGTTGACACAAGGTTCCAGATTCAGGAGCAGCTATTACCCCTCAACTATCAGGCTCTTGAAACAAAGGGGATAACTTCATTCAACTTCACTTGCCCCATCATTGAAATGTTCCCATAACCAAGTACCTCCTATGTGCCTGGCAGAATATCTTTTCTCAGCTGCCCACAATGTGTCATTTCCCCTTTATGAAGATATAGTGACTCTATAAATTTATTTATTTGTTTATTTATTTCTAGAGCATGGAATAGGCCCTTCTGACCCCCACCGAGCCACAGCACCCAGCCATCCACCGATTTAATCCTAGCCTAATCATGAGGCAACTTACAATGACCAATTAATCTACCAACCGGTAAGTCTTTGGACTGCAGGATGAAACTGGAACACCAGGAGGAATCCCACGCTGTCACGGGTTGAACGTACAAACTCCAGCAGGAGTTGAATCTGAACCGTCTGTACTGTACAGTAAGGTGTTGTGCTAGTCACTACACTATTGTGCCACCTATTGTCTGCAATAAAAGCACAGACAGCTGAGGCTCCCCATGAAAATTATCAAGATTCTGAAAGGAGTCTTCTTTAGTGCCACTCCTTGAACTTTGTCATTTCCCACTTTTCAAATCTGTCTGCTTCTAACTTGCAGTGCTTCTGCTACATGTTCGCACTGCTAATTTCACTGTTATCTATTTGTGGCACTAATTACAGGTTACCTAATAGTTGGAAAGATGAGGAAAAGAGTAAGGCTTAAAATTGGCACTGACATCTTCCTCCACATGTCTGTGCAATGAAATGCTGAGGTGTCCTTGAATGCAGTAATAGACACTTAGTTATCACTGTCAGTTGCCACAATAGGGATGCTACCTGTAGGTCTGAACAAGTTTCTATTTGTGAAGGTGAAGTCCCTGCCTCCTAGAGTACAGAAGGCATTACACACAATGTGTAGGAGGAGTTCAGCAGGTCAGACAACATCTGTGGATGGGAATAACCAGTCGAAGTTTTGGGCCAAGACCTATCTTCAGGACTGATGAAGGGGCTGGGCCCAAAATGTCAACAGTTTATTCCCATCCCCAGATGCTGCCCTGACCTGCTGACCTCCTCTACAACGTTGTGTGCATTGCAACACACATCAAAGTTGCTGGTGAACACAGCAGGCCAGGCAGCATCTGTAGGAAGAGGTGCAGTTGACGTTTCAGGCCGAGACCCTTCGTCAGGACTAACTGAAGGAAGAGTGAGTAAGGGATTTGAAAGTTGGAGGGGGAGGGGGAGATCCAAAATGATAGGAGAAGACAGGAGGGGGAGGGATAGAGGCAAGAGCTGGACAGGTGATAGGCAAAAGGGGATACGAGAGGATCATGGGACAGGAGGTCCGGGAAGAAAGACAAGGGGGGGGGGACCCAGAGGATGGGCAAGAGGTATATTCAGAGGGACAGAGGGAGAAAAAGGAGAGTGAGAGAAAGAATGTGTGCATAAAAATAAGTAACAGATGGGGTACGAGGGGGAGGTGGGGCCTTAGCGGAAGTTAGAGAAGTCGATGTTCATGCCATCAGGTTGGAGGCTACCCAGACGGAATATAAGGTGTTGTTCCTCCAACCTGAGTGTGGCTTCATCTTTACAGTAGAGGAGGCCGTGGATAGACATGTCAGAATGGGAATGGGATGTGGAATTAAAATGTGTGGGCGCTGGGAGATCCTGCTTTCTCTGGCGGACAGAGTGTAGATGTTCAGCAAAGCGGTCTCCCAGTCTGCGTTGGGTCTCGCCAATATATAAAAGGCCACATTGGGAGCAAGCGATAAAGAGATCCAGAGCGGGGTAGCGATAAAGAGATCCAGAGCAGGCAGAAGACCAGAGCGGGGATCTGCTAAGGCCCCACCTCCCCCTCGTATCCCATCTGTTACTTATTTTTATGCACACATTCTTTCTCTCACTCTCCTTTTTCTCCCTCTGTCCCTCTGAATATACCTCTTGCCCATCCTCTGGGTCCCCCCCCCCTTGTCTTTCTTCCCAGACCTCCTGTCCCATGATCCTCTCGTATCCCTTTTTGCCTATCACCTGTCCAGCTCTTGCCTCTATCCCTCCCCCTCCTGTCTTCTCCTATCATTTTGGATCTCCCCCTCCCCCTCCAACTTTCAAATCCCTTACTCACTCTTCCTTCAGTTAGTCCTGACGAAGGGTCTCGGCCTGAAACGTCGACTGCACCTCTTCCTACAGATGCTGCCTGGCCTGCTGCGTTCACCAGCAACTTTGATGTGTGTTGCTTGAATTTCCAGCGTCTGCAGAATTCCTGTTGTTGTGTGCATTGCTCTAGATTTCAGGCATCTGCAGTACCCCTTGTGATTCTAGTCAGGGCCGTGTGCCTTCCAGCAATGTTATTTCACAGAGCCCAGTCACCCCATGGAAATCACTGAAATTCTTGTGATTTTATTCCTGAGATGGTTTAGAGTTGGAAGTGCTGATTATTAGAAATACTGTAGGTAGATAACTCTCATCTCTTTTGTATATATATTCCTGAGAACCATTAGACTTTCAAATGTTATTTTTTTTTGTGAAAAAATACATGGAAAACTGTTTCTGTACAGAAATGTGCTAGGACTTAACTCACAATGAAATTTATACAACTTCTTTCAATCTTTGCCCTTACCAGTGAAGATAATTCTTACTAAACAGTAGCATTGTACTTTTATCCAACAAGTATGAGCTATTCTTCTGAACTATTGAAATTAGGCTGTTTAAATTTATAGTTTCTCCTTGCATAGTTATCTCCCCCCCAGAGATTCTGGAGAGGACGCTGGGTCCGGACATTTTGGATGAGAACGTTCCTCCTGTATGTCCTCCTCCAGTTCACGACATGCATGCGTTTGACTGGTAGTTTCATATAACAACGTAAATAGTTACTGCAGTCAATAAATTCACTGTAATTACTCAATTGAAGGAAATGGGATTGGGAGACCAGCCATTTTCCATTGGTCATAAACCTGTCATTCTTAGTTAAAA
Organism: Mobula birostris; assembly: GCF_030028105.1. NCBI lineage: Eukaryota > Metazoa > Chordata > Chondrichthyes > Myliobatiformes > Myliobatidae > Mobula > Mobula birostris. The sequence continues at coordinate 183,789,722 of NC_092375.1, forward strand.
GCTTAGGTCAACAGTGCTGTTTGAATCATACTAAAAAGCAAGAAGGAAAAATCAAAGTTGATATTTCTCCTGCTGGATTTAGAATGAATTCCTTCAAATATTAACACACTTTCTTCAATCTGTTTTAATTTATCTCCAAATAATCATCTTGGCCCTCATAATATAATATTATTATTTCAGAATTGTCAGGTCCAAATTTCAGTGGAATATGGAACAAATGAATAATAATTTAAAGACTTTTGATGTAATATTGTCTTTAAGAGAGTTTTTTCTAAATGTCTCACTTATGAGGATTTTCAAGAGGAAACAACCACTTCTTAGTACATTCCCTTTAAGCATTTCTCCTTCTTTCTACATACTTCCCCCCAATGGGAGGCTGTAGTTACAGCACAGACATTTTCCATCATTTAAAAAAGTCTATGGTTGATTGCAATGGAAATATTTAAGTATGACTTCAAGGCGTAGTTTGAATTATGTTGTGTGTATTGATGTAATTTTCCTCCACTTGCTAATAGCAGGCACTTCAGGAGAAGGCCATAGTACTAAAGGATGTGAGTATGTAAACATGCACTGCTTTCAGAGATGATGTTACATTTTTGTAGAATAAATGAGTCATCGAAATTCTCATCAGTCATAGAAAGCAAGATATGAATTTGCAAACCAGAAAGTTGCTTTCAACCTTAATAAATGACATCTGTTCATGAAATATGCACAAAGAACACATTTAATTTAATATATAATTTTAGATAAAGTCAAAGGTGGTAAACATGCTGGTTTAGAAGTACCAAATCTTGTAGTTCATACAACTAATAAAAACAATAAACATGAGAAAGTCTGCAGATGCTGGAAATCCAAAGCAACACACACAAAACTCATCTTTTTTCCGGCCCTGATGAAGGATCTCATCCCGAAGCCTTGAGCATTTACTCTTTTCCATAAATGCTAACTGGCCTGCTGAGTTTCTCTAGCATTTTGTGTGTTGTTAAGGAGAACTATGTTAGTTTTTATGTTAGAAATGTAAGAGATTGAGAAGTATCAACTAAAATATACTGAATAAATCACCTTGTAGATGGTGGTATTCAATTTAAATGACCGCAAAGCTAGGTAACTTGAAAGTGAAGAAATTGACCTCCTGTCAGAATCACTTTTAATATCATTGGCATCTGTTGTGAAATCTGTTTTTATGGCAGCAGTACATTGCAATACATAATAATAAAAAATGTGAGTTATAGTAAATGGATATCCAATGGTTAAATACAGCAAGTAGTCCACAAAAACAAGTAGCTTAAAACACATGGTTACATACTCAGGTTGGTTCAGTGTGGAATACGTGATTAAGTGATAGAAACAAAGTGAGTTGTAAGTGCTCTTTTTTGATCTAATACTAGTTAGGGTCAGAGGAGGTATTCGTCATAAAATTAAACCCTTGACCACTAAAGCTAAAGGAGTCACTTCAATATTTTCAGTATTACTTATTTTGAAATTTATTGTATTTATTAGTTTGTTTTTTAAAAAAAATAACCTCATCTCTTGACTTAAGCCTGGATTTGTCTTAGTAGAGTGAAAAATGATCCATGTTTTGAACATTGTTCACCACTGATCACATTCATTCATTTATTCATTATGTGCCCTGTTCTGAGATGTAGGCAATCATGGTCTTTGACTATGTTTGGTCTTGGCAAATGTTTGTACAGAAGTGGTTTGCCATTGCCTTCTTCTGGGCGGTGTCAATACTCTTCAGAGATTGTCCGCCTGGCATCAGTGGTTGCATAACCAGGACGAGTGATATGCACCAGCTGCTCATACGACCATCCACCACCTGCTCCCATGGCTTCACGTGTCCCTGATAAAGTGGTGGGGGGAAGTTAGGGCTAAGCAAGGTGCTACAGCTTGCCCAAAGGTGATCTACAGACCACATTGCCCAGTTGAAATGCAGGTTTTAAATTGTTATTGTGCCTGACTCATGTTGTTTTAAGTATTATATTTGATAATAAAATAATAAACTAATCATTCATGGCAAAGCAACCAATTACAGCAGAGATTAGTAATGGTGTATCTTGGATAACATCTAGTGCTAATTCAATGTGTAACATCTGACACAAAGAGTATTTTCATCATGTTCAGCACCCACGTCTATCAAATTTATACCCAAATAATCCAAAATATTGACTCCTGTCAATAAATGTCATCACTGGAATTGCAATCAGAATTCAATCACAGTCTCAGGATACAGGGTAAGAGCATTTAGGATTGGCACAAGGTGAAAGTTATTCACTCAACTAGTGCTGTGGAGTTCACTCATACAGAGGGCAACAGAGGTCAAATCACTGAATGATTTTAAAAAGTAGGTAGATTAAATTAAAGAATTAAAGAACAGACTTAAGACTCACATCTCTCGGCTCTCATTTTCCTTTGAATTAGTTTAAAGTTTTGAAGTTACAAAACATAACAATTTCTAGATATAAAAGGTAAGTGAACAAGAATATGGTATTGAAATAGCAAGTCAACAAACTGAAGGGTTAAGTGGTCTACTCCTGCTCCCATATCTTTATGTTTGATGTTAAATCTTATTTTAAGCCTTGAATAATTACTTTTGTACGGCAATGTTCATAGTAATTACTTAAAATACTTACATGTTTGGTCCAAGGGTTGCAGCTTCGACGACAACTATTACCACGATGGCAAGAGTTAATACAAGTGAGACCAATGAGATCTGGAAAACAAAATGCAAAGAAAGTAAGCTTAAATTTATTTAACATCAGTAGCAACTCATCACCCTCACCTCCATAATAATTTATCTATCAAAAATCTGCAACACGAGGTTAAAGTGATCCAGATCATAATCTCTGACTGTGGCATGAAGAGGGAGAGAGTCACCCATTCAAAAATAACTCAAATTTCTCAATTACCTCAAATGGCAGATGATAGAAAGTAGATAGTTTGGTAAGATGTCTGGAAGAGCTATGATGCAAAGGAAGATGTACAGTAACTTTCATGTAGATTTTGACTTCTACTGGAGTTTAAATACTGTTTCAAAAATTATGTGCCTTGGAAGTTTACTTACATCTGAGCTCTCTGGAGATTTTTTTCCATCTTTCCTGTCTCGGTCCATTCATTTCCTAAATGTTTTTCATCCACCCTTTATTCCTTCATTGTTGTTTATCATTCACATGTTTTGGCCATTACTTGACTAAAACAAATTGGTACACCAGCCTTTGTTAAGTCATATCACTAACTCCTTGTTATGTCATTTTTCCCAATCCCTTGTTTCTTCTGTTTTCCATTCCGATCAAATGTATCTGTTTACTTTTCAGTTCTGATGAAGGAATCCACCCCAAAGTATCTGGTGTCCATTTCACTGTCATTAAATTGAACTCCAAACACTTTACCCATGGTTTAATTGTACAAGAGTTGAACATGATCTCTTATGTAGAATGCTGAATGCGATAAGGAACTTATCTTGATTTTTCAGAACTAGTCTTACCATTATCCAGTCTTTGTAAAATCAGAATAAAACATTTGGTTAATATTTCATGTTGATAATGAAAATTAATATTTTATTCAAGAACATTGATTTTAGTATATATTTATAATAGGATGAACTGAACTACATTTCATTTCATTCAGTTGAAACCACTCCAGATTCTGTCTTTATGAGGATGAATAAACTGCTTATTTGTCTATGAGAAAAATAATGTAAGCTTGATTCAATCTTCCAGTATGCATTTTTAGTGAATGTTTTGAATAGTGCCAAACTACTGAATTCATTTTTCTCTTCATGACCCAGGGATTTTTAAGCAACTACTCTATCTGTCAACACTAGGAACTATTGCATCGATCAGCACAGGATCAACTCAGTCAGGAGAAGATCTGATTCAAACCTGACACATTATTTTTGATATAGGTGCACCCTTAAATATCTATTACAGAGAATGCAAGAGATTTTTCACAGATTTTTCTTGCTGTTGTCAAAAAGAACGGAGTGGGTTCATCTACAAAACCCAAGAGCTGATAATAACTTGTCTTCCTGAAGAAACTGGGCAGACAGGCAGCTAAGATATCTGGAGTGATTTATTTTATTGGACCTAACTGTTTTTCCAGTAAATTTGACATGTTCTTGAGGGCTTTCACTTTCAAGGAATTATGGATCCATATTCCCAGATCACTCTACTCTACCGCGCTCCTCAGTGCTCTACCGCACACCATGTAAGAGTGTGGCAGCTGTGACGAAGCAGCAAGTTCTTTGATAAACGTTTAGAACAAGCTCGAATGACATCATTGTTATCTGACTCTATATAATCCAGGACCTATGAGGAAAAAGATACTTGTCATTATATTGAACTTACGCCTGAATAGACTGATCCCCAATTCCCTCCATGACCATAAGGAGAAGCAAGAAATTTCTAGGCTTCCAACTCCAAACCCTCCATTATGGTGTCTTTCTCTCCCTTTCCTACAAACTTCCCCATAACTATTTACCAGACTACTTATGAGGAATTTGGAAAGAAAGTATTTATTGATCTACTGTGCTACCTAGCAGGGATCTTTCTTTATCCAGTTCCTACTCCCTTCTCCAACCAGGTTGAGATGGAAGACATTCAGAGACCACACATTTGAAGAAGTGGAGGATAAAATTTCCAAGCAGAAGATCACAGAGTGAGTTGGGGACAGTTCCTTGTGGACTTTAAATGCAGGTTTTAAAAAGCGAGTAGGGCCTGTCGGTACTTCTCAGTGGAGTGGGAGACTGCTTGGGCTAATAGTCACTTAGTAAGGGCCAATAAAAAGGTTTAAGTGGAGAGGCCATTAGTTAGGGCTATAGGGCCTCTTTCTGTGCTGTAGTTTTCTATGACTCTATGACTGCCAGATAACTACATCAGCAAGAAGTGCACCCAACTTCAGCTCTTGACTGACAAGGTTAACGAACTGGAGCTGGAGCTGGATGCACTCTAGGAGGCCGAAAACTTCATAGATGAGACATAGATGTGCTCACAAGAAAGGAGGCTTCATATAGTAGATGGGGGACCGCCAAAAGAAGAAAGGCGAGTAAGCTGTCAGTGCAGGGTTCCTCTGTGGCCATTCCAATCAGCAATAATTATACCCCTTTGGATACTGCTGAGGGGGATGGTCAAACAGCAGTTGCAGCCAAACCAGAGGAGCTGAGTCTGGCTCTGAGGTTCACTGGGGAAGGATGGAGACAGGCAGAGCGATAGGGATAGCAGCGTCGATAGCTAAGGTGACAAACAGCAGATTCTGTGGCTGCAAAAGAGAAGCTAGGATGATGTGTTGCCTCCCAGATGTTGGGAACTTAACATCAAAGGAAACATCTTGTATCAAAAGGGCAGGCAGCTAGATGGGGTGGGGGTGTTGGGTTGGGTCTGTTGGTAAAAAAAAAATGAAATCAAATCCATAGGAAGAGGTGACAGAGGATCAGAAGATGTAGAATTCTTGTGGGTAGTTAAGAAACTGCAAGGGTAAAAACACCCTGGTGGGAGTTATATACAGGCCCCCTGAACAGTAGCCAGGATGTTAGATATAAATTTCAATGGGAAATAGAAAAGCTACGTAATAAGAGCAATGTAATGATAGTCATGGGAGATTTCAATACACAGGTAGATTGGAATTATCAGGTTGGTACTGGACCCCAAGAGAATTAATTTGTTGAATGCCTACGAGATGTTAATTTAGCATCAGCAGTTCAATGCAATACATAATCTAGCAGAGAGAGAGAGAGAAAAAAAAAAATAATAAATAAAATAAAACAATAATAAACAAGTAAATCAATTACATATATTGAATAGATTATGAAAAACTGTGCAAAAACAGAAATACTGTATATTAAAAAAATGAGGTAGTGTCCAAAGCTTCAAAGTCCATTTAGGAATCGGATGGCAGAGGGGAAGAAGCTGTTCCTGACTTGCTGAGCATGTGCCTTCAGGCTTCTGTACCTCCTATCTGACGGTAACAGTGAGAAAAGGACATGCCCTGGGTGCTGGAGGTCTTTAATAATGGATGCTGCCTTTCTGAGACAACGCTCCCTATAGATGTCCTGGGTACTTTGTAGGCTAGTGCCCAAGATGGAGCTGACTAGATTTACAACCCTCTGCAGCTTCTTTCTGTCCTGTGCTATAGCCTCTCCATACCAGATAGTGATGTAGCCTTTCAGAATATTCTCCAGTTATAGAAGTTTTTGAGTGTATTTGTTGACATGCCAAATTACTTCAAACTCCTAATAAAGTATAGCCGCTGTCAATATGTTGGGACCAGATTAGATCCTCAGGGATCTTGACACCCAGGACCTTCGGCAGATGTCAGTGTAGTTGCTATTACTAAGGAGAAGTTGCTTGGGAAACTGAAAGATCTAGAGGTAGATAATTCACCTTGAGCAGATGGACTGCACCCAAGGGCTCCGTAAGAGGTCGCTGAAGAGGTTGTGGAGGCATTAGTAATGATCTTTCAAGAATCACTGTATTCTGGAGGACTGGAAGATTGCTAATCTCACTCCACTCTTTAAGAAGTGGCGGGGGGTGGGGGGTGCAGAGAAAAAGAAATTATAGGCCAGTTAGCCTGAGTTCAGTGATTGGTAAGATATTGGTGTCCACTATTAACATTATTAAATATGAGGTTTCGGGGTATTTGGAGGTGTAAGGTAGGCTAAAGTCAGCATGGTTTCCTTAAGGGTAAATTCTGCCTGATAAATGTGTTGAAATTCTATAAGGAACTAACAGGCGGGAATAATAAACAAGAGTCAGTGGATGTTATTTATTTGGATTTTCAGTAGGTCTTTGACAATGTGCAGCATATGGGGCTGCATACCAAGATAAAAGCCCCATGGTATTACAGGAAAGATATTATCATGGACAGAAAACTGGCTGTCTGGCAGGAGGCAAAGTGCAAGAACAAATAGGGCCTCTTCTGGTTTCCTGCCAGTGACTAGTGGACTGCTGCTTTTCATGTTATATGTTCACGATTTGGATGATGATACTGATGGCTTTGAGGCTAAGTTTGCAGAGGAGAGACAGGTAGGGTTGAGGAAGTAGGAAGTTGACAGAAAAACGGTTTGGGAGAACAGGCAAAGAAGTGGCAGATGTAATATAGTAGAGGGAAGTGCATTGAATCAAAGCTTGCACTTTATTGTCTGCACAAACGACAATGTAAATATGTTGACCCCAGGCCAACAAGTATATGGTCATGCACTTTGATAGAAGGGATAACGATGTATTCCTTTTTCTAAACAGGGAGAAAATTCAAAAATCAGGGGTGCAGAGGGACTTGGAAATCCTTATATAGGATTCTCTAAAGGTTAACTTGCATGCTGAGTCGATGTTAAGTAAGGTAATGCAATGTTAACATTCATTTCAAGAGGACTAGGATATAAAGGTAAGGATGCAATGCTGAGGTTTAATAAGGCATTAGGCAGACTGAACTTGGAGTACTGTGAGCAGTTTTGGGCCGCTTATCTAAGAAAAGACATATGGGTAATGCAGTGGGTCCAGAGAAGGTTCACAAGAATGATTCTGGGAATGAAAGTGTAAACATATGAGGTGTGCTTGATGGCTCTGGGCCTGTACTTACTGGAGCTTAGAGGAATGCAGGGAGGATCTCACTAATACTTATTGAATTTTGAAATGACTACATGAGTGGATATGGAGAGGATATTTCCAATGGTGGATAAGACTGGGACCAGAAGACACAGCCTCAGAATAGAGGGATGTCCATTTGGAACAGGGATGAGAAGGAATTTCTTCAGCCAGAGGGTGATGAATCTGTGGAATTCATTGCCAGGGACAGCCATGGAAGCTAAGTAATTGAGTAAGTGGAAATTGACAGGTTCTTGCTTAGTCAGGGCATCAAAGGTTACGGGGAGAAAACAGGAGAATGGGGTTGAGAGGGATAATAAATCAGCCATGATCGAATGGTGGAGCAGACTCAGTAGGCTGAGTTCCCTAATTCTGCTCCTGTATCTTATGGTCCATCTTGCAGAATGCCAGAGACTTCCCCACTAATTGATTGTGAAAGTTAAGACTCTATGTAACCAATGATGGTGATGTCTAAATTATTTACAATAAAGTATTTAACAGAGCCGTGAACAATAATGAAAGTAAAAGTTACCTTTCCCAAGTTAGCAATGTTGCGATACATGGACAATGGGAGCATGAACACGAGAGTTGTCATTGCAATCACAAAATGCCTCTCTGCTAAGATATTTTCAGGGCCAACTGGAATTTGAACAAATGATATAGAAATATTATGAAACATGCTTTTAAAATTAAATTCGACATTAACAAACAAATATTGTGTCCATTTACATAACGGCTTAGCATTCTGTAGTGTTTGGACTGTGAGATGACCAACTTTAAGATGCTATTTTCTGTTCACGGACAGCAACTACTTTCAGCTTCCTCCTTGCGAGATAGAAGGCAGCTTTTTGTCCCACCAAACCACAGAAGGCATTCAGAGAAATCCCATCAACCCTATTTCCTTATGATTTAACCTCTTACACATGACCATTGGCATCATCATGACTCTGTTACCACAGCAGTGACATTTGGAGCATTGCACAATTGGCAGTCATCCTAACATTGTGCATTGTATGCAAATCTTGAAGTCAAAACATTGCTTTTTAAAAACAGCATTCCAACCATTGTTGCCAAATGGAATGTGAAATAATATCTTGTGGTTGTATGGATTGTGAAATAAGGAGCCTGAGTGTCAGACAGAATTCTATTAAAACATGTGAACCTACTTTGTCTAGGCCAAAAAGTACAACACCAGAAATGGGTTTCACTTAATCACTGACCATCCATTTATGTCCAATTCTTTCAGCAACAATAATTTTGAATGTGTCCACTAGAATTTACAATCTGTATTACATTGGGTGGCAGGGTGGAGATACATCTCTACCAAAGGAGGTGTAAGGCACTTCTTGCATTGCCCTTGGGCAAGGTGCAGCACCTGCTTAGCCCTCTGCATCAGGGTCACATGAAGCCACGGGAGCAGATGGTGGACGGTCATATGAGCAGCTGGTGCATATCACAAGTCCTGGTTCTGTGACCACTGACACCAGGCAGACAATCTCTGAGGAGTATTGGTAATGGCTGTAGTCACCCGTCTTGTAAAGACACTGCCCAGAAGAAGGCAATGTCAAACCACTGCTGCAGAAAAATTTGCCAAGAACATTCGTAGTCATGAGACCATGATCACCTATGCAATAAGACATGGTACATAATTACATTGGTTTTCATGCAACATTATTCAGTCAACTGAGTTTCAACAAGTTACCTTGTGCAATCTTCAACAATGGATGAAAATCCCTGTGTAACTGCATTGAGATACTTTTATCACAAGAACTGCTATAGTTCAAGAAGACATCTCACCAGCACCTTCCCTAGGGCAGTCAGTGAATGCCATTTAAGTTCTGATTATGCAGAAAATATCAGTGTTTTATTGATGAGTTGTAAAAAAGATTAGTACTGGTTATCTTGCAATCTCCTATATCTATTAATGACTTTGTAGAAAAGAGAGGAATGTAACAAGTTTCTAGACAGAACAAAGCTGACTGAGAAATTAATTCATTTGGAGGATGCAAAGGTTCTGTAATCAGGGTCAGAATCACTGGCACGTCATGAAATCTGTTGTTATCTGGCAGCAGTATATATATCTTTATCTATATATAAAATTAAATAAGTAGTTGGAAAAGAGATTAAAAAGTAGTGAGGTAGTGTTCATGGGTTCAATGTCTATTCAGAAATCTGATGACAGAGGGAAAGAAACTGTTCTTGAATCGTTGAGTGTGTGGTTCCACGCTCCTCTATCTCCTCCCTGATGGTAGCTACAAGAACAGAGCATGTCCAGGGTGATGGGGGTCATAAATGTTGGATGTCAGCTTTTTGAGGCATTGCTCCTTGAAGATGTCTTGGATGCTGGAAAGACTGGTGCCCCCACCTACTGTTTTTTTTATTGGCTTTCCTCCATCATGTCCTGATTAAGTTTAGAGAAAATAAGAAGTCGGACATTTGATACATCCTTTAAGTTTGAAGAAATCTGGTGAGCTTTTATTCAATATTTTCATATGATTTGATTTATTGATTTTTGTACTGAGTCTCTTCCGTTATTTTCTGAAGTTTTGGATTTGATCAGAAATTCTTTCTTTTCTTGGTTTTACTCTCAGGATGGACTGCCCAGTTCTTTTTTTTCTCTTTTTTGTTTTTGTTTGCATAGAACAGTGGGGTTTTTTTTACATAAAAATTTCAAAAAGTCTTTTTTCCCTTCATGAATGTATAAGAGGAGAATTAATTATCTTTTTCATTATTATACTTTCTATATCAGAATAATACTATGCATGATTTTCATAATGTTTATATCACCTTCTTTATGTATTGTTATTGAAATATATATATTTGAGATAATTCTCATCTTGTTTGTATATATATGCTCTTTTTAAATCAATAATCATCCTGATGGAGCTGACTTTCTGTACCTTATTTCGATCCTGTCCAGTAGCCCCACCCCCCACCTCACCCCACCCATAGCAGGTAGAGATGAAGCCAGTTAGAATGCTCTCCACAGTATGTCTGCAGACATTTATGAGTGTCTTTAAGATATAATAATTATCCTAAAATGTAGTGTTGATTAATTTATGACTGAAGATATAGTTTGTTGATGTACACATTGGCAAGAACAGTACTCAAGCAACATTCCCACAACATCTTGTTTCCTTTCTTAGCTTAAATAAATAAGTAGCTCTTGCAATTAAGCTGTTGCTGATGGCAATATGGTTACACTTGTTGGCATGACATCGAAACCTTTGGCAAATTTCGATAGATGTGTAGAGGAGAATATATTGACTGGCTGCATCAGAGCCAGGTATGGAAGTTCATAATGCTCTTGATGGAAAAATCAAGCTTCTATCAGAATGATAGAAACTTGTTTGAAGCTGGTGGGAACTTCAAGTCAGGTCAAGTCAAGTCACTTTTTATTGTCATTTCAACCATAACTGCTGGTAGAGAACATAGTAAAAATGAGACAATGTTTTCCCGGACCATGGTGCTACAGACTGTCTAAGTGAGAGGTTAAAGACGTCAGTAAACACTCCAGCCAGTTGATTAACACAGGTTTTCAGTATCCAGTCAGATATACCATCTAGGCCAGATGCTTTCTGTGGGTTGACCCCTTAAAAGATGCTCTCATGTCAGCCTCAGAGAGCGAAATCGTATCAGTGGTTGTGGGAGTTAATGAATGTGCCTCCATGTTTTGTCAGTCAAAGTGAGCATAAGAGACATTGAGCTCATCTGGGAGCGAAACCCTGTTGTCATTTATGTTGCTTGTTTTACTTTGTAGGAGCTAATAGCATTGAAGCCCTGTCACAGCAGTCCCACAACCTTCAGTGTTTCAGGTCTGGTCTAGAATTGCCACGTCGCATGTGAGATGGCTTTCCAGAGATGACACCTGGACTTCTTGTACTTTCCCGGTCACCCGACCCGAACATTACCAAAAGCACAAATTATTATTTATCTGTGTATATCATTTTAGAATTAATCTAATGCTTATATTCAGTGTTACTATATGAAACAATCCTTTAATAATCACCTACCACCTGGAATTTGCTGCAACACTTTGGTTAATGTATCTCCCGCGATTATGTTGTAGCTTATCATGGCTGAAAATTAAATTTTACATTTTACAAAGTGAATTCATGTTCATAACAAATGTGGTTAAGGATAAACTCTATAACAATACATTTATAAATATAAATTACCTAATTTTTCTTTGATCTGTGAATACAGGTCCATAAATACATTGAAAGTGGCATGCGGGTAGATAGGGTCACAAATAAAGATTCTGACACACTGGCCTTCATAAACAATGTATTGAGTACAGGAGATGGGATGTTATGTTGAATTTGTATAAGACATTGCTGAGGCCTAATTTGGAGTATTGGGCATGGTTTTGGTCAGCTACCTACAGGAATGATGTAATTAAGGTTGAAAAAGTACTGAGAAAATTTATAAGGATGCTGCCAAGTCTGGAGGACTGAGTTATAAGGGAAGTTTGAACAGGTTAAGACTTTATTCCTTCGAATGTAAAAGACTCAGGAAAGACTTGATAGAGATATACAAAATTATGAGGGACAAACATGGGGTAAATGCAAGCAGGCTTTTTCTACTGAGGTTGGGTGGGACTACAACCAGAGGTCATGGACGAAGGGTGAAAGGTGAGAAGTTTAAGGGGAACATGAGGGGTAACTTCTTCATTCAGAGGGTCATGAAAGTGTAGATTGTGCTGATAGTGCAAGTGGTGCATACCAGCTTGATTTCGATGTTTAAGAGAAATTTGGATAGGCACATGCATGGCAGGATTATGGAGGGTTATGGTCCCATTGCTGGTCAATGGAAGTAGGCAGTTTAAATGGTTTGGTATGAACTCGATGGGCCAAAGGGCCTATTTCTGTGCTGTACTTTCCTGAGACTCTATTACCCTTTCTAATCACTACGTTAATATAGGTACACTCTACAGATCAGGGGTCCCCAACCTTTCTTGCATCGCAGACCGGTTTAATATTGACAATATTCTTGCGGACCGGCCGACCAGGGAGGGGATGTTCAAGTAGGGTTAAACTCACCTCAGCTACAGTTAGGGTTGCCAACATTCTCACTCCCAAATAAGGGACAAAAGTAGCAGTCAAATACGGGACACTTGTGTTTTCCCCGAGAAAGACTACCATGACCATGAACCCTTGCGCGGGCACCTGTGTGCGCATGCGTGGCATGAGCATGTGATGTGCGCATGCACGTATGTGCCGATTTTTCTTCCTCACAAATCGGTTTTGCCTTCATCTTCCAGACTATACTGTACATACATTATTTCTACTTTATATAGTCTATGTATTTATCATATCATTCCTGCTTTTACTATATGTTACTGTTATTTATTTTTGGTTTTATGTGTTATTTGGTATGACTTGTTAGGTTACTTTTTGGGTCTGGGAACGCTGAAAAATTTTTCCCATATAAATTAATGGTAATTGCTTCTGCGCTTTACGTCATTTCGGCACGAAAGGTTTCATAGGAACGTTCTACCTTAGTGGGGGAAATACGGGACAAACCAATTTAGCCCAATATACGGGATGTCCCAGCAAATACAGGACAGTTGGCAACCCTATGTTCAAGTTCAACAGTGCGTGACAGGGAATGAGGAAAGGTGCTGCTGACTCATATCGTTTCCTCATGGCCCAGTAGCACATGCTTTGCGGCCCGGTGGTTGGGGACCGCTGCTATAGATTATGAATATTAGTTCACACTTTTATTACTTTTGAACTACATGCTGAGTGAAAAGCTCACTTTCTGAATGGCTCAGACTAGAAAATTTTACAAGTTTAAAAATCTGGACACAGAGCATTGCCTTTATTTGAAAAAAAATGTCTGGAATAGAATGCAACTTCCAGGTCAAATTGCAACACTTTGGAAATTCAACTTGCAATTTCTTTTCATGAATCACCCTTCCTGCACAAGAAATTAGGCACCACTGTTCCAAAGAATGCTTATCATTGGCATCTTCAGAACTGCTGTCTCTTCAGCAGAATTACATAAAGGAATCTCTTGAACAGCTGGATCTTGTTTCTGGGAAGGAAATCCATTTATTGTTTTCTTTTAATTTACATGTTTTTCTCAGGATTCTCTTGACTCCCCAAACTTAACTACTTCCAGACCCAGATCTTATAAAATCCTACCACTCATGGGTGCTGATATTGTCCCTGAGGGTTCAGACCTGCAGACACAAGCTACTGACCACTGCCCCCATCTCCAACCACCTGAGTCCCAATCCCAGACATGGCAAAGGTGTGCAAGAGACAAACACATGTGCCTTGGGCCATCTTGGGTCTAAATGAATTTGCAGTGGCAGGCCCATTGGCACGAATAAACTTGCAGGCCATAAATTCTCCAGAAATCAACATTACGCCAATGTCTTTGGAAGTCATTATGGCAAGCTCAATAGAGCTGGATGGGTACGTGGCCAAAATTTAGAGTTTACAGGGGGTACTATAGAAAATGGGACATCCAAGGTATTATTGCCAGACAGACTGTTAATGGCTTTTTGTATATTCTGATATTCTTTATATTCCTATATTGCTATGTAAAAGATACAATGGCATATATGTTTTCTTGGACATCAAAAATTATATAGCTCTAATTATATTCTCTAAATAATTTGTAATGCACATTTGATTGGTAAAATATTATACTAGCTTAAAAAAATAATGTTCAAACAATGTTGAAATGAAGTTCTTACTAATAAAAGGATACAAAAATTGCAGAATTGAAAGAATCACATAGCCTGTTAAACCAAAAGCTTTATTCACTAGACATTGATACGTGTTTGTTCCAGAGAGGTTTCCTCCTTTAATCAACAAGATAATAGAGTAATCTATAAACAAAACAGAAAAGTAACCTCCCATGAGTTTAGGATGTATGTCATGTAAAAGTGTCATTTGTTAAATATATTGCAATGATTAGACATATAGTTCACAAACTGGGTTACCTGTTACATATGCGACGACGATAAGGAGCAGAATTCCAAATGGAAGACCAGCTTGTCTCATTGAGTATGGTAACCCTGACAACATAAAATGCAAAATAATTTGTAAATAGATGCACATTTTTAAAAATACTAATGTTATTTTTTAAAAACAAAATACCCACTTTAATACCCAGTTAATACAGGAAATTTATCTTATGAGTGATCGACCTTGTGTCCATGTTAATTTTCTCAAATAGCCCCAGTGGCGCCGCCAGATTGTTCTTGCCAGTGCTACAGTGGGGCTGAATTATTCAGTGATGGTGCTGAGGGATGTACCCTATGGCAGGGGTTCCCAACTTTTTTTGCACTGCGGACCAGATTAATATTGACAATATTCTTGCGGACCGGGGGGGGGGGGGGGGCGGTAGGGTTGCCAACAGACAAAAGTAGCAGTCAAATACATTGTGTTTACCCTGAGAAAGACTACCATGACCATGAAGCCTTGCGCGGGCACCTATGTGCACATGCGGGTATATGCCCATTTTTTTCCACAAGTCGTTTTTGGCAATTCTGTTCAGTGAAACTACACTGTACATACATTATTTCTACTTAAAAACTATATATGTATTCAAAACTATACAGAGAAAGCAAAGCAGCTGAAATTTGTATGTGAAATTTCAGTTAATTTCTTGGTGGTGCTACGCTGGTGCTATTGCAATTTCTGCTGAGGCTATAGTACCAGCTAGCATTACCTTAGCGCCACCCCTGAATAGCCCACTAATATTACTAAAATTATGAAATCCACACATTCAACATAATGATACATCAGGTAACATTAATCTACCTTACTTTGAAAGTAGTTCATATTTATGTAACCCTACTGGAAAGATTTTACAGTCCAGTAGCTGAACCGAAGTATCAGAATACATTTTCATCCTGGCAAAAATCAGGATCAGATTTAATATCAGCAGCATATATCATGAACTTTTTTGACTTTACGGCAGCAGTACAATGCAATGCATAGTAATAGACAGAAAAAAAACTGAATACACCAGTTAAAGCCATCTCCCATGACATGTGCGTGCTTTTATTTAATCGGTATGTCTTCTGGGAAGTCTGTTGGGAACGATGATGATGTCAGTGACGCCTCGGATGACAGTAAAGCCTGAACTGGGAAGCGCAGATGTGCCCACAGGTTGGGCATGTGACGGGTATTGAAGGGTCGGGTCGTCTCTCCGTGAGGCCCTGGCGCTTTTGATTGAGGTACTTGAGCGGCTGCTCTTCGAATGTGCTGGTGCCTTTGTAGACTGCCAGGCGCTGCAGTCTCTGGCAAAGGCCTCCCAACCAGTCACATGCCTTCAAGGACAACTTTCACACAGTCTTTATAGTGTTTTGTGGGGCCTCTCTGCTTTCTGGTGCCAGCTTGGAAAAGAATACCGTCTTTGGAAGGCGGTTGTCTTCCATCCAGACCACATCCCCAACCCATCGAAGTTGAGCCTTCATGATCAGTGTCTCTGTGCCAGAGGTCTTGGCGCTTTGTAGCACTTCTGTGGTGGGGACTCTGTCTTGCCACGAGATGCTCATGATCTGGCGAAGGCATCGCAGGTGGAACTGGTCAAGCCTCTTGGTGTGCCTGTGGTATGGGGTCCATGTTTCACAGCCGCACAGCAGAGAAGTCAGGACGACTGCTCTGCAGACTGCCATCTTGGTCTTCAGCCGGATACCATGTTCTCCCCACACACGTGTCCGTAGCCTGCCAAAGGATGCCCCAGCTTTTGCAAGTCTGTTTGAGATCTCTCACTCTAGACTGCAGGAGGAGATGAGGCAGCTTCCCAGGTAGCTGAAGGCATCAGCATTGTACCTTCACTCTCAACTCATGGTTCCACAAGGTTGGTATGGGGTGCAGGCAGAACTTCTGCCTTCTGCAGGCTGATGGTACGGCTGAATTTTCTTGCTGCCACAGCGAGGCAGTCAGCGAGCTCCTGCAGGTCCCTTTCATGGTGCGCTGCAAGAGCGCGGTCATCTGCAATGAGGAAGTCTCATACTATTGGTTCCAGCACCTTGGGTCTTGGCCTTGAGGTGTCGCAGATCAAAGAAGCGTCCATCAGTCCTGTAGCGAATTGTTATTCCTGCATCAGTCTGTGAGGGAGCAGAGAACAGCATCGTGACAAACAGCAAGCTGAACAGAGTAGGTGTGAAGACACAGCCCTGCTGGACACCGTTGGTTACTAGGAAGGGGTCAGAAGTGCACCTGTTTTCAATGACCTTGGCCATCATGATGTTGTGGAATGACCTGACAATGCTGACCAGTCTAACTTGTAGAGATTCCGGTTCTGTTCCTGGCTCTTCTCCTGGATCTGTCTGACAGCAAAGTTCATGTCCACTGTCCCTCTGTTAGATCTGAAACCACATTGGCTTTCTGAGATAACGTCATCAAGGAGTGGGATGTAATCCTGTTCAGTATGATACGGGCTATGATTTTCCCGGCTATGCTCAGGACAGATATGCCTCTGTGGTTGTCACAGGATGCTCTGCCCCCTTGTTCTTGTACAGATGGATGACGTTTGCATCCCGAAAGTCCTGTGGTATGCAGGCTTTCTCCCAGACCTGCTGCATGAGCTCTGTCAGCCTGGGAAGAAGGGTTTTGCGATTCTCCTTGAAGACTTCTGGTGGGATCCCACCCAGGCCAGGGACCTTACCTGGCTGCAGCTCGTTGACTGTCTTCCTAGCTTCTACCAATGTGGGGGAATCATCAAGGACCTCCGAGACTGGGCGCAGGGGCATGTCTTGTATGGCCTGGTCATCTGTCTGGGATGGCCTGTTCAGCAGCTGGTCAAAACAGTCTGCCCGGCGTTGAACAACGTCGCTTTTGTCAGTGGGGAGTGCTCCATCCAAGGAGTGGACTAGTGCATGCTGTCGGAGGAAGGTCCGTACACCGTCTTTAGACTATCAAAGAACTTCTCAGTGGTGTTCTGGTCAGTGTAGTACTGAAGCTCTGCCGCTTTGGAGTCCCACCACTGGTCTTTCATCTTCCACAGCTCAGCCTAGACCGTGCTACAAAGGTGCGTCAAGCGGGCATGTCTGGAGGTTGTCATTGTGTCCCAGTGCTCGTCACACAGCCAGCTTGCAAAGGCTTCCTGCTTCTGCTTGAGAAGGGTGACGATATCAGAGCTGTTCTGATTGAGCTAATCCTGATGCTTCCTCTTGGAGTGCCCAGGAACTGCACTTGCAGTGCAGTACAGGGTGTCTCTGATGACAGCCCATGCTGTTTCTGGGTCTGCTTCCTCAGGCAGTTGCTCAAGTTGATCGTCCACTTTGCTGATCCTGGGGTCAACGAGTCACTGAATGTCCAGCTTCCGCTTAGCTTCAGCCTGGTGGCGCCTGTGCGCCCCGGCGGTCTGAAATGACAGCTTGCTTCTCAGCAGGATGCGGCTAGTCCAGTAGTCTGCACCCCTCATCACTCTGGTGATGATCCATCCCTGATGTCCTTGTGCCTTGTGATCACGCAATCAATCAGGTGCCAGTTCTTGGAGTGTGGATGCATCCATGTTGCCTTGTGGATGCCTGGAAGCTGAAAGAAGGTGTTGGTGATTGTCACCCATTTTCTGCACAGAAGGTGAGTATTAGGAGCTCATTTGAATTCTCCTTTCCAAGGCCATGCTTGCCAATGACTTCCGGCCAAAACTGATGGTCACTGCCTGCTCAGGCATTAAAGTCGCCAAGTAGCAGGATCTTGTCATCTTTGAGGAGAGAGCGTCAAGTTCCTCGTAGAACACAGTTCCTTCAGTCCAGAGGTGTATGTCTTGGTGGGTGCGTAGGCACTGATCAGAGTCAGATGAGTCTTGGCTTTTAGAGGCAGCCGCATTCCCAGTTGATGCCTCCGGGGAGGGACTCCAGGTCCCTGATGAGTGTGGTCCGGATGGCAAAGTCAACTCTGGCTTCTCTAGCCTTATCCCTTCTCTTGCCACTCCAGGAAAACATGCAGCCAGCACCCACTTCTGTGCTTTCCCAGTCCTGGCCAGGCGTGTCTCACTGAGTGCTGCAGTGTCGACGTTGTACTTCTGAAGCACGTGTCCTACAAGAGCAGTTCGCCCCTCTGGTCTGCTACTGGTCTTGTTGTCCACAAGTGTCCTGACGTTCCAGGCTCCAACTCAGAGTTTGCTCAGCTTTCTGGTGATTCTTCTTTCTTTTGTGGTTTTTGAGGTAATTCAACCGCAAAATTGATGTCCAGTCAGCTGAGGTATGCTTCCAAGATAGAGTGAGGCAAGCTTTCTTTAGGTCACCTTTTCCAGACCCTTTCCCATGAGGGGGGAGCAGCGCGGTCCCTGAAGAGGGCTGCTGCGTTGTCAAGGTGGATCCAAACACTGCCTTTGCCTCATGAGAAGAGAGCGACCATCCTGCCTTGGCCGCCTGAGTGTAGTTCCATCACTAGTGACTCCCAGCGCCATTTTGTGCCTGTCACCGTCACCGCTCGCCATCGCCCCAGGTCTTGGTTTGGTTGTGGAGACTGGCGTCACCAAATCCTGGGCAGGAGGTGTATGAAGACAATCAGTTGCCCAAGTGTCATGATCTCCCTCTTGGTCCGGAGGCTGATGTCAAAAGGGATGCCAGGCATAAAGTTTTGATGACGGAATGTAGTTGTGCACAGACACAACAGATTGGTGACAAGTACGAACCTGAATATCAGAAAATATCGCAAACTGCACTGACAGTTACGGGATGAAACAGAGAGAGTTAAACAGCACGAGAAAGCTGAAGAACCTGTGGGTAACAGTGAAAAACACGCTGAATTTAAAGTGAAAATGTGGCAATGGGAAAGTCGATGAATTTGATAGCGCTAATGAAGGCTGGGAGTCACGTATCAGGAGTCGAACTGGATGAAACAGCAACACCAAGATTTCATAAAGTGCGTCTAGAGCTTTATGCATTACATCTTAACATGGATGCTAAACTTCAGAACTCGGACACGTCTGGTATTCTCTCCAAGGTTGAGTGGAGAGTTCGGGCCATGCCCATTGTTCTAGTGATCAAGAAAGGAAAGGCTGGAGCCGTTCACATATGTGGGATTTCAAAGTGAGCAACAACCAGTGCTGCGTACTGTGCAGTATCCCCTGCCACAAGTGGAAGACATTTTTGCATCTTTGGCAGGCAGGCAGAGGTTTTCAAAGATAGGCGTGAGACAAGTCAATCTGCAAATAGAGATTGAGGAGTCAAGCAGGAAGTTCCTCCCAATCAACACTCAGTGTAATTGTCTCGTATTTGGCATTGCATGAGTTCCAGCAATTTGGCAAGGAGCAATGGACAAGTGCTCCAAGATATCCCAGGAACACAATGTTACCTTGATGACATCATTGTGACTGGCAAAAATGATGAAGAGCACTTCCAGAACCTTGGTAAAGTGCTTACCAAGCTGTCAGTATGGTCTATGTGCAAAGAAAGAGAAATGGGAGTCTTTCAAGAATGAAATCTCATATTGTGGACATGTCCTTGACAAGTATGGCTTACATAAGTCACAAGAGAAGATTGAAGCAGTGCTACAAGCACCCAAACTGAAAACTTGGGTCTTGTAAACTACTACTACCAGTTTCTCCCAAACATTGGTACAGTTCTGCACCCATTGAATGCACCGTTACAGTCAGGAACAAGATGAGAATTTTCTGAAAGATGTGAAAAAGCATTCAAGGAAGCAAAGTGGCTAATAACATCTGATTACCCATTAGATGGGTAATCACCCATTATGACCCATCCCTGCCCATCAGACCTGCGTGCGATGCATCCCCTTAAGGCATTGGAGCCGTTTTGTCACACACGATGAAAGAAGGATCTGAACACCCGATTGTGCTTGTTTCAAGACCACTGATGAGCGCAGAATGCAGCTATGCACAGATCAACCAAGAGACCCTTAGTCTGGTATAGGGAATAAAGAGGTTCCACCACTACCTCTACGGACAAACGTTTACACTAGTGACAGATCACCAACACTTTGTGTCCATTTTCAGTCCCAGGAAGGGAATTCCAGTGATGACTGCTACCCAGTTACAATGTTCGTCACTATTCCTAGGAGCCCACTCTTATGACATAGAGTTGAAGGATATCAAACAACACAGCAATGCTGATGGCTTGTCAGGTCTTCCACTATTGGCAACTGAAGAAGGAAAGTTTTCATACTGTGACCCAGCAGAAGTGTTCCACACCACAATGGTGGACCAGTGCGGTGACAAATTCCGAAACACAAAGGGAAACAAGGAATGACCCGACATTGTCGAAAGTCTATGACATCACCATGCAAGGATGGGTTGCTTATGGTAGGCCTGTTTCCAGAGTTCTCAGCGAGACAAGGCCAACTGTCGGTATGTCAGAGAACACTGATGTGTGGATCATGTGTTATTGTTCCCTAGAAATTACACACCAGAGTGGTAAAAAATCTGCATGAAGGACACCTGGGTACAGTCAAGATGAAGGGTCTCACCTGGAGCTATGAGTGGTAGGTAGATAAACAGACTGAAGACTTGGCCAAATGGTAAACACAAAATAATCTGCAGATGTCCTGACGAAGGGTTCCGGCCCGAAACATCGACCGATCTTTTCTATGGATGCTGCCCGACCTGCTGAGTTCCTCCAGCGTGTTGTGAGTGAGACTTGGCCAAAAGCTGTTCCGGATGCCACAAAGTTCAAATAGGACCCCCACAGGCACTGTTAAACCCTTAAGAGTGGCCGTCATCACCATGACGAAGAGTACATATGACTTTGCTGCGTCATTCATGGACTCCAGGTTTCTGATTGCGGTGGTTGCTTATTTGAAGTGGCTAGAGGTTATTCCAATGAAGTTAAACATGTCAGCAAGGACTGTCTCTGCTCTGAGGACAATCTTCTTCAGAAACTGTTTACCCAAACAAATTGTGAGAGACAACAGACCACAATACATGTCAGAAGTATTCCAACTGTTCATGAAGAAAAATGGCTTCAGATATTTCAAGTCAGCTCCTCACCACCCAGCAATGAATGGGTTAGCTGAAAGGTTTATCCAAACCTTCAAAAAGTCCATTAAAGTGATGAATAAGGAGGACATTTCACTACAGTGGACAACTTCCTTCTTGTGTTTCAGAACTCTGTTCATGCAATGACAAATCAAACACCTGCAATGTGATTCATGAACAGAAATCTGAGATCTTGCATAGACCTCCAGATCTATGGAAGGAAGTGCAGAATAAACAGTTCATCCAGTTGCCAGGTGAAGCACCAAGGAGCTTCGAGATTGGACAGGAAGTCCTAGTGAGAAGGCAAGTGGACACCCGGTAGGACAGCTACAAGAACTGGACCTCTGATGTACACAGTGAATATTGGAGATCAGACATGGAGACATCATGTGGACCAGATACTGGATGCTCAACTGAAGAACACAACTGAGTCAATTGCATCCAACAAGATGGGCACATTACAGTACCAGACTTACCTCTCAGTGACTGACAGCAACATGACACGACACCAGAAACCAAGCATGTTGTCTTAGACTAGACACCCCCCAAACCTGATGCCACTCCACAGGTCCAGAGGCACTATCCTGAAAGAAACAGAGTGCCACCCAAAAGACTGAACCTTCAGAACTGTGAAGTTATTGTGAAAGCATGTTTATTTGGAATATGGGTTTACAAAAGGGAAATTTACTATTTTGTACGTATACAGTTTTATGTTGCATTAATCTAAAGGGAGAGGATGTGTAATCAATGGTTCTATTTCTTATAGAGCAAAAATTGGAGCCTAATGGTTGAGGAGTGATAACTGTTCCTGAACCCAGTGGTGTGAGTCCTGAGGCTCCTCCAGCTTCTTCCTGGTGGCAGTAGTGAGAAAAACACGGCCTGGGTGGTGGGGTTCCCTGAGAGGGGATGCTGTTTTCCCGAGATGGCACTCCTTGTAGATGTGCTCAGTGGTGGGGAGGCTTTTACTCCTGATGGACTGGGCCGTATCCACTGCTTTTGGTAGGATTTTCTGTTCAAGGGCTTTAGTGTTTCCATACCAGGCAGTGATGCAGTCAGTCAATATACTCTCCACCACACATATATAGAAGTTTATCAAAGTTTTAGATTTCATGCTAGAACTTTGCACACTCCTAGGGAAGTAAAGGCACTGCCACGCCTTCTTCGCAATTCCACTTATGTGCTGAGTCCAGGCCAGGTCCTCCAAAATGATAACACCAAGGAATTTTTAAGTTGCTGATCGTCTCCAAATCTGATCCTCTGATGTGGACTGGCTCATGGCCCTCTGGTTTCCTTCTCCTTAAGTCAATAATCAGTTCCTTGGTCTTGCTGACCACTAGACCGTAAGATCATAAGACATAGGAGCAGAATTAGACCATCTGGCCCATCGAGTCTGCTCCACCATTCCATCATGGCTGATCCTTTTTTTTTCCTCAACCCCAGTTCCCGACCTTCTCCCCATAATCTTTGATGCCGTGTCCAATCAAGAACCTATTAATCTCTGCCTTAAATACACCCGATGACCGGGCCTCCATAGCTGCATGTGGCAACAAATTCCGCAAATTCACCACCCTCTAGCTAAAAAAATGTCTCCGCATCTCTGTTTTGAAAGGGCACCCCTCTATCCTGAGGTTGTGCTCTCTTGTCCTAGACTCTTTCACCATCCGAAACATCCTTTTCACATCTACTCTGTCTAGGCCTTTCAACATTTGAAAGGTTTCAATGAGATCCCCACTCGGCCTTCTGAATTCCAGCGAGTACAGACCCAGAGTCCTCAAATGTTCCTCATATGATAACCTTTTCATTCCTGGAATCATCCCTGCGAACCTCCTCTGGACCTTCTCCAATACCAACACATCTTTTCTAAGATGAGGGACCCAACACTGTTCACAGTACTCAAGGTGAGGCCTCACCAGTGCCTTATAAAGCCTCAGCATCACATCCTGACATTGAGTAAGAGTTTGTTGTTGTGGCACTATTCAGCCAGATTTTCAATCTCCTTCCTATATGCTGATTCATCACCACCTTTGATTCGGCCTATGACAGTGGCACCATCAGCAAACTTGAATATGGCATTGGAGCTGTGCTTAGCCATACAGTCATAAGTGTAAAGCAAGTAGAGCAGAGGGCCAAGCACACGGACTCGTGGTGCACCTGTGCTGATGGAGAATGTGGAGGAGATGTTGTTGCCAATCCAAACTGAATGGGTTCTACAAGTGAGGAAATCAAGGTTCCAATTGCACAAGGACGCACTGAAGCCAAGGTCTTGAAGGTTATTGATTAGTTTTGAGGGAATGATGTTATTAAATACCAAGCTGTCGTTGATAAAGAGTATGCTCATGTATGCATCTTCGCTGCTCCAGTGTTGAGTGAACAGCCAGTGAGATGGCGTCTGCTATGGGCCTGTTACTCCAGAAGGCAAAATGGAGTGGATCCAAGTCAACTTCTCAGGCAGGAGTTGATACGTTTCACCACCAACCTCTCAAAACTTTTCATCACAGTGGATGCAAGTGCTACTGGATGAATGTCATTGAGGCAGATTACTATGGAAGATAGGTGGAATTGGGAAAAAATATGAAAAGGGATGTAAACAATATTGGCAACTCTTTTGTAAAACAAGACAGTAGTCAAAGTACTGAAGTAAAAATATTCTTGGAGTAGGGAAGAAATGTATGCAATTATACATCACAATTACTTTTGGTCTTTGGGAAGTGTAACTGAAGCTCATAGACTATCATCAGTGGACCAGATAAATCCTGTGAAATTGGGGTCCAGCTGGGCTGTTCCATTGTCTGAGGGATGGAGACTCATTCTGAAATCCCACCTCCTCAAATTGATTTCCCCTTTTTGTTTTTTACTTCTGCCATTCACTGAGAGTCAGCGCACAAAATACACTACAGGTGCAAGTCAAATATGCAACTGAAATCAAATAACAAACTTTAAAACTCTTGAAAGGAAACAAATGATTTAAAAAATTCTTAAAGCAAGGAAATCCTAACATCACTAATTTTTTAAATTCTTGTTTTGTGCTTCAGTTGCATGCAGCACGATCCAACACAAAATGTCTAAAATCTAATTTCAGGAATTTGCATTTATATCAATATTGATTTGATGAGCTCTGTGGGCCTCTGCGGCTTGCTGTAGAGCATTGGGCTTCTGGGTTTCTCGAGAACCTGTAGCTACTAATTGTTAGAACCGTTAAGCTTAGGTGCTTTTGGTTTAATCTTGTCAAGTTAATCGTGACTGGCACTAGTTTCCCACATTCCGTGATTATTTAAGGGGTGTCTTGTTTAAAGTGGAGTCCTTGTGGAGAAGGATTTGTCTTGTGGTGTCACTCAACTGTATCTCTGATGTTTTACTGGTATTCCTATGTCTAACTTCTTGTTTCCTGCTCTGCATGGGAGTCTGCTCTTCCTCCGTGCCTGGGTCCTGGGTCAAGTCATTGCCGGCCCTCACTGTGACAAAGTCAGACGTTCCTCCATGCCTGGGTTGAGTAGCTGCCACCATTCACTGTTATAAAGTCTGCCATTCCTCTGCTCCACGGTTGAGTCCTGCAAGCAAGCACTGACACACGATGCTTGCCATTAACTGCTTGGAGAAGTTTCTACAGCACACGCTAAAACTACGCTTCCATTGTGTTCAAAACCAGATCCACTGAATTTCCAACCTGGACAGGAAGCATTAATTCCAATGAGGTGGTGTGGGGGTGTGGGAGGAAGAAAACAACCACATCTCTACACAGAAAACTTCCCCTGTATTGAAGGAGAGGTAACTCTAAGAAAACTCCTTGGGTCTCTGGATAATTTCTCAAATTATGTTTTTGTAAGGTACAATGGAACTCAGACCACCTGAGAGATGCTGTAAAATATGTTAGCAGAGATCTTAAAAGATGTAAATTAATCTATTCCACAGGAAATGATTACTTTCACAATGAAGATATTGAACTCATATCAGAGCTGATAGAATACTTGGGTAAGTCTAGTAATTTCTAAGGTAGGGACATGTTTGGCACAACTTTGTGGGCTGAAGGGCCTGTATTGTGCTGTGGGTTTTCTATAAAGACCATTGCTAAAGCTCTTTACTTTCTCTTCCTAAAGTCCACAATCAGTTCCTTGGCTTTTGTTGGCATTGAGTCATCATCATTATTATGAGCCATGTTCTATGACACGGATGATCATGGCCTTAACCATGATTGTTCTTGGCAAATTTTTCTATAGAAGTGGTTTGCCATTGCCTTCTTCTGGAGAGTGCCTTTACAAGATGGGTGACCCTAGTCGCTATCAATATTTTTCAGAACTTGTCTGCCTGGAATCAGTTTTCGCATAATCTGGATGTGATATGCACCAGCTACTCATATGACTGTCCACTACCTGCTCTCGTGGCTTCACGTGACCCTGATCTGGGGGGCTAAACAGGTACTATGCCTTGCCTAAGGGTGACCTGCAAACTAGCAGAGGCAAGGAGTGATTTAAATTCTCCTTTGATAGAGATGCATCTCCACCCTGCCATGCATGACATTAAGCTTAAGGATATTGTTACAACACTGCTCAACCAGCTGACCTAACTTATGCCAAATTTCCTCCTCAATGCCATCTGGGTTTCTGCCAATAACTATGGCATCTTTGGCGAATATGTAGATAGCTTTGGAGCTATCTATAGCCACTGGTATAGAAAGAGTAGAGCAGGGTGATTGCCAGAAAGAACTACAGTCTACAAATCAGTGACTTCAAATGAATCAACAGTGGAAGTAGATAAACCAATTGTCTTTGTTGTTGCCATGTGCTTAGTGGAGTTGGAGGCTGGCATTTTGTGAAGCTGTTCTGTCGCCTCCATCTTGTGAATTGCTTGAGAACTGATTCTTGCTCTGGGATAATCTATTCAGAATGTGGTCACAGGGAGTTTCTGTTATTGACCTGCTGAACCTAAGATCATTCTCAGATATTGTGTACAGTGGCAGGTTTGCAGAAGTAATCCCATTATCTTGGTCTGGGTGACTTGGTTTGATTGCTTTGAACCAACCAGAGTTGAAAAGAACAAAGGCATGAGGCTTAAGGCCTCATAATACAATGCTGATTATAGCCCTGGACCAGAGCCAATAAGAAAGTGACCCAGGAAGGTCAAGTGACCTTGAGCCAACAGGATGGAAATGTATCATTTGAACGGGTGAGGAACGAATATAAAAGCAGACGCTTCAAATTCAGAAGTAGCGATAACTCTCCACCCATCAAGAGACCGACCATCGCGGATGTGCAGTACCCCATGGACATGTGGAGTTAGGTCTGGGACCATGAGAAACACATGGCTAGCACAGACTTCTCTAACTGGTATTACCTTTTCTATTTTTTTGACTGTTCATGGAGGGTCAGGAAAATTTGATAGGTGTGCACACAGGTACTTGGTTGTGTAAATTCATGTACTCTTCCGCTGGGACAATAAAGGTACTTTTCAGTAATTACAGATTCTCTGTATGCCCTAGATCATTATTACTAAGGGATATATCCTTGTAACAAGGGCCTAAGCATGCAGACCTGAGGTGTGCCTGTGTTGACGGTCATTGAAAAAGAGCTGGAGTTTCAGTGAGGAAGACAAACATCCTGTTGCAGAGAGAAGTAGAGAGGACGTTCTTAGCATCTGATGATAAGATTTGAAGCAAAGATGGTGTTGAACTGAGTAGTGGGGTGGAGATATGTCTGTAGAAAAATTTGCCAAGAACAATCATGGTCATTGACTATGATCGCCTATGTCATACGACGCGGCACATAATAATGATGATGCTGCTGTTGAATGCCAAGCTGCAGTCAATGGACAACAACCCTAAATGCATGTTCCATTTGTCCCAAGTGGTGTGGAGAGCCATAAACACAGCGCCTCCTGAAGATTTATTGTGATGAGAGTTAAACTGTTGTGGGTCAGAGTCCTTACTGAGACAGGAGTTGACTTCAAGAAATAACAAGTTTCTCAAAGCACTTCATACAATGGGTACAAGTACTCCCAGACAGTAGTTCTTGAGACAAATGACCCTAATTTATTGGGCACAGGTACAATTGATGCCAGCTTGAAGCAGGCAGGAACCTCAGACTACAGAAGTAGAAGGTTGAAGATGAACACTCCACTCAATTGGTCAATGCAGGCTTTTAGCTCTGGACTTGGTATGCCACCAGGGCCTGATGCTTTGTGTGAATTCTGGATGTTCTGACATCCACCTCCAGACAGAGATCCTAGAGTTGTCAGGTGCTATAGTGGCTCTCATGGGCTTTAGACCACCTGGACAACACACACCTATGTCAAGATCCTGTTCATCGACTATAGCTCAGCATTTAGTACCATCATCCCCACAATCCTGACTGAGAAGTTACAGAACCTGGGCCTCTGTACCTCCCTCTGCAATTGGATCCTTGACTTCCTAACCAGAAGACCACAATCTGTGCAGATTGGTGATAATATCTCCTCCTCGCTGATAATCAACACTGGTGCACCTCAGGGGTGTATGCTTAGCCCACTGCTCTACTCTCTCTATACCCATGACTGTGTGGCTAGGCATAGCTCAAATACTATCTATAAATTTTCTGATGATACAACCATTGTTGGTAGAATCTCAGGTGGTGATGAGAGAGTGTACAGGAGTGAGATATGCCAACTAGTGGAGTGGTGTCACAGCAACAACCTGGCACTCAATGTCAGTAAGATGAAAGAGTTTATTGTAGACTTCAGGAAGGGTAACACGAAGGAACACATACCAATCCTCATAAAGGGATCATAAGTGGAGAGAGTGAGCAATTTTAAGTTCCTGGCTGTCAAGGTCTCTGAGGATCTAACCTGGTCCCAACATATCGAGAAAGCAGGACAGCAGCTATACTTCGTTAGGAGCTTGAAGAGATTTGGCATGTCAACAAATACACTCAAAAACTTCCATAGATGTACCGTGGAGAGCATTCTGACAGGCTGCTTCAGTGTTTAATATCGGTGGGGGGAGGGGGGGCTACTGCACAGGACGAAAGAAGCTGCAGTGGGTTGTAAATTTAGTCGGCTCCATTTTGAGCACTGGCCTACAAAGTACCCAGGACATCTTCAAGG
Organism: Mobula birostris; assembly: GCF_030028105.1. Classification (NCBI taxonomy): domain Eukaryota; kingdom Metazoa; phylum Chordata; class Chondrichthyes; order Myliobatiformes; family Myliobatidae; genus Mobula; species Mobula birostris. The sequence goes on from NC_092375.1 coordinate 183,818,284, forward strand.
AGCGGTATCTCAGAAAGGAAGTCCCCATTATTAAGGACCTCCAGTACCCAGGGCATGCCCTTTTCTCACTGTTACCATCAGGCAGGAGGTACAGAAGCCTGAAGGCACACACTCAGCGATTCAGAAACAGCTTCTTCTCCTCTGCCATCTGATTCCTAAATGGACATTGAACCCTTGAACACTACCTCACTTTCTTAATATATAGTATTTCTGTTTTTGCACTATTTTTAATCTATTCAATATACATACACTGTAATTGATTGATTTATTATTATATTATCTTTTTCCTTCTATATTATGTATTGCATTGAACTGCTGCTGCTAAGTTAACAAATTTCATGACACATGCCGGTGATGATAAACCTGATTCTGATTCTGTGTCATTAATCTCCCTCTAAAAGAGTGCATGAAAGACATCAAGCTCATCAGGGAGAGAGCATAATTACCATTTTTGCTATTTGTTATTGCCTCATAGGAGGTGATAATGTGGCATTGCCTTTCCCTAAACTAGAATTGCATCCTCAATTTCACAATAGCCTACCAGAGATCAGAAATGGAAATCTTTTAGATCTCTTGATTCCGAGTCCTGAATGTCAAAGATCTAGCCCTCAAGGCAAGCAACTAACAGGTTCCTGGACCAGCTGCAGTGATGACTGGTTTCATGGCTGTGAACATACTTTTCATGAACTTTGTTCTGAATGCTATTTTCTTATTGTTTGCACAATTTGTTCTCTTTATTTGCACATTGGGTGTTTAACAATCTTCTTTTTGATGGTATCTTTTAGGATTCTTTATTGTGTGTCTGCTTGTAATCTCAAGGTTGTATATAGTATACACACCTTGATATTAAATGTACAAACGTTTGTACTTTGAACTACAGATCTCCTAATTCACGAGAGATTCTGGTTTGGGGAGACTCAACATGTTTTTGTGGGTACGCTTATCCATGCAAATCTTTATGAAGCTGATGACAACTGTGGCATGTTCATTCAGATCCATCAATGAATCCGTCTAATCCATTGATTCAAAGCAGTGCTGTATACATTGCCTTGCCTCCCTTTAGCATCCTCTCCACTGGTACCCCAGTCTTCAGTCTCTGCCCCGTACACAGGAAGCAGAAGTGTGAGCAGGTAGATGCCGGATGACTCGGTAAGTGCACTTGATGGTGGTGTAACAATGGTCAAGTGTGTTGTATCCTCTGGTAGCAGGTGATATGCTAGTAGTCAGTTCAGCAGAGGCTTTTTCGAGTTAGCTTGGTTGGAGTTTCAGATCATGATGAAGAAGATCAGGGTTTGCTGTTTCATTAGTTGCTTATCATGCTACTCAATTCCTACAAAGCCAGCTTGACATCTCTCTGTAGGGAGTGGGGGGGGGGGTGCGGGGTAGGTATATACTGCAACCAGGAAAACGGCAGGGAAATGCTTTGGCAGATAGTATGGATGACAACTGACCACCAGATGTTCCAGGTAGGGGGAACAGGAATGAGACAGAACCACCATACCTCAGCACCACAACATGCTAATCAAGTGACAACCTCCATTGCCTCTGCCTTTACCGGTTGCCACCACCCGATCCACGTGTAGGTACACACTGACATTCATTCAAAGATTAATCAACTATTGATTATGATTGGAATAAAACGTAATCCATGGTCATCATCATCATCAGGTGTCGTGCCCAGTTTGAGCTTTGACTGCCATAGCCCACACACTCCTGTTTCGGGTCAAGTGGATCAATTCATTGGTATTCATTTCCAGTTCTCTGGCTGCTGTCTCCATCATCATTTGTCTTCGACTTCCTCTTGCTTTCTTCCCTTCAATCTTTCCCATAATTACCGTGCATTCTAACTCCTCTTTCCTCCAATGAAGTTACATTGCCTTTTCATGATCTCATACATTGTCTCTCTTTTTGTATTTGCTCTGTTCATGACATCCTCGTTAGATATTCGTTTCGTCCATGATGTAGATATTTAATGGCTGTGGTTTTATACCTCAATAAGGAGCACTGACAGCTTGGTTAGCATTGATCTCACCCTGATCTGTAGTCTTTATTATGATTATTTCAAAAGAGATTTGATTAACTTATTACCACAATTTCCTTTACCCTACTCGCCAAGGCCTTCTCATGCCCCCTTCTTGCTCTTCTCAGCCCCTTCTTAAGGTTCTTTCTTGCTTCCCTATATTCCACAATAGACCCATCTGATCCTTGCTTCCTAAACCTCATGTATGCTGCCTTCTTCCACCTGACTAGATTTTCCACCTCACTTGTCACCCATGGTTCCTTCACCCTACCATCCTTTATCTTCCTCACCGGGACAAATTTATCCCTCACATCCCTAAACATCAATCACATGTCCAGAGTACATTTCCCTGCAAAAACATCATCCCAATTCACACCCACAAGTTCTAGCCTTATAATTTGCCGTTCCCCAATTAAAAATTTTCTTGTCCTCTCTCATTCTATCCTTTTCCATGATAATGCTAAAAGCCAGGGAGCGGTGGTCACTGTCCCCCAGATACTCACTCACTGAGAGATCTGTGACCTGACCTGGTTCGTTACCTAACACTAGATCTAGTATGGCATTCCCCCTAGAGGCAGATACACTAGTGAAATTTAAGAGACTACTAGACAGGTATATGGAGGAATTTAAGGTGGGGGGTTATATGGGAGGCAGGGTTTGAGGGTCGGCACAACATTGTGGGCCAAAGGGCCTGTAATGTGCTGTACTATTCTATGTTCACAGGAACAGTAACAATATTCTCTTTGTCAGTATGAGTAATATAGTGCCAAAAATACCTCTAAGTCTCCGGAACCTCTTTCGATGGTGCTATGTACTATTGAGGTTGATAGGGTCTTCGTTAATCAGGACATGAAGGGATATGGGGAGAAGGTAGAAGATTGGGGTTGAGAGGAAAAATGAATCAGCCATGATGAAATGGCAGAGCACACTAGATGGGCCAAAAATGGCCTATTTTGCTCCAAAATCTTGTGGTCTTATGTTTTTGAAGCCGGACAATAAGAGAATCTGAAATAAAACTTCAAAAACGTGTGTAATGTACATTCTAGGAAATATCATGTTATGGATAAAAGTGAAAATTCCACAAACAGAAAGAACAAAATTTCAGGACCTAGTAACAAATGATGGTGAACAATTACAGCACAACGAGATGTCCTGAGAAGCCACGTGTTAATAAAAAAGACAAGGTTGAAACAATGCCAGGGATCTTCTGACTTCTACCAGACACCGTCAGTACCGGCCAAGTAAATCCTGGCCACGTAACAATGATTAATTCAGTTTGGTCTCTTATGTCCATATGATCTCATTTACTCTCAATTATCAACAGAACTCATAAGTAGTGCTGACTAGCTAATAACTTTAACTTCTTGTGCATTTATTCTGCCATGACAATTTATCAACAAATCTCATAACTTTCTTCATACTTGCACCCCTCTGCCATCTGATTTCTGAATGGACATTGAAGACATGAACACAACCTCACTACTTATTTAATTTAATTATATATGTACTTACTGTAATTCACAGATTTTTTCTCTATTATTATGTGTTGCAATTTACTGCTGCTACAAAGTCAGCAGATTTCACAACATATGCCAGTGATATTAAACCTGACTCTGATGACCTTGATGTAAGCATCAACACCAGAATATAATTCTAGATGGTCGATGAGACTAATTGCCATTAACATCAACCCAACCAAATTCTCAGCAGTTGTGGGAGTCACAACACACAATTAAATCAATCTCGTGTTATTGCTGAACTATTTCATGAGCCTAAATATTTACACCTGTTTCATCGATTATCTTCTCTCCCTATTAATATGGGGCTGTTCACTTGCGACTTTCTTTCGAAGTTTAAATTTTAAGATGTAAATTCTGTTTAAATTAGCACCAGAGTCACTGGGCGTTGTGTTAAACATACAGTTACAGGGAGTAACTCAAGCCATATGTTGCAATTCACATGCATTTCGGAACCAAATTTTGTCAGAGGACATGAACACAATTGTGACTCTATTACATCTACAGCACAAAGAATCTTGGACAAATTTCAATTTATCAGCTCGGTTCCTGACAGATCCTGATGAGGGAAAGTAAAGTAATCAATATGGTATTCCGGAAGTGTAACAAGGATCTGCATGGCACTATGAAGATTGATTTAAATGTCAATTTATGAAATATTCTTTCAACAATGAGGGATAAAAGTGAAATGAGATTTTAAATATCAATATATATTTGAAAGATTAACAAACATCTAACTGATCATTCAAAGTTTGTGCTACACAGAAAATGGATATAATTATAGTCAGGCTACTAGAGGAACTTGGCAGGTCCGGCAGCATCTATGAAAATGAATGGTTTTGGGCTGAAATGCTTTGTCAAAAATGGAAAGGAAGGGGGAAGGTGCCAGAATAAGAAGATGGGGGAAAGGTAAGGAGAACAAGTGGGAGGTGATGAAGGGAAAGGCAAAGGGCTGGAGAAGAAGTTGCACACACAGAATGCTTGAGGAACTCAGCAGGCCAGGCAACATCTGTGGAAAAGAGTAAACAGTCGACGTTTAGGGCCGATACCCTTGAGAAGAAGGAATCTGGGTAGGCGCAGAGAGTGGATCATGGGAGAAATGGAAGGAGGAGGGGCACCAGGGTGAGATGATAGGCTGGGTGAAGAGAAGAGGGAAGAGGACAGTCTGAGGAATTGAAGAAGAGGGTATGGGAGGGGGAAGGTTACTGGAAGTTGGAGAAATCGATGTTTATGCCACCAGGTTGGAGCCTACCTAGGTGGAATATGAGGTGTTGCTCCTCCAACCTGAGAGTGGCCTCATCATGGCAAAAGAGGAGGCTGATAGAGCCGATATGTCCTACAAATTCCTTCTTCACCAGCCCTTTGCCTTTTCCACCTATCATCTCCTAGCTTCTTCATTCCTCCTCCTCTCACTTGGCCTCACCTACAACCTTTTATCTTGTCCTCCTTCCACTCCTCCCACCTTCTTATTCTGGCATCTCCCCCCTTCATTTCCAGTCCTGATGAAGGGTCTCGGCCTGAACCCTCAACTATTGATTCATTTTCATAGATGCCACCTGACCAGCTGAGTTCCTCCAGCACTTTGTGTGTGTTACTTTGGACTCCCGGTATCTGCAGAATCTCTCGTGGTGTTGGTAATGATACTGTAGTGCCCTCTAGAGTTAGCAGGACCACTGCTTATTTTGGTATGTATCTGGGACTGGGGTATAGGATGGAAAATTAACACTTATCACAAAACTTGCAGTTATAGTAAACAGTGAGGATAACAGGCACCAGGGAGATTAGGTGAAGTGTCAGTTGCATTGTAGATTATGTCTAATGCAAAGAATTCTTAATTGATAAGTTTCACAAAGAAGACACAAAGGAGACACAATATAAATAATTGCCAACATTTCAGAGAAATGTGTGCTGCTACACAGAGATCCAGGGATTTACATATATCAACTTCTGAAGTTTGCAGGACAAAACTCAACCTTGTTCAAAAAGCATACAATTTCCTTGCTTATTATTTAAAGTTATTTGTTTACAGTATATGGATGTGGTTGGCAATTCTGACTTTTGTCATCTTTTCCTTATTTGCCCTATAATGAGGAGGTAGTAATGATAACTTTTAACTAGTGGATCTGAAGGGTGGCAAATTTCCCTCTCTAAGGGATATTCCTGAATAAAATGGATTTTACCTGCTGCAATTCAGTGATTCCATTGTTACTGTTACAGAAACTAGAATATTACAGAAATTCTCGATTTCTCAGATCACAGGATCAAAGGGGTCTCCCTACCATCCACTGGGGACATTTATCAGGACTGCTGCATATGCAAGCACCCTTAGTATTATTAAGGATCCCACCCACCCATCCAGCATCCTCTTTGACTTTCTACCATCAGGCAGGAGACTCCGATGCATAAAAACAAGAACAGTCGGAATGGGAAACAGCTTCTTCCCTCAGGCCATTAGGCTTCTGAACTTTATTTCGCATCACATTCGAAGTATCACTGGTTAATCTGTTCTGTACCTTAAAATATTTAATTTATGCACATCACTGTGTATATTTATGCAAAATTCATCTGCAGATTTTTATCCTTACTTCCCTAACTTATTGTGTGTTATATGTGTGTATGTGTACCACTGTGCTTTACACCCTGGCCCGGAGAAACATTGTCTCATATACACAGGTATACATGTGACAGTATTTGATATTACACATGTACAGTATATCATTAACTGACAATAAACTTGACTTATATTAAATTAGTAGAACATAATTTCTCCAGATGCCATAGTGGCAATAAACTCCAATATTTAGATCAAAGGTCCAGAAATCTTGCTACTACGTGACTGGGCTGCCATACTCACAGCAAAGTATGGAGTATAAAAATTAATCTTGCATGAAAACTTTATATACTAGGGGGTAGTTGGTGCATTGGCCCTGTTCTTGATGCTATAGTCTTGCAAATATGTGAAAGCTTTAAAGAGAATATACAGAAGATTGACTAGCTTTGTTGCTAGAGTCTTTTGTGGAGTCATACAGCATAAAAACGTTCCCTTTGTCTCAATAGTCATGTCAACCAGAATTCTCATCTAGGCTAATTCTGTTTGCCTGTGTTTGTCCCTTATTTCTCTCAACCTTTCCTATCAATGTGCCTCTGCATGTCCATTTATATGTTGTTAATGAACCTGCCTCTACCACTTCCTCTCAACAAACCAACTTGTGTAGAAAAATGTATTTATTTATTTATTGAGATACAGCGCAGACCATTCGAAGCACGTTGCCCAGCAATCCCTCGATTTGACCCTAGCCTAATTATGAGACAATTTATAATGACCAATTTAGAACTACCAATCGGTACATCTTTGGACTGTGGGAGGAAACCGAAGCACTAGGAGGAAATCCAGATGGTCACCGGGAGCGTGTACAAACCCCTTACCAGGCAGATAATCTGAGGAGTATTGATAATGGCTGGAGTCACCCATCTTGTAAAGACACTGCCCAGTATAAGGAAATGGCAAACCATTTCTGTAGAAAAATTTGCCAAGAAAATCATGGTTATGGAAAGACCATGATTGCTCACGTCATATGGCACGGCACATAATGAATGAATGGATGTGATCACCCACCTTCCTCCTAAGCTACAAAGTTCAAAGTTTATTTATTATCAAAGTATGTATACTTTATACCACCTTCAATTTCATCTCTTTACAGGCAGTCATTAAACAAAGAAACCCAACAGAACCCATTGAAATCAAGACCATCAAACATCCAATGCACAGAGAGAAAAAAAAATCACGAAAACAATGATCAAGCAAACAGTATTCAGAACGGAAGTTCACAATGCCGGGCATCACTGCAGCCAGTTCAGAAGGCCTCAGTCCAGCGTAAACCCCATGGAACAGCAAGCTGAATCTGCCCATCTCTCTTTCTGTCCCCAAAACCCTGAACATTTCAATCTGGCCTGGTGCTTAAATTGTCAAAACTTTGTCTCAAGCCTCAGCCAGCTCAATCTCTCTCCATAGCTCAGTTCCTTGAGTCCTATTCCATCCATCTTAAATCATCTGATTAAGACCCAGCCACAAAAAGAACTAGCAAATGTATTGGAATGGTTAAAGTGATGAGGAACTTGATCTGTGTGTTGAGACTTGAGAAGCTGCCATTGCTCTGTTTGGACCAGAGAAGATTAACAAAAGATTCATGGTTATGAGGATGTTTGATAGCGTAAGTGTTGTAAAATGTTTCTGCTGAGATGGTCAATGAGTAATCCGCAGACTTTTAGTCATAGAGTCATAGCAAAGCTCAGAAACGGGCCATTCATCCCATGTAGTCCATGGTGAGCCATTTAAACTGCCTACTCCCATCGACCTGCTCTGGGACCATAGCCCTCCATTGCTCTATCAAATCTCCCCTCAATCATCTAAGGAATAAAGTCCAAACTCAGAAGAAACTCGGACAGTGTGTAGCTTGGGTTGAGTTGTTCTCCGCTCTTGGCAATCCATTTGCTGGCATTTCATCACCATACAAGGAGGCATCATCAGTGCACTGTTCATGTGTGGTGTGTCCTCTGAATGCACGGCCTTCATATATTTATCAATGAGCTGATTGATAAGGAGGTGAAAAGATTTGGTTGTGATCCCCTAAAATGAATTTTCTGGAAGGTGTGGAAGCTGAATCAACAATAAGTTTAAAAACATTACCTATAGCTTTGGAGAGTGAAAAACAGGAGATTGGTTCAGATTGTTAGGGCATATTCTGGAGTTATGGTATATAGCAAATATTAATTTCAATGGCAACCAGTCTTCAGAGCTGAATGTGGATTGAGTTTAAAATGCAGCTCAGAACAATAGTCTTCCTGGAGCTGCAGACTGGGGTCAACTGCAAACAAAGAAACATTCCATTGACCTGAGATGCCGGCATATGCATGAATGCAGCCCAGAGACAGTGGGGATTAACATTCATTTTGGGTGTTTGGAGTGTGAGTGTGAAGATCATGGTTTTTGAAAATGATATGTAAATTAAAGGAAGCATTGTGGATACATTGTAACTATAGAATTATCCTGCTGTTACCTTTGATCTTCAGCATATGAAAACGCAATGTAACATTGGGTGAGGCAGGCTTCTTCTTCCAAGAGTGTCTCCAGTATGATGCCTGTTTGTTTTTGCTGAAGAAAGACTTCTAAAACCACCAGCTTCAGTATCTCTCCGGTGACTTTGCTACCAGTCACAAGACAATGGACATAATCTTAATATGAAACAGCACTGAAATTGGCCATTTCTTTCATAATTCTTTCCAATAAATAACGCCCATCGTTTTCCACCACTCACTCACACTGGCCAAAGGACTCTGTACTCCATGGGGAAATGTTTTGGCATGCCTGAAGAACTCCAAATACGTGTCAGTGATAACAAACTTGATACTGAGTCAGCAAGTTCACGTTTTGTAGCTCGACTCCAACTGGTGTTGAGCAGTGAACTTGTGTGGCAGGATTTATCAATAGGTTCCAAGTATGTGGAGGTCCCAGACATTGGGCTAAAAACTGGTAAATACTAATAGAAAGTCATGGAATCATCATCAAAATGCATCAATATTCCCCAGATGGGTGCTAACTGATATATTGGAATGTTCCTTTCTCCTGTACTCGATGCTTCAATTAATCTCACCTAGTCCTGATATCACCAAGCTTTATCTGCATGCCCGTCCCAATCTCTGTACTCCTGATGCCCTTTTGAAGTGAACCAATTAATTCATCACTATTAAAGAGCCCATAACTCCTCACAAACAGTTCCATAAGACCACAAGATATAGGAGCAGAAGGAGGCCATTTGCCCCATTGAGTGGTCTGCCATTTTAAAATAGCTGATCCAATTTTCCTCTCAGCCCCAATCTCCTGCCTTCTCCCCATATCCTTTCATGCCCTGACCAATCAAGAATCTATCAACTTCTGCCATAAATATACATAAACATTTGGCCTCCACAGCTGCCTGTGGCAAAGAATTCCAGAGATTCACCACTCTCTGGCTAAAGAAATGCCTCCTCATCTCTGTTCTAAAAGGATGTCCCTCTGCTCTGAGGATGTGTCCTCTGGTCTCAGAGTCTCCCACTAGAGGAAACATCCTCTCCAAATCCACTCCACCAAGGCCTTTCACCATTCAATAGGTTTCAATGAAGTCACCCCTCATTCTTCTGAATTCCAGCAAATACAGGCCCAGAGCCAAATGTGCTTTATATGACAAACCATTCAATCCTGGAATAATTTTCGTGAACCTCCTTTGAACCCTCTCCAGTTTCAGCACATCTTTTCTAAGATAAGTGGCTCAAAACTGCACACAATATTCCAAGTGAGGACTCACCAGTGCTTTATAATGTTTCAACATTACATCCTTGCTTTTATATTCTAGTCCTCTGTCTCTCCGGTGATTTCATCCATACTACAACACTGTTAACTGCAAACTTTGCCCAATCAACAGCCTCTCCTCACTTCACAGACAAGAGAAAATTTGCAGATGCTAGAAATCCGAGCAACCCACACAAAATGCGGGAGGAACTCAGCAGGCCAGGCAGCATCTATGGAAAAAAATACAGTCGATGTTTTGGGCTGAAACCCTTTAGCAGGACCGGAGAAAAAATGTTGAGGAGTAGATTTGAAAGGTGGGGGAGGGGAGAGAGAAACGCTAGGTGATAATTGAAACATGGAAGGGGAGGGATGAAGCAAAGAGCTTGGAAGTTGATGGTGAAAGAGACAGAAGACTATGGAAGAAGGAAGAAAGGGTGGGGGAAGAGCACCAGAGGGATGTGATGGGCAGGCAATGAGATAACATGCGAGAGGGACAAGGGGATGGGAAATGGTGAAGGGGGAGGCATTACTGGAGGTTCGATAAATCGATGCCATCAGTTGGAGGCTACCCAAATGGAATATAAGGTGTTGTTCCTCCAACCTAAGTGTGGCCTCATCATGACAGTGGAGGAGGCCATGGATTGACATGTTGGAATGGGAATGGGAAGTACAATTAAAATGGGTGGCCACTGGGAGATCCTGCTTGTTCTGGCAGACAGAGTGTAGATGCTCGGCGAAGCGGTCTCCCAACCTACATCTGGTCTCACCGATATACAAGATGTCACACCGTGAGCACCAAATACAGTAAATGACCCCAACAGACTCACAGGTGAATTGTCGCCTCAACTGGAAGGACTGTTTGAGGCCCTGAATAGTAGTGAGTGAGGAAGTGTAGGGGCAGGTGAAGCAATTGTTCCACTTGCCAGGAGGGAGATCAGTGGGGATGGACAAATGGACAAGGGAGTCGCATAGGGAGCGATCCCTGCGGAAAGCAAATGAAAGATGTGTTTGGTGGTGGGACCCAGTTGGAGGTGGCGAAGTTTTGGAGAAGTTGTGTTGGACCTGGAGGCTGGTGGGGTGGTAGGTGAGGGAAAAAAGAACCCTATCCTTGATGGCATGGCGGGAGGATGGGGTAAGGGCACATGTGCATGAAATAGAAGAGATGTGTTTGAGGGCAGCGTTGATGGTGGAGGAAGGGAAGCCCCTTTCTTTGAAAAAGCTGGACACCTCCTTCATTCTAGAATGAAAAGCCTCATCCTGAGAGCAGATGCGGTGGAAACAGTGGAATTGAGAGAAGGGGATGGTGTTAACTACACATTGCTTCTGTCTGTAAACCATCTATCTCATCTTCAGCACTATTATCTGCCTTTTCTACAATACCTCTTGTGTTGAAATATATGCAGCTCAGAACACTAGTCACATTATACTCAACCTTTTGATTCCTAAATTCATCTGAGGTCTTGTCAACATCTGCTTCCACAAGCTTTCCACTACTGTTCTGGCACCCTGGTTCCCATCCCCCTGCAACTCTAGCTTAAACCCCACCATACAGCACTCACAAACCTTCCCACCAGGATATTAATCTTCCTTCAGTTCAGGTGCAAACTGTCTTTTGTGTGCAGATCCCACCTTTCCTTGAAGAGAGCCCAATGATCCAAGAATCTTATGCCCATCTTCCTATACCAACCCTTTGGTGACATATTAAACTGTATAATATTCCTAGATTTGTCCTCCTGAGATAGCAGCCCTGGAGGTCCTACTCTTCAAGTTAGCACCTACTCCCTATGCAGAACCTTGTCACTCATCCAATCCATGTCATTGGTATCTACATGGACCACGACTTCTGGTTGTTCGTCCTCCCATTTAAGAATGCTAAGGACTCCATCCAAGAAATCGCAGACCCTGACACCCGGGAGGCAACACACCATCTGGGAATCTCATTCTCGCCCACAGAACCTCCTGTCCATTCCCCTAACTAATGAATCCCCTTTCACCACAACTTGCCTCTTCTACCTCCCGACCCTTCCTTCCTGAGTGAGTCACAGATGCAGACTCAGTGCCATAGACTCACCCACTGCAACTTTCTTCCCCCCACCCCAGATTCCAAAGTGACATACCTGTTGTTGACGGGATGGCCACAAGAGTACCCTGCATTGGCTCCTTCACCCTGTTCCCCTTCCTGTCACCCAGTTTCCTGTGGTTCGCACCTTGGGTGTAAGTACCTCTCTATATGTTTTATCTATCATCCCCTCAGCCTCCTGAATGATCTGGAATTCATCCTGTTCCAGCTCCAACTCCTTAAAGCCATTTGTTAGAAGCTGCAGCTGGATGTACTTCTCGCAGTTGTAGCATTCAGGGAAACACACACAAAATGCCGGAGGAACTTAGCAGGCTGGTCAGCATCTAGGAAATGAGTACAGTCGACGTTTCGGGCAGAAACCTTTCGGCAGGTCTCCCTTTACCACCTGTACTCTTTTCCTAGATGCTGAGTTCCTCCAGTACTTTGTGTGTGTTGCTTGGATTTCCAGCATCTGCAGATTTTCTCTTGTTTGTGTAGCGTTCAGGGATATTGAAGGTCTCCCTGCCTTCCCACATCTCGGAAGAGCAGCATTCCACTATACTGCCTGTCATCTCTACTGTGTTAGCTGAGCAGATATAAAGAAGAGAAGGGGAGAAAAACTTGAGGTTTTCTTTCCTTCGCTTTCTCTGAGTGAACCTGATCGTAGTCCCCTTCTCTCAAACTTCCGATGTCCGGATTGGCCGCTGGTCAAAACTCAGAAGTTCCATTTGTCAAATGCCTGTTATTTTAATCCCATAGCTGCCCGTCCATGTTATATCATCTGCAAACTTTGAGACAATACGGCAGTTTTTCAATTCTAGGGCATGAATGAATCTGGCAACAAAAAACAATCACCAGTGCCGATTCAGAGGAAATCCAGCAAAATGCGTTCACATTCCTGCGTCAGAGTGTCGTCTCTAACATCAAAGCCACCCGTCACGTTCCATCTCCGCTGTCGTTAGCCTCTAGTTGAATATGCATCGATTTCGCTAACAGATCTATTACTATGTCTCAAAAATGCGGCGTCCATCGCTAAGCACCCTCATCAACCAAGTGATACCTTGCTCCCGTGGCTAACATCAGGAAGGAGGTACAGAAGAATCACACTCAGGCACCCAGGAACGGTCCCTTCCCCTCCGCCATCCAATTTCTGGACTTTGAACCCATAAATACTACCTCACTACTTGTTTATTTCTATTTTTGCACTATTTCTTTAATTTAACTATTTCATATATATACTTAATTCAGTTTTTTCTCTATTATTCTGTATTGCGTGGTACTGCTGCCGCAAACTCAACAAATTTCACGATATATGCCTGATTCTGATTATTTTCTAAAATTTTGTAAGATGAAGCAGGTAATCACACTTTTGCTGACTATTAAATCTATGCTCAGATTTACGCCGCAGTCATTTATAGATCTCTTTTTTACAGAATTACATCGGCATTTCATTTTCACTCTTCACGGCAATACTTTCACTGTTTCAAATATTCATTTCAAAGCATCGGGGTTCCTAAATAAAAGAAAGCCCCGAGTTATTGATCTGGGTGTTTCTGATACGACAACGAGCTGAGCATCAAACTCCTGGTGTAAATGTCATACTCGGCTCCCAGTTGCTGGGACAGGTGAATAGCTTCGCACTAACGTAGACCGGAAACGTATTTACCAATGATCGCAGAGCCCATCATAGAATTCATTACGGTGAAGGTGGCTGTAAAAAGGTTACTCTTCTCGTCTTCCGCTGCGTTCGATTTCTTATCTTCCATATCCACCGTCTACAAAAAAAAGCCGGTGCATAATTGACAATAGCAAATCAAGATAAAATTATGTATTTTATTTATTTCAGTCTTTCATGCCTTTTGAACTTGTAACTTTTTAACTGCCAATAAGCAGAAATTCCCAAGTTTCCAGGCAGCGCCAAGGCGGTGGCATGGATGTTACCTTAACGACCCGTTTCAATAACCGTCGCATCTTACATTTTAGCTAACGTTGTGCCTATTTTTTTCGATCTTGTGCATTAACACTTCCACTCATAAATCTTCGTTAACTTCTACGGCGAGGCTTTCAAAGCAACAAGTTATCGGATATCCCAGTATAAGGTCATAGCAATTTATCAGTTATCAATATTGGTCCAGTCTTTTAAAAATAGTAAGGTTTACCTTACCTCATTATGATTTTCCTGCATGTTTTGTCTTTTATCCCCCATGTTCCCTGCTCGCACGAACAAAAATGTATATTTGGAGGCTTTAAGTTTCCAGCAGTACGAAATTGAAGTTACTATTCCAAATGGCTGTACACTTTTCCGATGCCTCTCAAATAAATCCAGCTCCTCCCAATCACCTCCCTCTAAACGGATCCTGCTATCCGGGGTTCCAACCTCCAATGTAAATGTTATGACTCACTGTTCCAAAAGGCAAGGTGCTTTCTTAAATCTCCACCAGTTAGCGCTCCGTTTTGTTTTATGGCTACAATGTCATAACACTGAACACGCTAATTCCACTTGGCCTGCACTGAGCTGAGTGTCTGGTCTGTAAGGAGCATGGCGTCGTTTTCAGCTCCATATTTGTAGGTTGTAGAATTTTCTAGGAGTCTCCGATTACAGGATGCAGCCCCAGAATTGAGGGACGTCCTTTTAGAACTGAGATGGGGAGGAATTCCTTTGGCCAGAGGGTGATGAATCTGTGGAATTCTTTGCCACAGGCAGGAGGCCAAATCTTTATGTATGTTTAAGGCAGAGGTTGATCAGTCAGGGCAAGGAAGGATATGGGGAGAAGGCAGGAGTTGGGGCTGAGAGGAAAATTGGATCAGACGATGAAATGGTGGAGCAGACTCAATGGGCCAAATGGCCTAATTCTGCTCCTATATCGTATGGTTTTTTGGTCATACGACAAGGCACATAATGATGGTGATGCATTATGTTCTGTTCTATACATAATTGGTCAGCAAATGAAACAGAGCATATCTGCAAGCAGCAATTCGTAAGTCTGGACTGTTCAGTGGCAAGTCATATTGACACCACAGGTGAGAGGCATTGACTGCTTGCAACAAAAAAGTATATGGCCATTCGCTCTCGACATTCAATGACACACAAGCACCGGGACTCCCACCATCAGCAACTGAGGTCTGATTATCTCTCATCAAAGTCTTAACAGAAGCAGGCACATCAGCATTGAATCTATAGCACATGTCCAGGTCTGATATCCTGTGGCAAGTCGCTCACCCCCTGATTCACCAAAAACTCTGCAAACATACTGGGAACAAGAACATACAAAATTCTCACAGGGATTGACAGTGATGACAGAAAATGAGGTTTCTCCTGACTGGGATGTCTGGAACCTGTCAAAATAAGGGATCGGCCATTCACAACTGAGATGAGAAGAAAACTCTCTGAGTAGAAACTTTGACATTATCTACCTAAGTGGGCTGTTATGCTCAGGTACTGCG
Organism: Mobula birostris; assembly: GCF_030028105.1. Lineage (NCBI taxonomy): Eukaryota > Metazoa > Chordata > Chondrichthyes > Myliobatiformes > Myliobatidae > Mobula > Mobula birostris. The sequence goes on from NC_092375.1 coordinate 183,833,649, forward strand.
TGTATTCGGATCAGAAGTTAGTAGATTTTTGGATATTATTTGGGAGAAGGGAATAGTTTAGCAAAGTGATAGTGACGTGATCATCACTATGTACTATGTTGTATGATGTGGGTGATCGTGGTCCCATGACCATGATTGTTCTTGGCGAATTTTTCTACAGAAGTGGTTTGCCATTGTCTTCTTCTGGGCAGTGCCTTTACAAGACGTGTAACTCCAGTCGTTATTAATACTCGTTAGAGATTGACTGCCTTACGTCAGTGCTCACATAACCGGAACTTGTGATATGCACCAGTTGCTCGTACAATCATCCACCACCTACTCCAATGGCTTCATGTGATGCTGACCGGGGGGCTTTTCTTTTCTTTTTTAAATCTTTTTATTAAATAAGTATACAAAAGGTAAACCATATAAGCACTAATACACTGTTAGAAATTACAGGAGATATTAATACAGAAAAAAATTGATACAGTGCAATTTAAACATGAAATAATAAGGTAAAATAATAGTATACTAATTTTATTTATATATATATATATATATCTCAATAGAGAAAAGGAAAAAAAACCCCAAAAAACCCCACCGTGCAACTAAACTAAAAGCAAAGCAAAGCAATGGGCTAACTTGGAAACAGGTAGAGCTAAAAAACTTAAAATCACGTCCTCAAACCCGACCTCCATTAAAAACAGTTAAAAAAAGCAAGAAGGGAATATAAATATGAAACAAAAGAGAAAAAAAATTACATTAAATGAAAATATTGAATAAAAGATCTCCAGGTCTGTTCAAACTTAAATGAGGAATCATAAAGATTACTTCTAATTTTCTCCAAATTTAAGCATAGTATCATCTGGGAGAACCAAAAAAAGGTAGTTGGAGCATTAGGCTCTTTCCAATGTTGTAAGATACATCTTTTCGCCATTAAAGTAAGAAATGCAATCATTCTACGGGCTGAAGGGGAAAGATTACTGGAAGTTTTAGGTAATCCAAAGATAGCGGTAATAGGATGAGGAGAGATATCTATATTCAATACCTTCGAGATAATATTAAAAATGTCTCTCCAAAAAGTTTCCAGAGTAGGACAAGATCAAAACATATGAGTTAAGGAAGCTATCTGCCCCGGACATCTATCACAAAAAGGATTAATATGAGAATAAAAATGAGCTAATTTATCTTTGGACATATGTGCTCTATGAACAACTTTAAATTGAATTAGGGAATGTTTAGCACAGATAGAGGAAGTATTGACTAATTGTAAAATCTGCTCCCAGTCATCCACGGAAATAATAGAACCCAATTCTTGTTCCCAATCTGACCTAATCTTATCAAATGGAGCTTTCCTAAGTTTCATAATAATATTATAAATAATAGCCATTGCACCTTTCTGACATGGATTAAGATTAATTATAGTATCTAAAATATATGTAGGAGGAAGCATTGGAAAGGAAGAAAGTATAGTACTTAGGAAATTTCTAACTTGAAGATATCTAAAAAAATGTATTCTTGGTAAATTATATTTATCAGATAATTGTTCAAAAGACATAAGGGAATCATCTAAAAATAAATCCAAAAACCGTGAAATACCCTTAGTCTTCCAAATTTGAAACGCACGATCCGTGAAAGAGGGAGGAAAAAATATGTTACCTAAAATAGGGATCGCTAGCCCAAATTGGTTAAGATCAAAAAATTTTCTGAATTGAAACCAAATACGTAAGGTATATTTAACTATTGGGTTAGAAACCAGTTTGAGGCATTTCAAATGGAAAGGAAGAGAGGAACCTAAAATAGAGCCAAGTGCATAGCCCTGAGCAGATTGTAATTCCAATACTACCCATTTAGGAATGGATAGTGTATCTTGGTCAAGTAACCAAAATTTCATATGTCAAATATTAATTGCCCAATAATAGAATCTAAAGTTAAGTAATGCTAAACCTCCATCTCTCTTAACTTTCTGTAAATGTATTTTACCCAGTCTCGGGTTTTTATTTTGCCAAATAAGTGAAGAAATTTTAGAGTCAAGTTTATCAAAAAAAGATTTTGGAACAAAAATCGGTAATGCCTGAAATATATATAAAAATTTTGGCAGAATAAACATCTTAACTGCATTAATACGACCAATCAAAGTTAAATATAATGGAAACCATTTAGATGAAAGTTGAGTAATATGATCAATTAAGGGTAAAAAATTAGTCTTAAATAAATCTTTGTGTTTATAAGTAATTTTAATCCCAAGATATGAGAAATAATTATTAATCAATTTAAACAGAAAGTTATGATACAAGGGAAGTTGTTTATTAATTGGAAAAAGTTCACTCTTACTAAGATTTAATTTATAACCTGAAAAAAGACTGAATTGTGCTAACAAATCTAAAGCAGCAGGGATAGATTTTTGAGGATTAGAAATATATAATAGTAAATCATCAGCGAGTTATCCCAATAATATTTGGAGATTCTCGAATGGCAATTGCAAGAGGTTCTAATGCAATATCAAATAATAAAGGACTAAGAGGACAACCTTGTCGAGTACCTCGAAAGAGAGGAAAAAAAGGTGAGCTTAAAGAGTTAGTACGGACCGAGGCCATAGGAGAATGATATAACAGTTTGATCCAAGATATAAATTTCGAGCTAAAATTAAACATTTCAAGCACCTTAAATAAGTAAGGCCATTCTACTCTATCAAAGGCTTTTTCAGCATCTAAAGAGATAACACACTCAGGAACATTTTGTGAGGGGGTATAAAGACCGGGGGGCTTGCAAGTGTTACACCTTGTCCATGGGTGATGTACAGGACAGCGGAGGGAAGGATTGCCCTACACTTCCCTCATCAGAGATGTATCTTCACCCCTCTGCCCAATAGTGAGAATGAAGGTCATAATCATATTGAATGGCAGAGAGGTGTAGGAGTGTAAATGGCCTGCTCCTGCTTTCAATTCTTATGGTTTTATGTTATTATTCTTTCGATGGACTGTGGCGTTCTATGAATTCCAAAAATTCTACTCCTGTCCAAGTAAAAGCAAAAAGTAAAAATATAATCCCATATGATTCTTGAAGTTCATCCACAGTGCAATATGTTTGTTGTGAACTGCCTGTAGCTTATTCTGAAGAGGTGGTTCGTGTTCTCTCTCAACCTTTCCTGTTATACCTTAGCTCTCTTCAGCATATTGATTCTCTGCAGCAACACCTGATAGTGTTGACCCGCTGTGCAGAATAACTGCAGGACTTGACAATGAAACATTATATCCCTTCCAACTTACTCTAGTTCTCTTGCCCTAGTTGGGTACCTATGCCAAGCCAACCATAATGGCGTTCTGAATGCTTCTTCCTAGTCCATCCTAATCCCGAATTTGAAACTTAAATTGACAATTGTTAATTTTTAAGTGGAAGATTATGTTAACCCTCCAGCAATCTGTATTCCATGCTTTGAATAGATACATTGCATAGTTTCAATAAAGAAATTAAGGTAATTTGGCTTTGATGTGGGAAAGTAGAACAAAGTAAGGAAATATAGCATGATCACAGTGAATATAAGAGTGGCAGAGTTGCCATTTCCTGCTTCTAGCCCTTAAGTTTTAATTTGATTACTCTAAAACAATTAAACAGTGTAAATCTAGCCAAGAAGAAAAGAAGAGCTTACGAAAGGTTCAAAAAAACTGGGTAATGATAGAGATCTAGAAGATTATAAGGCTAGCAGGAAGGAGTTTAAGAAAGAAATTAGGAGAGCCAGAAGGAGCCATAAGAAGTCCTTGGCGGACAGGATTAAGGAAAACCCCAAGGCATTCTACAAGTATATGAAGAGCAAGAGGAGAAGGTGTGACTGAATAGGACTAATCAAGTGTGACAGTGGAAAAGTGTGTATGGAACCGGAGGAGACAGCAGAAGTAGTTAATGAGTACTTTGCTTCAGTATTCACTACAGAAAAGGATCTTGGTGATTGTAGTGATGACTTGCAGCAGACTAAAAAGCTTGAGCATGTAAGTATTAAAAAAGAGGATGTGCTGGAGCTTTTGGAAAGCATCAAGTTGGATAAGTCACTGGGACTGGACGGGATGTACCCCAGGCTACTGTGGGAAGCAAAGAAGGAGATTGCTGAGCCTCTGGCGATGATCTTTGCATCATCAATGGGGACGGGAGAGGTTCTGGAGGATTGGAAGGTTGCGGATATTGTTCCCTTATTTAAGAAAGGGAGCAGAGATAGCCCAGGAAATTATAGACCAGTGAGTCTTACTTCAGTGGTTGGTAAGATGATGGAGTTGATCCTGACAGGCAGGATTTATGAACTTTTGGAGAGGCATAATATGATTAGGAATAGTCAGCATGGCTTTGTCAAAGGCAGGTCATGCCTTACGAACCCGATTGAATTTTTTGAGGATGTGACTAAACACATTGATGAAAGTAGAGCAGTAGATGTAGTGTATATGGATTTCAGCAAGGCATTTGCAAGGGTTATTGAGAAAGTAAGGAGGCATGGGATCCAAGGGGACATTGCTTTGTGGATCCAGAAATGGCTTGCCCACGGAAGGCAAAGGGTGGTTGTAGATGGGTCATATTCTGCATGAAGTGGTGTGCCTCAGGGATCTGTTCTGGGACCCCTACTCTTTGTGATTTTTATAAATGACCTAAATGAAGAATGGAGGGATGGGTTAATAAATTTGCTGATGACACAAAGGTTGGAGGTGTTGTGGATAGTGTGAAGGGCTGTCAGAGGTTACAGTGGGACATTGATAGGATGCAAAACTGGGCTGAGAAGTGGCAGATGGAGTTCAACCCAGATAAGTGTGAGGTGGTTCATTTTCAACACGTTGGAGGAACTCAGCAGGTCAGGCAGCATCCGTGGAAACGATCAGTCAATGTTTTGGGCCGGAACCCTCCATCGGGACTGAACAGGGAAGGCCCTATAAAGAAGGTGGGGGGAGGGTGGGAAGGAGAAGGCTGGAAGGTTCCAGGTGAAAAACAAGTAAGGGGAAAAATAAAGGGATGGGGGAGGGGAAGCAGGGAGACGATAGGCAGGAAAGGTGAAGAAGGAATAGGGGAAAGCACAAGGGGTAGTAGAAGGAGGCGGAACCATGAGGGAGGTATGAACATTGAATTTTCCAACTTCTGGTAATTCCCTCCCCCTCCCTTCCCCCATCCCAGTTTCACTCTGCCCCCTTTCCCAGCTGCCTATTACCTCCCTCATGGTTCAATTCAGGATTTGAATTGAATTGACTTTATTATTACTTACATCCTTCATATACATGAGGCGTAAAAATCTTTACATTCCGTCTCCATTCAAATGTAAGGTGCTCCTTCCTTCTGCGAGCCTGCAGATCACCCCTGGACAAAGTGTGGCACCTGCTTTGCCCCTCCTGATCAGGGTCATGTGAAGCCATGGGAGCTGATGGTGGATGGTCGTACGAGCTGCTGGTACAACTCACAAGTCCTGTTATGTGAGCACTGACGCCAGGCAGACAATCTCTGAAGAATATTGATAATGGCTTGAGTCGCCCATCTTGTAAAGACACTATCCAGAAGATGGCAATAGCCAACCACTTCAGTAGAAAATTTTCCAAGAACAATTATGGTCCTGGAAAGACCCTGATCACCCATGACATAAATCATGACGCATGAAAAATGAACACTGTTATCAGGTACACCGTTTTGTTTGTGTTCATCCTAATTGTTACTCAATTGTTTTCAGCTTTAAACAACAGTGGCAAAGTAGAAGTTAGCTACTCTACAATATTTCTATGACAAATAATGAAGAAATATTGTTTACGGTATACCATAGATACATAACACCCTCTTCAATAAGGTACCAATGAACCCCAACTGAGCACTGGTGAGCAGAAAAATTGGGTGAATGCAGAATTGATAATGCCAACAATAGCACTTAGCATCACTCTGCTGATGTTTCAGGAAGCAATGATGGCAGAGTACTTGAATGACATGATAAGGCCTGCTTTCTTGCGGGAACTTTTTCACCTTGTTGGGTAAATGCAATAGTCATTGCTATATTGGACCAGCTTGGTCTGAGGTGCAGTATATTTTGTAGCATAGCCCTTCCATTTCAATTCCTACAGCTGTTCTGTGATCGGTCATTCAATCATTCTCTGAAATGGTAAAGAATTAATCACAATGCTTCAATACTGGCATCTGTGCTGGCAAGTAACCACTCAGTACCTATGGCTAAAGATGCTGGCAGACGTTTCAAACCTGACCTTTGCCGTATCTGCTGGGCTGTGCCATCACTGGAATGTTCATGGAGTCTCCCACTGATTTTTTGAAGGTTACCATTCAGATTTCACAAATATTTTGACAGGGCAGAAGGTCTCTGAAGGGACCCATGGTGTCGGATTGTAGGAAATATACCTGATGTGACTGGACCATGGTTGATAGGATCTCAAGATACAAGGCCATGAGATCATCAGACAGACAAGCAGAATTAGGCCACTGGGCCCATTGAGTCTGCTTCATCATTTCACCATGGCAGATCTATTTCCCTTTCAGCCCCAATCCCCTGAATTCTTCCCGTACCCCTTCATGCCCTGACTCTATCAACCTCTGCCTTAAATATACCAAATGATCTTCACAGCCACCTTTGGTAAAGAATTCCACAGATTCACCACTCTCTAGCTAAAGAAATTCCTCCTCATCTCCATTCTAAAACCTCTATGCTCAGGTGGTGTCCGCTGGTCTTAGACTTCCCCACCATAGGAAACATCCTCTCCACATCCATGCTATATGCTGGATGTGGGACTCAGAAGCACTGAAAGCATACAATATTGAAGAAAGTCTGTCATAGTTGCTTGAGTTTGCAAGAAACAAGTGGAAGAGAAAAGAGGAAATGATGTGTTGTGGTGTTACTAGCTTTGAAAAAAATAATGGACTGGGCTGGAGAACAAGGTTAGAGTGCATTGAGAAGAAAAGATATTGAACAGTGAGAGACATCTCTGAGTTTGCTGCAGCTCCTCGTGTCATTTAGGCTGGTTTCTATTATCATCACTAGGCAACTGCTCTGATACAAATGGTATGCTACATCCCACATCGGCGAAACTTAATAGGATAGATTGATGGTATGTTTTCTGACCACCTATCTCAAAAACAGCTCTCTTTCCGGGCAGCTGAGCAAAGCCAATGAAAGTGAAGCACTAATTGCTTTCCTATTTCTCCATAATGCAGCAAGCTTTGGAAAATTAAAACTGAAATTTACTGCAGTGCATTTCAACATGAAATCTCTGGCATTCAGTGTTGTTGCTCGGTTGATGTTCATTCCATTTGATTGACTTTTATGCAATGCAGAGAAAATGCATTAGCACGACACAGAGACCTTGTAGATTGTTTGATTAATTCTGTTAAATGGGATGTGAAAGTCTTCTCAGTTTGCTAGTACCACAGTCAGCCATTTTGATTGGGTGTACTATATGTCAAAATAAAAGAAAAATAGTTGATTGGTGTACTACTGGGGATGAATGAAGACACTGAATGTATTTAAATAATTTGAAAGCTAGACATAATCAAAAACAGAATCACTTTATTGCCAACATGTGAAACATACCAGACTTGATTGTGGTTCAGTGCCAGGCATAAAACACAGGACAATACAATAGCAACCAACAACTTACAAGATTTGTGGATGACACCAAGACTGGGGGTGTAATGGACAGCGAGGAAGACTATCAGAGCTTGCAGTGGGATCTGGACCTGTTGAAAAAATGGGCTGCAGAATGGCAGATGGAATTTAATGCAAACAAGTGTGAGGTGTTAAACTTTGGTAGGACCAGCCAGGGTAGGTCTTACACAGTGAATGGTAGGGCACTGAGGAGTGTGGTAGAACAAAGGGACCAGGGAATACAGGTCCATAATTCATTAAAAGTGGCGTCACAGGCAGATAGGGTCATAAAGAAAGCTTTTGGCACATTGGCCTTCATAAATCAAAATACTGAGAAAAGGAGATGGGATATTATTATTGAAGTTGTGTGAAACATTGGTGAGGCCTGATTTGGAGCATTGTGTGCAGTTTTGGTCACCCACCTACAGGAAGGACGTAAATAAGTTTGAAAGAATACGGAGAATAATTACAAGGAGGTTGCCGGGACTGGAGGAGCTGAGTTATAAGGGAAGATAGAATAAGTTAGGACTTTATTCCTTGGCATGTAGAACATTGAGGGGAGTTTTGATAGAGGCATACAACATTATGAGGATATAAATAGGGAAAATGCAAACAAACTGAGGTTGGGTGGGACTACAACTAGAGGTCATGGGTTAAGGGTGAAAGTTCAAAAGTTTAAGGGAAACATGAAGAAAAACTTCTTCACTCAGAGGGCCATAGAAGTGTGGGATGACAGCAGAAGTGGTGCATGTAAGCTTGGTTTCAACGTTAAAGAGAAGTTTGTGTCGTTAATGGATGGCAGGGGTACAGAGGGCTGCGGTGGATGGGAGTAGGGAGTTTAAATGGCTCAGTATGGAGGGCCAGTTTCTGTGCTGTAATTTTCTATGACAATAGTGCAAACAGCTATTAGCAATCTAAAATTAGCATAAGCATCAATAATCAAACTTAAATAAATGTGAACACATGAACAGACTCAATAATTATTAACAAAACAAGGAAAGCAGGAAAGACTATTTAACAGATGTTGTGCAGGGAGAGTTATGGTATTATACCTGAATAAGTTTTGTTGAGAAGTTGGATAGCTATGGGAAAGAAGCTGCAGAGGTGACCTCTAGTCCTGCTGGTGATGGAATTTCAGCATCTCCCTGATGCCAATGTGGTGAATAGGTGACTGCCAAGGTGAACGGAGTCCATGGTAATTTTTCAGCTCTTTTCTTTGCACTGGTGACGAAGAATGTTGGTAGAAGACATTGGAAGATAAGCATGAGTAATTAAAAAAAATAAGTATTACAGTGATCTCTAATAAAGTATCTTAAATCTCTTTACCAAGGAAGAATTGGAAGTGGTGACATCACTACACAATTGTTACAGCATTAGTTTTATACTTTTGGGCCATATTTCTAAGTGACTATCTAATGACAAGAAGATGTTTTGGTTGTATATAAACTTTAGTTGCTTAACAATCCTCTAACTACTGTGGCAGACCCTAAAGACTAGGATCACTTGCTTCCTTCATTTTCAATGATACTTTAGGAGTCTGATGAAGTCAACGTGAGATCTATATACCCTGCCACTGGTGGAGCAGCTGGTAGAAATGAGATGGGTGTGTGGCCGCTTTAGCATATGATGTCCTTCTTCTGTTACGTATTCTGTGGTCCATGTTCTTAAAGTGAGCAAAATCAAGGAGGTTATTGTAGGATCCAGATATATTCAGCCTTGGCCCTAACTTTAGCTTCTTTCTTTATCTTCCAGTACCCACTCACTCTGTTTTTCTTACCTCACCCTGTTTGTTTTCTGTCATTCCTCTGGCCCACTCCCTGAACCTCCCAACTTGCCCATCACATCCTTCCTATTTCCCCATCTCCTTTGCTTTTTTTCCACAGTTTCCTATCGTCTCTAATCAGATTCCTTCTTCTTCTGCCCTTTGTCTCTTCCACCTATCACCTGTCAGCTTCTCATATTCATCCCCACTTGCCCACCCATTTCCCTTTTCCCGCTCACATAGACTCACCAATTACCCCTCAGCTTGTGCTCCTCTCCATCTCCCTACCTTTTTATTGTAGCTTCTGACCCCTTTCTTTCCAGTCCTGATGAAGGATATCACCCCAAAACGTTGATTGTTCACTTTCTCCACAGATGCTATCTGATCCACCATTTTGTACAAGTTGCTCCAAACTTTAGACTCCCGCTCCTGCTGCTGTTGCTCTCTATATAATACTATTATAGAATGAGTAGCTGAAGAATTGGTGCAGGGGGCAGGGTTTCAAATTTCTGGATCATTGGAATCTCTTCTGGGGAAGATATGACATGTATGAAAAGGACTGATTATACCTGAACCTGATGGCGACGAATATCATAGAAACATAGAAAACCTACAGCACAATACAGGGCCAACGGCCCACAATGCTGTGCCGAACACATACTTGATTTAGAAATTACCTAGGGTTACCCATTCCCCCCCTATTTCTCCGAACTCCATGTAGCTGTCCAGGAGTCTCTTGAAAGACCCGATCATATCCGCCTCCACCACCGTCACTGGCAGCCCATTCCACGCACTCACCACTCTCTGCATAAAAACACTTACCCCTGACATCTCCTCTGTACCTACTTCCAAGCACCTTAAAACTGTTCCCTCTCATGCTAGCCATTTCAGCCCTGGGGAAAAAGCCTCTGCCTATCCACATGATCAAGGCCTCTCATCATCTCATACACCTCTATCAAGTCGCCTCTCTTCCTCCGTCGCTCCAAAGAGAAAAGGCTGAGTTCACTCAAACTATTCTCATAAGGCATGCTCCCCAATCCAGGCAACACCCTTGTAAATCTCCTCTGCACCCTTTCTATGGTTTCCACATCCCTCTCGTAGTGAGGTGACCAGAACTGAGCACAGTACTCCAAGTGGGGTCTGACCAGGGTCCTATGTAGCTGCAACATTACCTCTCGGTTCCTAAACTCAATTCCATGATTGATGAAGGCCAATGCACCGTATGCCTTCTTAACCACAGAGTCAACCTGCGCAGCAGCTTTGAGTGTCCTATGGACTCGGACCCCAAGATCCCTCTGATCCTCCACACTGCCAAGAGTCTTACCATTAATACTATATTCTGCCATCATATTTGACCTATCAAAATGAACCACTTCACACTTATCTGGTTTGAACTCCATCTGCCATTTCTCATCCCAGTTTTGCATCCTATCAATGTCCCACTGTAACCTTTGACATTCCTGCACACTATCCACAACACCTCTAAACGTTGTGTCATCAGCAAATTTACTAACCCATTCCTCCACTTCCTCATCCTGGTCATTTATAAAAATCACGAAGAGAAGGGGTCCCAGAACAGATCTACTTGTCACCGACATCATTTACTTGTAATCTTTCTGGCTCATCCTCAGCTCTATCATACCTGTTCCCATCCCCATGGCATCTTAGTTTAAACCATTCCCAACAGCTCTAGTAAACCTGCTTGCAAGGATATTGGTCCCCCTCAGATTCAAGTGCAACCCGCCCCATTTGTACAGATCACAGCTGCCCCAGAACAGGTCCCAATGATCCAGAAATCTGAATTCCTGCCCCCTGCTCCAATTTTTAATCCACACATGTTTCTGCCACCTCACTCTATTCCTATCCTCACTATCACATGGCAAAGGCACCAATCCAGAGACTACTACCCTTGAGGTCCTGCTTCTCAGCTTCCTTCCTAACTCTATATATTCTGTTTTCAGGACCTCCTCCCTTTTTCTACCTATGTCATTGGTACTAATATATATCACAACTTCTGGCGGTTCACCCTCCCTTTTCAGGATATTATGGGTGCTTTCAGAAATGTCACAGACCCTGGCACCTGGGAGGCAAACTATCATCTGTGTTTCCTTTTCACATCAACAGAATTGCCTATATGTCCCTCTTAATATCGAGTCCCCTATTATTTCTGCCATCCTCTTCAGTTTCCTGCCTCCCTAAGCCACTGTGCCATACCCAGTGCCAGAAATATGGCCACTGTTGTTTCCCCCTAGTAGGTTCCCCCCAGACCCTCCTCAAAATGGAGTACTTATTGTTGAGGGGGAAGGCCACAGAGGTGCTCTCCACTATCTGATGTTCCCCCTTCCCTTTCCTGACAGTCACTTATTTTTCTGTCTCCTGTAATCTTGGGGTTACTACCTCCCTGTAACTCCTGTCTATCACTGCTTTACTTTATGAGATGGCTTTTTAAAGCAGCTTGTGTTTTCGCCCACTAGGTGAATGCCAATTCCATACTGAGTGTTACATAATAACCCAGATTTGATTAAAGAGCTTAAGGTAAAGGAATTCTAAGGAGACTGTGATTGTAATATAATCAAAGTCACCCTGCAGTTTATGAATTACAATTGGTGGATGATTACAAATACCTGAGGATATGAATTGACAATAAACTGGACAGGTCAAAGAACACTGAGGCTGTCTACAAGAACGGTCAGAGCCGTCTCTATTTCCTGAGGAGACTGAGGTCCTTTAACATCTGCTGGACGATGCTGAGGATGTTCTATGAGTCTGTGGTGGCCAGTGCTATCATGTTTGCTGTTGTGTGCTGGGGCAGCAGGCTGAGGGTAGCAGACACCAACAGAATCAACAAACTCATTTGTAAGGCCAGTGATGTTGTGGGGATGGAACTGGACTCTCTCACGGTGGTGTCTGGAAAGCGGATGCTGTCTAAGTTGCATGCCATCTTGGTCAATGTCTCCCATCCACTACATAATGTACTGGGTGGGCACAGGAGTACATTCAGCCAGAGACTCATTCCACTGAGATGCAACACAGAGTGTCTTAGGAAGTCATTCCTGCCTGTGGCCATCAAACTTTACAACTCCTCCCTTGGAGGGTCAGACACCCTGAGCCAATAGGCTGGTCCTGGACTTATTTCATATTTTACTGGGATAATTTACATATTACTATTTAACTATTTATGGTTCTATTACTATTTATTATTTATGGTGCAACTGTAACGAAAACCAATTTCCCCCGGGATCAATAAAGTATGACTATGACTATGAAAGAAGAGCAAAAATGGGATATATCGGTATCACAGTGGAGTAAGGGAATGATAGAGGAGCAAGATGTGCTGGCCAATGTTGATTGGAGGGTGACATGAGCAGGATGATGGCAGAACAGCAATGGCTGGTGTTGCTGGGGGAAAGGTACATCCCATAGATGAAGACATTTTCTAGAGGAAGGATAAGCCAACTGTGGCTAACAAGGAAAGACAAGGAAAGTCCTGCACCATTAAAGGAAAAGAAGGGGCAGATAATATTGCAAACATAGCTGGAATGTACAGGATTGGGAAGCTTTTAAAAACCAACAGAAGGCAACTAAAATCCATAAAGAGAGAATAGGTGAGATATTACCGTAAGCTAGCCAATAATATAAAGGAGGATACAAAGTTTTTTCAGATATATGAAGAGTAAAAGAGATATGAGAGTGGATCTCAAACCACTGGAAAATGAGGCTGGAAAGGTAGTAATGGGTGACAAAGAAATGGCAGAGGATCTTAATAAGTATTTTGTGTCAGTCTTCACTGTGGAACACACTAGCAGAATGCCAGAAATGTGATAGTGTCAGGGGACAGAAGTCAATGTTGTTGCTATTACTGAGAAGCAGGTACTTGGGAAGCTGAAAGGTCTGAAGGTGGATAAGTCACCTGGACCAGATGGACTACACCCCAGCGTTCTGAAAGAGATAGCTGAAGAGAATGTGCAGGCATTAGTAATGATCTTTCAAGAATCACTAGACTCTGGAATGGTTTCGGAAGACTGGAAAATTGCAAATGTCACTCCACTCTTTATGAAGGGAAGGAGGTAGGAGAAAGTAAACTATAGGCCAGTAGACTGACTTCAGTGGTTGGAAAGATGTTGGAGGCCATTATTAAGAATGAGGTTTCGAAGTACTTGGAGGCACATGATAATCTAGGCCAAAATCAGCATGGTTTTCCAAAGTGGAAGACTTGTCCAACAAACATGATATCATTCTTTGAGGAAATATCAGGCAGGATAGACAAAGCAGAGTCTGTGGATGTTTTTTATTTGGATTTTCAGAAGGCCTTTGACAAAGTGTTGCACATGAAGTTCCTTAACAAGATAAGTGCCAATGCTATTACTGGTATGGTACGAGTATGGGTAGAAGATTGGCTGACTGGCAGGAGGAAATATAGGGGGCTTGTGTGGTTGGCTGTTGGTGACTAGTGGTGTGCCACGGAGTTCGATATTAAGACCACTTCTTTTCAGGTTATATTTCATTGATTTGGATGAAGGAATTGGTGGCTTTGTGGCCAAGATTTTTTTAGATTATGAGGACATGCAGTCCTCTTTTATTGTCATTTAGTAATGCATGCATTAAGAAATGATACAATTTGTTCCTCCAGAATGATATCACAGAAACACAAGACAAACCAAGACTAAAAAAATTGACAAAAACCACATAATTATAACATATAGTTACAACAGTTCAAGCAATACCATAATTTGATAGAAGAACAGACCATGGGCACGGTAAAAAAAAAGTCCCAAAGTTTCTCAAAAGTCTCATCATCTCACACAGACGGTAGAAAGAAGAAAACTCTTCCTGCCATGAGCTTCCAGCGCTGCAAACTTGCCAATGCAGCATCCTGGAAGCACCCGACCACAGTCCGACTCCGAGTCCGTCTGAAAACTTCGAGCCTCTGACCAGCTCTCTGACACCAAGCACCGAGCACCATCTCTGCCGAGCGCTTCGACCCCAGCCCTGGCAACAGGCAATAGGCAAAGCCAAGGATTTAGGGCCTTCCCCTCCGGAGATTCTTGATCGCACAGTAGCAGTGGCAGCGAAGCAGGCATTTCAGAAGTTTCTCCAGATGTTCCTCCGTGCTTCTCATGGCTGTCTCCATCAAATCAGGATTGTGCATGGCATCCTAGTTCACAAATACGATAACAATTCGGAGCGGCTGCACTCGCTGCATCACACCACCATCCTCTCCTCCCCCTCAAGTTTGCAGTTGATACAAAGATAGGCAGAGGGACAGGTAATGTTTAGGAAGCAGGATGTCGGCAGAAGGACGTAGACAGATTAGGGCAGGGGTCTCCAAGCTTTTTTGCACTGCGGACCAGTTTGATATTGACATAATTCTTGCGGACTGGCCAATGGTGGGGGGGGGGAGGTGTTAATCACGACCGGCATATAGGTGATAAGTCAACTAAGTCACTTATCCGTGGCTAATACACTCAATTTCGTTTCTAAAAGGGTTTATCTAATGAATTTAATATTAAACACACAGCGCATATTTTCCCTGTATGAACATATAAAATCATTGCAACACACCAATATCGCTGAATCAGTAGGGGCCCTGGGCTGTTTCCCTGCAAAAAGACGGTTCCATCGAGGGGTGATGGGAGACAGCGATACTCGAAGGGGGTTCCTTGTGTCCAGTCTATTCCGCAATTTAGTTTTCGTTGCATTCATTGCAGAAAAGCCCACTTCGCAGAGATGTGTTGGAAATGGAAGCAACGTTTTCAGGGCTTTCATGGCTATCTCAGAACATTCAGCCTTGACTTTGATCCAGAATGCTGGCAGAGATGTTATGTCAAACATACTTTTCAGCTCACCGTCATTTGCAAGCTCGAGGAGTTGATCTTCTTCCCGCACTGACATGGATGACGCGTGGGTCATGACCTCGCGTGCGTACTGATCTCGCATGCATTCAAGTTCCAACAGTGGGCGTGACACGGAATGTTGAAAGGCACAGCTGACTCATATCCTTTCATATCGCCAAATCATTTCATCTCCTAAGTTACAGAGAAACGTTGAACAAGTTAGGTCTTTATTCTTTGGAGTGTAGAAGGTTGAGGGGGGATTTGATAGAGGTATTTAAAATTATGAGAGGGATAGATAGAGTTGACGTGGATAGGCTTTTTCCATTGAGAGTGGGGGAGATTCAAACAAGAGGACATGAGTTGAGAGTTAAAGGGCAAAAGTTTAGGGGTAACATGAGGGGGAACTTCTTTACTCAGAGTGGTAGCTGTGTGGAACGAGCTTCCAGCAGAAGTGGTTGAGGCAGGTTCGATGTTCTCGTTTAAATTTAAATTGGACAGCTATATGGACAGGAAAGGAATGGAGGGTTATGGGCTGAGTGCAGGTTGGTGGGACTAGGTGAGAGTAAGAGTTTGGCACGGACTAGAAGGGCCGAGATGGCCTGTTTCTGTGCTGTAATCGTTATATGGTTACATGGTTATAAATCATATCATTTCCTCGTGGCCCGGTAGCACATGCTTTGCGGCTGGGTGGTTGGGGACCATTGGATTATGGGAATGGACAAAGAAGTAGCAGATGGAATACAGTGTCGGGAAGTGCTCTGTCATGCACTTTGGCGGAAGGAATAAAGGCTTGGACTATTTCCCAAATGGGGAGAAAATTCAAAAATCAGAAGTGCCAATGGATCTGGGGGTCCTCGAGCAGAATTCCCTGAAGGTTAACTTGCAGGTTGAGATGGCGGTAAGGAAGGCAAATGCAGTGTTAGCATTCATTTTGAGAAGACTAAAATACAAAAGCAAGAACGTAATGCTGAGCGTTTATAGACATTGGTCAGACTGTACTTGGAATATTGTGAGAGTTTTGGCCTGCAAATCTGAGAAAAAATGTGCTGGTCTTGGAGAGTGTCCGGAGGAGATTCACGAGAATGATTCCAGGAACATATGAAGAGAGTTTGGGTCTGTATTTGCTGGAGTTTAGAAGAATGGCTGGAGAATGGCAAAATCTCATTGAAACTAAATCAAATATTGAAAGGCCTAGATAGAGTGGATAGGGAGAGGATGTTTCCTATAGAGGGTAAGTCTAGGACCGGGGGCACAGCCTCAGAATTGAGGGATGTTCATTTAAAACAGAGATGAAGGAAAATTTCTTTATCCAGAGAGTGGTGAATCTATGGAATTCATTGCTAAAGACAGCTGTGCAGGCAAAGAAATTGGGTATATTTAAGTTCAAAAATTCAAAGTTTGAATTACATTTATTATCAAAGTTCCTATAAATTATACAACCTTGAGATTCATTTCCTTACAGCCAGCCATAAAATAAGAAACCCTAAAAGACCACCAAAAAATACTAACAAACACCCAACGGGCAGAGAGAGAAAAAAGACACAAATCGTGCAAAACAAACAACAGGCAACAGCTTTCAGAATGAAAGTGAGTCTGTAGACATGAAGCTCAGAGCAGCCTTGGCCTTAGTTCATCACACAGCGGGGCACAGCAAATTGTGGTGAGGCTTGCAGACACAAAGCCCGGAACAGCTGGAGCTGGAGCAGGCCCACAGCCTCAGCACTGCGGAGAGTGGAGTAAATGTCACAGAGCAGTGAGCAGAACCGGCCTGATCTTTGCCTGTGGGCCCAATACTCTGCCTAATCAAACCATCCAGCCTGGCGTTTAAATCATCCAGACATCTGGTCATGCCGCTCACTAGGACTCGGGCCCTGTCACATCATTACACTCTGGGCCTCAACCCCCACTGCCACATCCTGGCCCGTACCTGACCTTTCCAAATCAGCCTGGTGCACAGTACAATCAAACTTTGCTCTCGATTTAGATGGGTGTGCTCTGAATCTCCTCAGCTCTGACTTTTCTCCAATTCGCACGCCCCAACTCAGTCTTGACTTCACTCCGACCACTTATCCTCCAACATGCCTCAACCTCGCTTGGACTTTGCATTGCACTCGCACGCCTCGACCGTCACGTCTGTTCCTCAATGTCCTGGTAGCTGTCGGGGGGTCTGTAGTACAATCCCATCAGAGTCATTGCACCCTTCCTGTTCCTGAGTTCTACGCATATAGACTCGGAGGATGAGCCCTCCGTTACGTACCCTCTGAGTGCAATATGTTAAGTAGTGCAACTACCCCCTCTTTTAGTTCCCTCTCTATCTTTTCTAAAGCAATCTGGTCAGACCCCACTTGGAGTACTGTGCTCAGTTCTGGTCACCTCACTACAGGAAGGATGTGCAGAGGAGGTTTACAAATATGTTGCCTGGATTGGGGAGCATGCCTTATGAGAATAGGTTGAGTGAACTCGGCCTTTTCTCCTTGGAGTGACGGAGGATAAGAGGTGACCTGATAGAGGTGTACAAGACAATGAGAGGCATTGATCGTGTGGATAGACAGAGGCTTTTTCCAGGGGCTGAAATGGCTAACACAAGAAGGCACAGTTTTAAAGTGCTTGGAAGTAGGTAAAGAGGAGATGTCAAGGATAAATTTTTTACTTAGGCATTGGTGAGTGCGTGGAATGGGCTGTCGGTGATTGTGGTGGAGGCAGATACAATAGGGTATTTTAAGAGACTGCTGGATAGTTACATGGAGCTTAGGAAAATAGAGGGCTATGGGTAACCCTAGGTAATTTCTAAAGTAAGTACATGTTCGGCACAGCATTGCGGGCCAAAGGGCTTGTATTGTGCTGTAGGTTTTCTATGTTTCTATGTCTCCACATTGAAACCCTGGAACATTAAGCAACCCTTTCCTGTCCCTCTCTCAACCAAGTCTCTGTAATGGCCACATAATTCCATGTACTGATACATTCTCCAAGTTCATCACCTTTACCCATAATACTCTTAGCATTAAAATAAATGCACTTCAAACTATTCGTCCCAATGTAACTATTACTTTGCCCCCACCTGTTTTTACTGGCCCTGACAGCGACCTTCCTCTCCATCCCTCCACTTTCTGACCTGGTGCTCTGGTTCCCCTCCCCCTGTAAAACTAGCTTAAACCCTCCCAAGTAGCCCTAGTAAACCTTCCGGCCAGGATATTTTTCTATCCCTTTTGTACAGGGCATCCGTGCCCCAGGAAAGGTTTCAGTTATCCAAGAACCTGAAATCCTGACCCCTGAATTAGGTCCTCAGCCATTCATCGTCTTCATTAACATCCTGTTCCTGCCCTGACTAGCACGTGGCACTGTGAGTAACCCAGAGGTTACCTTGGAGGCCCTGCTCTTTAGCCTCTTTTCCTACTCTCTATACACACTGCGCAGGAACTCTTCCCCATTTTCTACCGATATCATTGGTGCCAATGTGTACCATGACCTCTGCTTCTCACTCTCCCACTTGAAAATATTCTGCAGCTACTCTGAGACATCCTTGACTCGACACAGCATCCTGGTGTCACTTTCCTGACCTCACAATCTGCTGTCTGTCCCCCTGACCATCAGGTCTCCTGTTGCTATCAGCCTACCTGACTACCCTTCCTTGCTGAGCCTCAGCAGCGGCCATAGTGCCACTGGCCTAGCTGCTACTGCTGTGCCCTGATAGGTCACCCCACTCCAACAGTATTGAAAGTGGAATGCTTGTTGCTGAGGGGAATAACCTCAAAATAAGGCTTACTCCCATTACTTTTCCTGGTGGTCACTCATCTACTATCTAAAGCCTGCACTCTGGGTGTGGCCATCTCAGTAAAAGTCTCATCTACGAGGTTTACAGCCTCGCGGAGGAGCCTGAGTACATCCAGATCTGTTTCCAGTTTCTTGACTGTCTCAGTCGGAGCTGAAATCCTACAATCAATTAAATGATTTCAATTGACTCAGCTCCTTTACCCTCTGCCTGATTTTGATTGTCTGTTGAGCCTGTCCACTCTAACACTGGCCCTCTCACACAATGCCCCCTCCCAAAATGGCTGCCTAGCTTAAACCTCACTTCTTTTTATTGACCCTTACTGAATTACTAATAACCTAATTAATCTCCTGCTCTGCAGACAAGTCCTGACAGGCCCCAGTTGATTTTTAAACCTGGTGAGTAAAGTCCACAAGGAACTATCTCCAACCCACTCCATGATATCCCCAGACCAAATATATAGGGAATAATTTTATGACCTTTCCTACAGCTGATATATGAACCATGTTGAAGTCCTTCTTTAAAATCTGGATTGTTTGGAGACTAGTGACATCAGCCTTGGAGGTAGTTTTGATGAACACCGAAGTTATGGTCGTTAAATTACTAATGACACCTAACTAGTAAGTTGTGATTAGGAGATAAGGATGTTAAAAAGGGGTACAAATAGATTAAATGCAAAGGCAAAGATCTGGCAAAAATACTGTCACAGTACTTGTGAAATTATGAAGTTAGTTATTTTGGCAGAAACCATAAAAAAGAAGCATGTTGTGTAAATGGTGAAAGGCCGCAAGGAACAAGACCAAGATGCAAAGGGATCTGAATAATCTCATGCACGATTCATAAAAGGTAAGCATGCAGGTACTGTACACAATTAGGAAATGCTGTTTTTTATTGAGACTAGAGCAATTATGCTTCAGTTATAGCAAACATGAGTAAGTCCATATCTGGAGTATCATTTATTGCACTGGTGTCCCAATTTAAGGAAGTTCAAAAGTTCAAAGTAAATTGATTATCAAATTACACATATGTCACCATATACAACACCAAGATTCATTTTTTGCAGGCATACTCAACAAACAGAGTTAATGAGAGAGTGCACCAACGGGGTGTTCAACCACTGTGTAAACGGCAACAAACTGCAAATTCAAAAGCAAAACAAATAAATAAACAATAAATATTGCAAACATGAGATAAAGTGAGTCCGTTCGTTGTGGAAACATCTCAATGATGGGGCGTGAAGTTGAGTGAAATGATCCTCTTTAGTTCAAGAGCTTGATAGTTGAGGGGTAGTAACTGTTCTTGAACCTGGTGGTGTGAGTCCTGAGGCTCCGGTGCCTTCTTCCTGATGGCAGCAGTGAGAAGAGAGCATGGCTTAGGTGGTGGGGGTCCCTGATGAGGGATGCTGCTTTCCTGCAACAACACTTCATGTAGATGTGCTCAATAGTAGGGAGGGCTTAACCCATGATGGACTGGGCCCTATCCGTTACTTTTTGTAGGATTTTCCATTCAAGGCCATTGGTGTTTCAGTATCAAGCCATGATGCAGCCAGTCAATATACTCTCCCCTACACACCTATCGAAGTTTGTCAAAGTTTTAGATATCATGCTGAATCTACACGAACTCCTAAG
Organism: Mobula birostris; assembly: GCF_030028105.1. NCBI lineage: Eukaryota > Metazoa > Chordata > Chondrichthyes > Myliobatiformes > Myliobatidae > Mobula > Mobula birostris. Next base: position 183,854,224 of record NC_092375.1, read on the forward strand.
GAAATAGAGGCGCTGCTGCAGTTTCTTCATAATTGCACTTACGAAGTGCAGGGCCCAGTGTAGGTTCTCCAAAATAATAACATTCAGGAATTTAAAGTTGCAGGCCCTCTCCATTTCTGATCCTCCAATGAGAACTGGCTCACAGACCTCTGGTTTCCTCACCCTGAATTCAGTAATCAGCTCCTTGGCCTTGCTGACATTGAGTGAGAAGTTGTTATGGCATACTCAGCCTGATTTTCAATTTCCCTCCTAAATGCTGATTTGTCAGTGTCTTTGATATGTTTTATTTTTTATTTTTTTAATTTTTGACAGTGTTGTCATCAGCAAACTAGAATATGGCATTAGAGTTGTGCTTAGCTGCACAGTCATAAATTTAAAGAGAGCAGAGCAGGGGGCTAAGCACACTGCATGTGGTGTGCCTGTGCTGATGGAGATCGCGGAGGAGATGTTGTTGCCAATCCAAACTGACTGGGGTCTGCAAAGGAGGAAATCGATGATCCAATTGCATGGGGATGTATTGAGGCCAAGGTCTTAAAGCTTATTGATTAGTTTTGAGGGGATGGTGGTATTGAATGCCAAGCTGTAGTTGATAGAGTATCCTGACGTATGCACCTATATGGTCCAGATGCTCCAAGGTTGTGTGAAGAGCCAATGAGTTGGAATGTAGTGTGGACCTGTTGCTCCCATAAGAAAAAAGGAGTGGACAACAGTGAACTTTAGAATTCTGTGCCCTAGAGAGACATAGAAGCTTAATCATAAACTTCATTTATGACACAGATCAATAGGCTTCTGCATGTTAAGGGAATCAAAGGTTATGGGGATAGCAAAGTAAAATACCACTGAAGTAAAGACCAGCCATGATGAATGCTGGAGCAAATGAAGAGGAAAAGGACCTACTCTTCCTCTTTATTCTACTTGTTGTCTTTAGTAAATCACTAATATTTTAATAATAGAGACTTGTCAGTTATATTGCCCATTTTTATTAAAATTGATAAAATAATAATGCTAATATTTTTGGTCACTAATTGACTACTTGGAAAGTCTCGTTCCTTTTGGCTGATTTAATTTGAATTCAAGTTTCTTGCAAATTCAGAAACTCTTGTCACAATGGCACAGCAGGTGGTGATGGTGTTTCACAGTTCCAGAAACATGGGTTCAGTTTTGACAATGGTGCTGCTTGTGCAAAGGTTGCATGGCCTCCCTGTTACAGCACAGGTTTCCTCAGTATACTTTAGCTTCCTCCAATATCTCAAACAATGATAACTGGTAGGTTAACTGATTACCAAAAGTACCACTTAGGGAGACTAGGGGAAGTTAGTGGAACTGCATGGGTGTGGGAATGAGATTGGCAGCCTCCAAGAGGACCTCAACCTTGTCATAGGGTTTTGGAAGATTGTGTGCCTCAAGGAAATGGAGGGCTATGTTGATCTTGTGCTTTAGCTCTTGGTCCAAACAGATCAAAGGGCAGGGGCCTGACTAAGAGTGGTCCACCGGTCCTCCAGGTTTGGGCGTTCAGCTCAGGGCTAACAAACTTGGCTGGTCCAAAGAAATTGTTATGAAAACAGCAATGAAGAATCCTTCTATATCTGTGTGCAACGGTATGGACAGACAGAAATTGAGGACCTTCATTACTGCCCTAAATGCCAGTAAAAAAAATAAAATTGGAGTGATAGTTCTGAGAGTTGGCATAAACTTGATGGGTAGAATGGCCTCCTTTATCGCATAATATAAAAATTAAACAAAATATAAGAAATGTGCTTCAATTGCTTTGATAACAGGTAAAATACTAAAGTATGCATAAGGTAGTCAACAGTCAGTCTGTTTTTAATTCAAATTGTGTATTTTTTCAAGAATACCACTTGCATTCAATAGAGGGCAGAATAATATTAAACTAGATTCCTTCTTGAACTTCAGAAACAGAGTCAGAACTAGGTATATTATCAATGACATAGTACGATGTGAAATTTGTTGTTGTGCAGCAGCAGAGCAATGCAAAGGCATAAAAATCTATAAATTACAGAACTATATATTGTGCTCAAAAAAGGAATAATGAGGTAGTGTTCGTGGACCATTCAGAAATCTATCTGATCACTAAGGGGAAGAAGCTGTTCTGAAGTTGTTGAGTATGGATCTTCAGACTCCTGTAATTCCTCCCTGATGGTAGTAACAAGAATAAGGCATGTCCTGGAGGGTGAGGGTCCTTAATGATGGATGTTGCCTTCTTGAATTTGTCCTCGATGATGGGGAGGAGTTGTGCCCATGATGGAGCTCGTTGAGACTACAGCCCTCTACGGTATAATACTGTATAATTCATACTGCATAATGAATGGACTTAATTACTACAGACCAATTGTTCTCGTACCTCATGTGATGAAAGTGCTGGAGAGGCTGGTCCTGACTTACTGTGAACCGCAGGTGAGATCTTCACTGGGACCCTCCACAGTTTTGCCTACCAACCTATGTGGGAGTGGATGTTGCACTGAGCTCACTCTCACCTGGATGATGCTGGTGGCATAGTGAGAATCATGTTTTTTGATTTCTGTAGTGCTTTCAGTACAATCCAGTCTCTTCTTCTGAGTGCGAAGCTGCAAAGGATGGGAGTAGACAAATCCACTATCTCCTGGATTACTGACTACCTGACAGACAGACTCCAGTTTGTATGTTTGGGTAGTTCTATGTCTGAGATGGTAGTGATTAGCACTAGAATGCCACAAGGGACTGTCCTATCTCTGATTCTGTTCACACTGAACACCTCAGACTTTCAGTACAACTCTGGGTCTTGCCACTTGCAGAAGTTCTCTGATGACTCTGCGGTGGTTGGGTGTATCAGGGATGGGCAGGAGTCAGAGTACAGAGGACTGGTGGATAAGTTTGTGGAGTGGTGTGAGAGGAATCACCTGCTCTTGAATGTGGCCAAAACCAAGGAAATGGTGATTGATTTTAGGAGGAAGAGGACTGTATCAAGTCCTGAATACATTCTGGGAGAAGAAATTTCAGTGTTGGAGGAGTACAAATACTTGGGTGTTCACCATGACAGCAGACTCGACTGGAAAACCAACACCAAGGGGATGAGCAGACTCTATTTTCTAAGGAAGCTGAGATCCTTCAGTGTGTGCAGCAGGATGTTGGAGATCTCTTACCAGTCTGTTGTAACAAGTGCAGTCTTTCTTTGCGGCTCTATGTTTTGGGGAGCAGCATCGGTGCTGATGATGCAAAAAGACCAAATAAACTCATCAAAAAGGCTGGATCTGTCCTTGGCCACAACCCAGACTCTTTTGAGTTAATGGCAGAGAGGAGGTCACTAAACAAACTGTAATCCATTATGGAGAATCAGGCACATCCTCTCCATGACCTGCTGAATAAGCAGCGGATCACCATTTTGAACAGGCTCATTCAGCTCTGCTGTCACAACGATCATTACAGAAAATCTTTCCTACCAAATGCAATAAGCATATACAACAGTTCATTTCTGTGCGACAGGAGAACACACATCATAGTACAATAGTCTCTGCTTTATTACTTTTTATATTATTATTATTGCACAGTGGTTCATTATGTTTATTATTATTGTACAATATTATTAGTTAAGTCTGCACACTGCTAAGTCTGTTCTTAAATATTGCTGCTGTCATGAAAACATTTCCTACTTGGGATCAATAAAGTAAATTTTATTATTATTATAGCTCCTTGCAATCCTGTGCATTACAGCCTCCAAGCTAGGCTGTGATACAACCAGTAAGTATGCTCACTACCTTACATACTGTGTAATGAAATTTGCAAGAGCCTTTAGTGACATGCAAAATCTCCTCAGACTCCTGGATTACAACCACTGGTGTGCCTCCTTTGTGATTGCCCAAACAACTAGTTATACAATCTGCATAATAAATAATTGGAAGCTTTTTAGACCAGTGGGTGGCGCTACTGTAAATGTTATTAACTATTTTTAAACTTGAGTACTGTATTTAGTAAATATGCAGCTGTGGATAACTAAATGCAGTAATGCTGACTATTGCTGTATGACTTGAAATTTGCTGCTTTGCAGCAGCAGTGCAAAGGTATAAAAATCTATAAATTACAAAAATACGTCATGAATTCAAAAAAAGAATGAGGTAGTATTCACAGGTTCATGGATCATTCATAGTTTATCTGATCAGTGAGGGGAAGAAGTTGTTCCTAAGTTGTTGAGTCAGGGTCTTCAGGCTCATGCACCTCCTCCCTGATGACTCTAACAAGAATTGGTGAGGATCCTTAATGATGGATGCTGTCTCTCGAATTCGTTCTTGATGGTGAGGAGGGTTGGGCCCATGATGGAGCTGGTTGAACCTACGCCCTCTGCAGCTTTTGCAGTCCTGTGCGTTGGAGCCTCCATGCTGACTGTGATGCAGCTAATCAGAATGCCCTTCACCCTAATCTATAGAAATTTGTACAATGGTTTGGTGACATGCCAAGAATTCTCAAGCTCTCAATGAGGTACAGCCACTGGCCTGTCTTCTTCAGCAATATGTTAGCTCTTGCTGAGATCCTCTGAGATGCTTATACCTAGGAACTTGAATCTGCTCACCCTGTCCACCACTGACCCCTCAATGAGAACTGGTGTGTTCTCCCTCAACACCACCTCTTTGTTCAAAAAAGCACAGCACAGCAGTGTCTCCACTTCCTGGGGAGATCGAGGCGAGCCATCCAGAGGAATGTTGTTTTGGTTGGCTGCATAAACTGATATGGTTGAATGAGAATAGGGTGGAACTATAATTTGAACTTGTATTTTTTTGCTGTTGCTATCATTCAGTGTGGGGTTGCTGTTGCGATACCACTCAACCAGCCAATCTCTGTTACCTCTGTATGCCTATGCATTGCCATGAGATTCCACCAACAATAGTGGTGTCGGTAAAGTTATAGATTGGCTTTGAGCTGTGCTTTGCCACACAATCATGATTACAGAGAGAGGAGAGCAGAGGACTAAGCATACATCTTTGAGGTGTGCCTGTGCCAACTGTAAATGTGGAGAAGACAGTATTACTCATCTGCACGGGCTGTGTTCTCCTATTATGGAAGTTCAAGATTCTTTTGCAGAGCGGGGTACAGAGGCACAGGTTATGAAGATGAGAAATTCTGCAAATGCTGGAAATCCAAAGCAACACACAAAATGCTGGAGGAACACAGCAGGTCAGGCAGCCTCTATGGAAATGAATAAACAGTTAATGTTTCAGGCTGAGACACTTCATTAGGACTGGAAAGGAAGTGAGGAAGTCACAGAATAAAAAGGTGGGGGGAGGAGAACGGAGAATAGCTAGAAGGTGATATGTGAAGCCAGGTGGGTGGGAAAGGCAAAGGGCTGGAGAGGAAGGAATCTGACAGGAGAGGAGAGTGGACCATAGGAGAAAGGACCAAGAAAGAGGAGATAGGCAGGTGTAAGAGGTGAGTGGCCAGAGTGAGGGGGAAAGGGAAGGGAATTTTTTTTTCTAGAAGAAGAAATCGATATTCATGCCATTACTTTGTAGTTTGAATGGCACAAGAGGAGGCCACAGACTGTCATGTCAGAACTGGAATGGGAATCGAAATTAAAATGTCTGGCCACCGAGAAGTTCTACTTTTGGCAGATGGAGCAGAGGTGCTTGACACAGGTTTGAAGTACTGGTTAGAGAGTTATTATGTGGATTGTAAGGATTGGCAGAGATCATTTGAGACAATGTAATTATTCCTGCTCAATAGACTTAATATCATTCCATCTAACTTGATCTGAGTGCAAATATTACCTTTCTAATACTCTGTCTTTTTCTCAAGAGTCCACAAGTTTAGTAACTGATCTTCAAATAGGTCTCCAAAAATTTAGGATACTCTTCAATCATCACTTCTTAGAAGCTGTATATAACAAGGTAGCGCAAAAATAAATTTCAGATCTTCTTAGATACTGCTTTCGGCTTCTATTAAAAACAGAAACTAATTTTCCTCAGAGCTGAGTTTGGTGGATTTTTTTTTTCCAAAGTCAGGTTAGGTGAAGCATTACAAGGTGCTCATTCTATTCAAAGCAGCTTAGTTATGTGAAGCGGAGGAGCGTCCGAGTTTGAAGTGCTTCAATAGTGATGCCCATAGCTGGTAATCACTTACCAAGACCTTTCCTGTTTTTTTTTATATAAACACACCACTTTGTCCTGACATCGCCACGGTTTTAATCATTACATTGGTGCCATCTTATTTACAATTAAGAGCACACCTTTGTGTATGTCTGTAACTCCAGTGAATAATGAAGCTGTATATAAATGCATCTTCCGTTTTATTATATTACGAAAAAAAGTGTGCCCACTTGGAGTATTATGTACAGTTTTGAGCCCCTTAAGGATATGCTGTGACATTGGAGAGGGTTCAAAAGGAGGTTTACAAAAACACTTCCAGGATTGAAAGCTTGTCATATGAGGAGCATTTAATGGTTCTGGGCCTATGCTCACTGGAATTCAGAAGAATGAGGGGCGGGATTGCATTGAAACGTATCAGATGTTGAAATGTCTCGAGAGTGGATATGGAGAGGTAGATTCCTACGGTGGGAGAGTCCAGGATTAGAGGACACAGCATCAGAATAGAGGGGTGTCCATTCAGAAAGGAGATGGGCAGGAATTCCTTCAGCCAAAGGATGGTGAATCTGTGGAATTCATTTCCACAAGCAGCTCTGGAGGCCAAGTCATCGGGTATATTTAAGACAAAGATTGTTAGATTCTTAATTATTTGGGGCATGAAGAGTTCAGACTATTCATGAAGATAAATGGCATCAAAGATTTCAAGTCACCTTCTCACCAACCAGCAATAAATGGGTGAACTGAAAGGTGTATCAAACCTTCAAAAAGCCCATTAAAGTTATTGACAAGGAGGATGTTTCTTTACAGCACAAGGTGGACAATTTTCTTTTAGCATATCGAAATTCTGTTCATGCGATGACAAATTAAACACCTGCAATGCCGTTCGTGAGCTGGAACCTGAGGTCCCCTGAAACCAGATCTACGGACAGAAGTGCAGAACAAACTGTTCAGCTAGTTCCCAGATAAACCAGCGAGGAGCTTCAAAGTTGGGCAGAAATTCCTAGTGTGTGATTACTGAGAAGACAAGTGGACACCCAGTAGGATAGCTACAAGAACTGGACCATTGATGTATACAGTGGATGTTGGAGATCATGCATGGAGATGTCACGTGGACCAGATACTGGATGCTCAGCTGAAGAACACAGCTGAATTAATCGCATTCACCAAGACGGACAGATTACAGTCACTGGACTTAACTCTCAGTGATGAACACATTACTAACAGGAATGTGACACTGGCAACCAGAGTGGCGTCTATGACAAGACACTGGCCAAACCTAATGCTACTCCACAGGTCCAAAGGTGCTATCCTGAAAGAAACAGAGTGCCGGCCAAAAGACTGAATCTTTAGTATAGCAAAGTTAGTTATGGACTGTTATTGTGAAAGCATGTTTATCTGAATATGGTCAGTTAAAGGGAAATTGAATGTTTTATTACATTAATCTAAAGGGAGAGGAAGTGTAATGTATGGATCTATTTCTTTTAGAGCAAGCCTCCCCTTAGCACTAATTATTGACTGATAACTTCTACATGCACATTGATTTATTGCTCTCTGCAAAGTGAACTATACACATTAACTTCTTCTCCAAGTACATCCCTTTATTTATTTGATATGTAGCTGTCCAGACACAACACATTTAATACCAGATTATGTATACAGTATACAGTCTGAAATTCATCCTCTTTACAGACATCCATGAAATAAAGAAATCATACGGAACGATAGAAACATCAAAGCCCCTGCCCCTACCATCACACAAGCATCAACCCACCCACCCCCATTTCAATAAATGCTGCTTGACTTGCTGAGTATTTGCACCATTTTCTTTTTCAACATACATTTTTATGCATTTTGATCTAAATACCCTATGCAGCCATGAATATGCTTAATGACTCAATGCCAGCTGTCCTCTGGGTTGACCATTCTAAACATCGGCAAATCTCAGACAGAAATTCTTCTTCATTTCAGACTTAGGTTGGTATTCCTTTATTCTGATTCTATGAGAGAAGTTTTCCTCTGATTACAGGTCAACACAAAGAAAATATTTTCTTAGCATGGAATCTATTGTTTATTTACTATTCAATTAATATTTGAGTAAACTTGTGTGTGTATATATATATATATATATATATATATATATTTATATATATATAGTTTGATTAAGTATTCTTGTCTGTTTGAGTAATTCATTACAGGTGATATGTAAAGTTACATGAATTGCATACATCATCATGCTACCACATGATATGTGCATGCCTCACTGAAAGTAAACTCAAAGTTAGACCCATTTTTCAGACTCCTGAGTCTTCCTTTGAATTAGTTTAATGTTTTGAAATTACAAAACATTGAAGAGTCCCTATCAAAATCTTTTTGGATAAATCAGCTTCATTTTCTTAAACTCCATTTAGAACATCCATACCTTTTTTGGACAGATGCACATCCACAAAAATCTGTCCAAGAATACAGAATGGAAATAATCAATAATTGCTGGCATTTACTTCAGTAGAAGTGGCCTTTGGTTCCATTTGAGGCCAGGTGAGTGTGTGAGCTGTGGTCGGGGGGTGGGGGGGGGAGTGGGGTGGAATGGAGGAAGCAGTAATTTTGATACCTGAACTGAAAAAAATGATTCCTACTATCGCTGTAATGGAAAAGATAGACTCCAGGGTCAGTTTTCTTCTTAAACACAAAATATTCTGCAGATGCTGGGGTCAAAGCAACACTCACAACACGCTGGAGGAACTCAGCAGGTCGGGCAGTATCCATGGAAACGATGAGTCGACGTTTCGGGCTGGAACCCTTCATCAGGACTGTGGAGGGAAGGGGCAGAGGACCTATAAAGAAGGTGGGGGGCAGGGTGGGAAGGAGAAGGCTGGTCAGTTCCAGGTGAAAAACCAGTAAGGGGAAAGATAAAGGGGTGGGGGAGGGGAGGCAGGGAGGTGATAGGCAGGAAAGATGAAGAAGGAATAGGGGAAAATTCAATGGGTAGTAGAAGGAGGCGGAACCATGAGGGAGGTGATAGGCAGCTGGGGGAGGGGGCAGAGTGAAATAAGGATAGGGGAAGTGAGGGGGAGGGAATTACCAGAAGATGGAGAATTCTATGTTCATACCAAGGGGCTGGAGACTACCCAGACGGTATATGAGGTGTTGCTCCTCCAGCCTGAGTTTAGCCTCATCAGTAGAGGAGGCCATGTATGGACATATCTGAATGGGAATGTGAAGCAGAGTTGAAGTGGGTGGCAACCGGGACATCCTGTCTGTTGTGGCGGACGGAGCAGTTTTCTTCTTATACGTTCTTAGGAATCAGATTCAAAGTTCAAAGTACATTTATTATCAAAGTATGTATGCAGTATACAATCCTGAAATTCATCTCCCCCACAGACAGTCTCAAAACAAAGAACAACCAAGGCACCATCCCGTTAAATGAAAAATATCAAACATCAAACCCTTCCCCATGCACAAAAGAAATCTGCAAATGGCAACAAAGAAAACAAGCAAAATAACAGTATGTAAAAGACAAAAGGTATATTTAAGTACAATCTTTCAAGCTTATTGTCACTGACATCACTCATAAAATTTGTAGTTTTATGATCAAGCCTACCAGGCAAAAAGCAATTCTGGATTAGGTGTTGTGCGATGCATCAGAATTTATTAGGGAGCTGAAGGTAAGAGAACCTTTCGGAGAGAGTGATAATAACATAATAAAATTTGCCTTGCAGTTTGGGAGGTAGCAGGTGAAATTGGTGTATCAGTATTGCAGTGGAGTAAAGGGAACTACAGAGGTATGAGAGAGGAGCAGGCCAAAGTTGATTGGAAAGGTACACCAGAAAGTATGATGGTGGAGCAGCAATAGCAGGATTTTCTGAGAGTAATTTGGAAGACACAAGTTCATTCTATCCCAAAGAAGCAGCAGCATTCTAAAGGGAAGATGAGGCAACTCTGTCTGACAAGGGAAGTCAGACAGCATAAAAACAAAAGAGAGGGCATGCAATAGAGCAAGAGTTACTTGAAATCTAGAGGATTGGGAAGATTTGGTAAACAACAGAAGGCAACTGAAAAAGCAATGAGGGGAGAGTAGATGAAATATGAATGTAGATTAGCCACAAGAGGATACCAAAATTTCTTTCAGAAATATAAAGAGTAAAAGTGAGGCAAGAGTCCACATCAGACTGTTGGAAAATGACGCTGCAGAAGTAGCAGTAGGAACCATAGAAATAGCAGACAAAGTGAATAAGTATTTTGCATCAGTTTTCACTATGTACGATGCCAGTAATATGCCAGAAATTCAAGAGAATTTCAAGAGAAATTCAGGGGATAGCAGTGAATGTACTTACTTGGCTAAAGAGAAGGTGCTGGGGATGCAGCAAGTTCAGTTGGATAAGTCATCTGTATCAGATGGACTATACCCCAGGGTTCTGAAAGAGGTAGCTGATCAGATTGTGGAAAAATCACAAGTCATTCCACATCTCAGGCAAATCCTTCCGCACCAATGAATACATTTACATGGAGCACAAGAAAGTAGCATCAAAGAATCCTATCGTCCAAGCCATGCTCTCTTCTTGCTACTACCATTTGGCAGCAGGTACAGAAGTCTTAGGCCCCGCACGACTAGGTTCAAGAACAGTTATTATACTACATCCATCAGGCTCCTGAACTGATCTGGATAACTTCATTCACCACAAATCTAAGCTGATTCTGCACAGTGCAGACTCACTTTCACCATGCTTTGCAACTCATGTTGTCAATGTTTTTTGTTTATTTGCACAATTTATCTTCTTTTGCAATGTAATTGTTTATCAGTATTTATACACACAGGGGCCATTTTCTTAGATACTTCCTGTATTAGATAAAGTGGCTATTGAGTGTATGTATGTTCATGTTCTTCTGCTGTCGTAGCCCATCCACTTCAAGGTTCAATGTGCTGTGCATTCAGAGAGGCCCTTCTGCACACCACTGTTGTAACATGTGGTTATTTGAGTTACTGTCACTTCATTGTCAGCCTGAACCAATCTGGCCATTCTCCTCTGACCTCTTTCATTAACAAGGCATTTTTGCTCACAGAACTACCGCACACTGGATGCTTTTTGTTTTTCACACCATCTCTGTAAACTCTAGAGACTATGGTGCATGAAAAATCCTAGGAGGTCAGCAGTTTCTGAGATACTCAAACCACCCTGCATGCCTCAACTATCATATGGTAGGGAATGCCCACCATTCCGTGTCTAGGGATATTTATCACTTGCTGTCGTTCTCCGACCTGCATACAGGCAGAGGCTAAAAAGCAAGGCTCCAGAGTTTACGACAAGGATGTGGTTGTGGGAGTCAGAGGAGTGACAATGGGTCGGCTGTGAGTTGGGTGACTGGGCTGTGTTCAAGGACTCATCACAGGATCTGAATGAATACTGTATACCATGATTCTCACGGATTTTATAAAAATAGCTTCAGATGAGAGTGTCCTCGCAAAAATCATTCAGAATCTTCCCTAGCCAGATGCCCTGGATAAACCATGATATCCACAATCTGCTGAGGGCCAGGTTGGAGGCGTTCAGGTCTGGCACCCACGAAAGTTACAAGAGGTACAGGCATAATCTCGGGAAAGCACTCTCATGATCAAAACAGGGCTTCACTTTCAGATGAGTTTAATGCCTTCGATGCTTGCTTTGACCATTAAAACATGGAGGATCCATCATGAACTCCCACAGTCCCAGGTGGTCCTGTAATTTCAATCTCTGAGGCAGATGTGAAAGCATTCTTCAGGAGCGCGGGTCCATAGAAAACATCCAGTCCATACGGGGTACCTGACTGACTACTAAAGATCTGTGCTGATCAACTTGCTACAGTGTTCACCGATATTGCTTTGGCAGTCTGTGGTTCCCACCTGCTTAAAGCAGGCTTCAAGTGAATGTAATTGTAGCAGTTGTAAAATTGTACCATTGTGCCCAAGAACATGGTAACCTGCCTCAGTGATTATCATCCAGTAGCACCTACGTCCACTATGATAAAGTGGCTTGGGAGGTTGGTGTTGAAACAGATCAAATCCTGCCTAACAAGCAACTTGGATCCACTCCAATTTGCCTACTGGCACAACAGGTCTGCAGCAAATGTCATTTCATTGACTCCTCACTCAACCCTGACACCTCGGTAGCAAAGATGCATATATCAGGATGCTCTTTATCGACATTGAATAATATCATCCTCTCAAAGCTAATCAATAAGCTTCAAGATATTGGCCTTAATACCTCCTTGTGCAATTGGATCCTTGATTTTCTCAGTCAATTTGGATTGACAACAACATCTCCCCTTCAATCTCCATCAGCACAGGTGCACCACAAGGCTGTGTGCTTAGCCCCCTGCTCTTCCCACTTTACACTTACGACTGTGTGTCTAAGCACAGCTCCAAAGCCATATTTAAATTTGCTGATGACACCACTGTCACAGGCAGAATGAAAGGTGGTGATAAACCAGTATAGCTGAGAAACATTGAAAATCTGGCTGAGTGGTGCCATAACAACAGCCTCCTACTCATTGTCAGCAAAACTAAGGAGCTGATTATTGATTTCAGGAGCAGAAAATGGAGGTCCATCAGTCAGTCATCTTCAGGGGATCAGAGACGGAGAGGGTCAGCAACTTTTTATTCTTCGGTATTATTTCAGAGGACCTGGCCTAGGCCCAGCACGCAAGTTTAATTACGAGGGAAGCACTGCAATTCCTCTGCTTCCTTAGGAGTTTGCAAAGATTTGACATGTCATCTATAATGGACAGACTTATACTGATGTGTGGTGGAGAGTATGTGGACTGGCTGCATCACAGCCTCATATGGAAACAGTAATACCTTGAATGGAAAGTCTGACAAAAAGTAATGGATGTGGCCCAGTTCATTATGTGTAGAGCCCTCCCCACCATTAAGTGCCTGTACATAGAGGGTTATCACAGGGGTGTAGTCAGAGACACTCTCAACCACACACGCCACCCCCCACCACTCCAGGCCTGAGGTAATGCTTTCTTCTTGCTACTGCTATTAGGAAAAAGACACAGGAGCCTCAGGACTCACACTATCATGATCAGCAACAGTTATCACCCTTCAACAGAGGCGATAACTTCACTCATCTTCAGTTCCCCATCATTGAACTTCCCATAACCCATGGACTCACTTTCAAGGACTGTTCATCTGATGTTCTCGAAATTTATTGCTTATTTATTTAATACTATTTTTTCCTTTGTATTTGCACAGTTTGTTGTTTTTCACACACTGGTTGTCCACCGTGTTGGTGCTGTCTTTTACTGATTCTATTGTGGCTATTGGATTGACTGAGTATGCCCGCAAGAAAATGAATCTCAGGGTTGTATATGGTGACATATATGTACTTAATAAATTAACTTTGAACAATCATTCTCTGGTTAAAGTCACTCAGATCACATTTCTTCCCAATTCTGATGTTTGATTTGAAAACTAACTGAACCACCTGACCATGTCTGCATACTTTTATGCATTGAATTGCTGCCACATGATTGGCAGATTAGATATTTGCATTAAGGAACAGGTATACAGGTGTACTTAGTAAAGTGGCCACTGTGTGTGGAGTTTTTTTTGTAAATTTGATTGTGTTTCTTCATTCTCCTGCAAATACCTGCAAGAAATGAATCTCAATATAGAAACAGAGACATAATTTGATTTTAGATTTCACTTTGACTTTACAGTTCTTTGACTCTTTAAGGCAGAGAGACAAAAAAGAGAAATTTATTGGCCAGTTAACAGGATTTTTTTTTTTTTTTTTTTTTTTTTTTTTTTTTTTTTTTTTTTTTGAGTCCATTGTAAAGGATGAAGTTTTGGAGTACTTAGAGCTGGGGTTCTGAACCTGGGGTCCATGGTCTGTTCAGATAATGGTAGAGGTCCATGGCATAAAAACGGTTGGGAACTCCCAACTTTGAAGCATGTGATAAAATAGACTTAAGTCGGCAAGTTTTACGTACTTGAGGGGAAATTTTCCCTGACAAATTGGTTGGAATTCTTTGAGGAATAATGAACAGGATAGACAAAGGTGAGTCAGTGGAGGCTGTTTACTTGGATTTTCAAAAGGCCATTGACAAATTGCTGCACATGAAGCAACACAAGAGAAGCTCATGGATAGAAGATTGGCGGATTGGCAGAAGGCAAAGGGTGGGTATAAAGCAAACCTTTTCTGGCTGGCTGTCAGTACCTGAGGTGTTCCCCAGGGGTCAGTGTCAGATCTGCTACTGTTCATGTTAAATGTTAATGATTTGGATGATGGAATCAATGGCTTTGTGGCCAAGTTTACAGATGATCTTAATAGGGGGAGGGGCAGATAGTGCTGAGGAAGCAGGAAAAGTGCAGAAGGATTTGACTAACTAGAAGAAAGGGCAAATTAGGAGGTAAATGGAATACAGTGTGGGGAAGTGTGTGGTCATGCAGAAGGAATAAAGACATAGACTTTTTATAAATGGGGAGCAAATTCAAAAGGGACTTGAAAGTCCTGGTATAGGATTCTCTAAAGGTTAACTTGCAGGTTGACTGGGTAGTAATGAAGGCAAATTCACTGTTAGCATTCATTTCAGGGAAATTCAAACATGAAAGCAAGGATGTAATGCTGAGGCTTTATAAGGCATTTGTCAGATTGCACTTAGAATATTGAGAGTAGTTTTAGCTCAACAATACTCCATCTGTGGTTTGACCAATGCCTTATAAAGACTCAGCATTACATCCTTGGTTTTATATTCTATTCCTCCTTTAAGAAAGGATGTGCGGACTTTTGCGAGGACTCAGGGGAGATGTATGGGAATGATCCTGGGGATGAAAGGGTTGACGTACGAGGGGTATATTGAGGGCTGATATTTGCTAAAGTTTAGAAGGTCGAAGGGAGGGAAAAATAAATATCACACTGAAACCTACCAAATATTGAAAGGCCTAGATAGAATGGATGTGGAGAGGATTTTTCTAATAGTAGGAGAGTCTAGGACCAGAGGGTACGGTGTCAGAATAAAGCTGCATCCCTTTTGAACAGAGATGAGGGAGAACTTATTTAGCTAGGGGGTGATGAATTCTGTGGCATTCATTGACACATATCTGTGGAGACCAGGTCAGTGGATATACTTAAGATGGAAGTTGATGGGTCCCTGATACATAAGGGTGTCAAATCTTGGAGAAAGCAGGACTAAATGACTGGATTCCTGTTGCACTCTCAATAATAAACAAATGCTTTGAGTGGCTGGTCAAGGATTACATCTGCAGCTTGCTACCACCCAAACTGGACCCCCTACAATTTGCCTAGTGACGCAACCGATAGACAGATGACGCAATAGCCACTGCTCTGCATACCATCCTTACACACCTGGAGAAGAAGGATGCTTACGTGAGAATGCTGTTCTTGGACTACAATTCACCATTGAACACTATAATTCCATCTAGGCTCAACAAGAAGTTTGGAGACCTTGGCCTTGACCCTGCCCTGTCAGATCGCCAGCCAGTTGTAAGAGAGGGCTCACTCACCTCCAACCCTCTGACTCTCAACACAGGAGCCCCTCAGGGCTGTGTACTAAGTCCCCTTCTTTACTCCCTGTATACCCATGACTGTATCGCCACCCACAGCTCCAATCTGCTAATTAAATTTGCTGACGGCACTACATTGATTGGCCTTATCTCAAATAATAACGAGGTGGCCTACAGGGAAGAAGTCATCCCTTTGACACAGTGGTGTCAAGAAAACAACCTTTCCCTCAATGACGCTAAAACAAAGGAGCTGGTTGTGGATTACAGGAGGAATAGAGACAGGCTAACCCCTATTGACATCAATGGATCTGGGGTTGAGGGGAAACAGCTTCAAGTTCCTTGGCATCCACATCACCGAGGACCTCACGTGGTCTGTGCACACCAGATGCGTGGTGAAAAAGGCACAACTGCGCCTCTTTCACCTCAGATGGTTGAGGAAGTTTTGTACGGGCCCCCAAATCCTAAGAACTTTCTACAGGGGCACAATGGAGAGCATCCTGACTGGCTGCATCACTACCTGGAATGGGAACTGTACTTCCCTTAATCGCAGGACTCTGCAGAGAGTGGTGTGGACAGCCCAGTGCATCTGTAGTTGTGAACTTCCCATGATTCAGGACATTCATAAAGACAGGTGTGTAAAAAGGGCCCATAGGATCATTGGGGACCCAAGTCATCCCAACCACAGCTGCTACCATCCGGGAAGTGGTACCGTAGCATAAAAGCCAGGACCAACAGGCTCCGGGACAGCTTCTTCCACCAGGCCATCAGACTGATGAACTCACACTGATCTGTGTGTACTCTATTTAGCATTAATTATAAATTACTATGATTACACATTTCGAATGAGATGTAACGTAAAAATTTTTACTCCTCGTGTGTGAAGGATGTAAGAAATAAAGTCAATTCAATTCAAGAATGGGGTTGAGAGGGAACCTATACATTGCCCAGCCTATGGACCTAAGGATCTCACAGCCTGAGGTTTCAATTTATTGTCAGTCATATTAAAATGGGAAAAGTAGTGGTAAATCCATTGCTGCCTTTTAAACACCTAACTCCAACTGAGGTGAGTTAAAATAGATTCACACAATACCTCTACTTGCTGGCACCAACTGTTCAAGGGAAAGATCATTTTGAGGCTATTGTGGAATGGAAATTCTATTCCACAATAGAATTTAATACATTTGTGCATTGAAAGTTGTTGTCAATGATCTCTTGCCCCAACTTGAAATAAGATCAAGGCTTGGAAGTCAGGTGTTTTGATTATCTTGAATGTCATAAAGTTGCACCAGTGACGTACTCTGGTGCAACGTGACTGAAAATTACCATCCATAATGTGAATAGTTCTGTAGCAAAAGAAACCTTGGTAAATATCTGACCATGTCTTCAGATTCCAGCAGAACCCCCTGGGTTAACCGTCTGCCTCTGCTGTCTTCTGCAAACCTAAGTTGGCACTTGGTCCAATTTAAGCTGAACTGAGCAAAATTGCAGCATCAGTCATTATAACTATAATACTCAACAAAGAAGATCCTTACAACCAAAAACTTCTCTATTGCATACTAAAAATCTTCTAGGAAATCTTGTTCAAAATACATTGAATTACAACACGTTTACAGGAAGGAAAGGGACCACTCAATCCAAACAATGTATTTCAATATTTATATTTCAACAGTACAGAAGTGTCTTGATTAGCACAACACTAGCGACCCAGATTCATTTCCCAACACTGAATGCAAGGAGTTTATGTGTTCTCCTCATGGAATGCATGGGTTTCCTCTAGGTGCTCCAGTTTCTTCCCACAGTCCACACTGTATCTCATCAAAATAAAAAAAAAAAGTAAATTAGGAGCCTCATCCAGCATAGTTTGTCCATCCCTGTCCCTAGTTGTTCGTCTACCCCTATTCTAATCTTTGTGTGAAGATGTTTCTTCTAACTCCTTGTTACATTAATTAGTGGCATGTCATCTTTTTAACAGAAATCCCAGACTGAAAAGATCTTTGCTACCTCCAGCCCATGATTTTCTGTTTTCTGAGCCTCCAAGAGGACCACAACCTTGTCGTGGTTTGGAGGCTCGTGCGCCTCAGCAACCCAGAGAGCCACCTTCTCTTGGCTGGATTCAGGGCTTTATGCTTTGGCTCTTGGTAGGGCCACCCATGCCAAACAGGTTAATGGGTAGAGGACAGTCTAAGAGTAGTCCACCAGTCCTCCAGGTTCAGCGGTTCAGCTCACGGCTAACAACTGTGATTGGTAAAACAAAGTTGTTATGGAAACAGCAATGAAGAATCCCTTTACATCTGAGTGTGACAGTATTCCTCAGTCTCCACCTGGGTCCTGCATGGCTGACATAGGGAAAACTGAGAGGAAGCTACCGACACGATGAAGGAAGCCCTGAAGACTGCCAGAGATGGAGGATCTTTATTACTGCCCTAAATGTCTGGTTGAGTTTGAGTGGGTCAGGTTTGCCTAAGCACCAGTGGTGTAACAGGCAGTAAGTAACCAAGTTTTCAGAAGGAGCTTTCTATTACCAAATCTTTTCTAATTCGAAATGCATGTTAAATTGTTTGCTTTGATTTCCAGTTTCCAATGCAATATTTACAGCACAAAGTCTAGACTAGTCCTTCAGAAGACTGCTAGGTGTGCAATAAATACTTTCCGGGTTATGAAACCATTTACAAATTAGTCCAATTATAAACATTCAGGCAAACAATGTAAAAAAAATGATTCCACTGGTAGGACAAAATAGTCTAGCCATTGGCAAGAATTTAAAACAATTACATATATTATTTTGCTCACTATTTCCACACAGAGCAAAAGCAGAAACTGTAAGAACTTCATATTTAATGACATATTGGTATGTAATATGCTCTCATCAATCATAACAGATAAGATGAATGATTTCAAGACTGTAATCTAATCCTCAGGTTAGGGTGACATGCATAAACTTATCATGTGAATCCTTGATTCGATTACTACTGTAATCGCATTCCCTGTTGTTTATTACGCATATTTACTGCAACATCACATCTGCAGTACCATGCCACATTATTGCATTGTTACAAAACTGCAATTAGCAAATCATTCTCTTTGAGTGAAAATTTGGCTGAGTGGTGCCAAAACAACAACATCTCACTCGATGTCAGCAAGACCAGGGAACTGATTATTTTCTTCAGGAGAGGGAAACCAGAGATCCATGGGCTAGTCCTCATCGAGGATCAGAGGTGAAGAAGGTTAGCAACCCTAAATTCCTGCGAGTTACTATTTCAGAGGGCCTGTCCTGGACCTGGCATATAAGTGCAATTGTGAAAAAAACCACAGCAGTGCCTCTACTTAGGAGTTTGCGGAGATTCAGCAAGACATTAAAAACTTTGACTAACTTCGATAGATGTTTAGTGGAGAGGATATTAACTGGCTGCATCATGGCTTGGCATTGGAAGCACCAATGCCTTGAATAGAAAATCCAACAAAAAGGTAGTAGATCACAGGTATAGCCCTCCCAACCATTGAACATAAAACACTGTTGTAGGAAAGCAGCAATCACCATTAGAGCTCCTCACCACCCAGGCCATGCTCTTTTCTCACTGTTGTCATCAGGGAGAAAATACAAAAGCCTCAGGACTCACACTACAAAGTTCCGGAGCAATTACTACCCCTCAACTGTCTTTGCAACTACATATCAATTGAAATCAAAGCACACACGCAGGAGATGGCTTTAACTGGTGTGTTCACATTACAGAGAGATGGCAGTGAATACTCACTCAACTTCTGCTGTCATCCTCATTGATATCAATCTTGCTCGATGCTTTAATCGGCAAGGAATGCATTCGATCATGGGCTTTCACCCCATCTCCAGGCGCCTTGGTTTCCAGACCACACACTCTGCTCGAAACCTCACTGAACTCTCTTGGAGACAGAAAAGTTCCAGGTCACTCAATCAGCCCAAAAAAAAAAAAACACCTTGAAAATATAAGTCACAGTTGCCGGAATTAGTTCCCTGAATTGTCTGAAGGACAGTTTGTCACATTGATCGCTGGCACCATCATCATCAGTTAATGTTCATCTTCATCAATTAGTGCCACCAGATACTTGAACAAAATAAAATAACAGAAGAGATGCAAATCGTTACACGAGTTGCTTTCTCTATGAATAGCATATTTTTTCCATTTTTATGATCCAGTATCAGCTGTGTGTAGCTCTATGTCAGCTGCTGCATGGATAGTAGACCTGCTTGAGATCAGGGGCAGCAAGGTCAGCATTTCTATTTATTTATTGAGAAACAGCACAGAACAGGTCCTTCCGGCTCTTCAAGCTGTGACACCCAGCAACCCCGCGATTTACAATGACCAATTAACATACCCAACAGTATACCTTTGGACTGTGGGAGGAAACTGGAGCACCTGGAGAAAACCATGGGGTCATCTGGAGAATGTACAAACTCCTTACAGGCAGCTACGGAGATTGAACCCAAGTCGCTGCTGCTGGTAAGCGTTGTGCCATTATGTGACCACGCCACCTAATTGTCCATGGTCACTGCCCATGAGCTAGTTGTTTTTGTAATGCATTTTGGAGCAGAGCTCAGACCATGCTGAGAAAAGTCTTACCACCATCATATCCACAGGCTACCAGAGGCTTCAAAATAAGGAAGTTCAAACATCCGGGCTTTCCAACATTTAGTGCTCAAGTTATATTTACATGCAGTACTGTGACACTCTGGGGGTGCTGGGCATTGTCGACAGGTTGCCCCTGCATTTCTAATGACTAGCACTGTTTATTATTCTTGTGTTAAAATGCTTATGTGGGATTATGGTCGGAAGTTCTAGTTCATATATTGTTACATTTTAGCTTGGGTTATAAAGTTACTTGCTTGTGGATTTGTGGGTCACCCCAACAGTAACCGGGGTGTGTGATGGTCACCACCACCCCGCCACCCCCGTCTATATGAGTCTGGTTGGGTTCACTCTCCGGGTCCTGGTGCCCGGTCTGTTTTGTTTATCACAATAAAACGGTTGTTGAGTTAATGAGCTTCCTCGTCTGTCATTATGGACCAAATACTCGCAACAGTACCATGCAAAAGTCTTAGGCACATATATAGCAGCTCCGGTGTCTAAGACCTTTGCACAGTACTGTATTTGTCAGCATGAAGCAGACAACGAGTTTGTAAATCTGGCGGGAGCAAAGAATGTTGGGAACAGCAAGTGTGGAGCGCCGTGGGAGGGGTGTGGGACAGTTGGCAGAGGAGTGCCAGGGATGGAGGGTGTGGTGCGGGTGCAGACACACCAGCACAGAGACAACACACAAGGTCATTCGATTCCAAACATCATCATGATCATTATAGAATATCTCTCTGGTGCTTTCCACTCCCTCCCCTCTCCTTGTCCAAACCCTGATTCCCCTCTCCCTACTCCCTTCCCATTCTTAGTCCACAATAGAGACCCATTTCAGAATCAGGTTTATCACCTCTTACATATGCCATGACGTTTTTTTTGCAGTGGCAGTACAGTACTATACATAAAATTACCAGAGTACTGTGCAAAAGTCTAAGCCACCCCAGCAATAAGTACACATTGCCTATAAAAGGTATTCACCCCCCCTAGCCCCTGTTAGGAGTTTTCATGTTTTATTGTTTTACAACATTGAATCACAGTGGATTTAATTTGACTTTTTTGACACTGATCAACAGAAAAGACTCTTTCATGTCAAAGTGAAAACAAATTTCTACAAATTGGTCTAAATTTATTAAGATTATTAAACACAAGATATTTGATTGCATAATTACTCACCCCCTTCAAGTCAATATTTAGTAGATGCACGTTTAGCAGCAATTACAGCCATACTGCAATTTTTCTCCATTCTTCTTTACAAAGCTGCTCTAGCTCTGCCAGATTGCATGGGGATCATGAGTAAATAGCCCTTTTCAATTTCAGCCTCAAATTTTCAATTGGATTGAGGTTTGGACTCTGACTTGAACACTCCAGGACATTAACCATGTTGTTTTTTTAAGCCATTCCTGTGTAGCTTTGGCTTTATGCTTGGGGTTGTTGCCTTGGTGGAAAAGAAATCTTCTTCCAAGTCGCAGTTCTCTTGCAGACTGCATCAGGTTTTCCTCCAGGATTTCCCTGTATTTTGCTGCATTCATTTTACCCTCTACCTTCACAAGCTTTCCAGGGCCTGCTGCAGTGAAGCATCCTCACAACATGATGCAGCCACCAGCAGCTTTACAGTAGGGATGGTGCACTTATCTTACACCAAACATACCATTTAGTCTGATGGCCAAAAATCTCAATTTTGATTTCATCAGATCATTAAGCATTCTTCCAGCTGACTTCAGGATCTCACACATGCCTTCTGGCAGACTCCAGCCAAGATTTCAAGTGAGTGTTTTTTTCAACAGTGACTTTCTCTTTGCCACTCTCCCATAAAGCTGTGAAGCACCTGCAGAAAAGTTGTTGTATACGCAGTCTCTCCCATCTCAGCCACTGAAGCTTGTAGCTCCTCCAGAGTTGTCATAGGTCTCTTGGAGACCTCCCTCACTAGTCCCCTTCTTGCATGGTCACTCAGTTTTTGAGGACAACCTGCTCTCAGCAGATTTACATCTGTGCCATATTCTTTACATTTCTTAATGATTGACTTAACCATACTCCAACAGACATTCAGTGATCTGGAAATTTTCTTGTATTCATCTCCTGACTTATGCTTTTCAATAACCTTTTCACACAGTTGCTTGGAGTGTTCTTTTGTCTTCATGGTGTAATTTGTGCCAGGACACTGACTCACCAGCAGTTGGTCCTTCCAGATACAGGTGTATTTTTACTACAATCAATTGAAGCACCCTGACGGCACACAGGAGATCTCCATTTAACAAATTATGTGACTTCTAAAATCAATTGGTTACACCAGTGATGATTTGATGTGTCATATTAAAGGGGGTGAATACTTATGCAATCAATTATTTTGTGTTTTATATTTATAATTGACTTAGACCACTTTGTAGAAATCTATTTTCACTTTGACACAAAGGAGTCTTTTTCAGCTGATGAGTGTCAAAAAAGAAAACAAATTAAATTCACTGCAATTCAGTATTGTTAAACAATAAAACATGAAAACTTCCCGGGGGGGGGGGGGTGAATACTTTTCATAAGCACTGCTGTATACAGTATGTGCCTAAGAGTTTTGTACAGTACTGCATATGGCATTATTATGTTTTATAACCATTTGACATATTAATATATTATACATAAATACACCACATCTTCAAGAGATAGACATGTATATAGCACAGATGTGTTAGGATTTATTTCTATAAAAAGTTAGTGAAACATTGTAGTTTTTTAAATAGCCCAGAAACCTTACAGTCACTAATACTGATACTTCAATTCTGACCAAACCTCTATAGATGTGTAATGGTGAGTATACTGACTGGCTGCATACAGCCTGGTGTGGAAACACTAATGCCCTTGAATGGAAAATCTTACTAAAAGTAGTGGATACGGCCCAGTCCATCACGGGTAAAGCCCTCCCCACCGTTGAGCACATCTATATGAAATGCTGTCACAGGAAAGCAGCATCCATCATCAGGGACCCCCACCACCCAGGACATGCTCTCTTCTCACAGTTGTCATCAGGAAGAAGGTACAGGAGCCTCAGGACTCACACCACCAGGTTCAAGAACAGTTACTACCCCTCAACCCTCAGGCCGTTGAATCAAATGGGATAACTTCACACAGCTTCACAATGGCATAATTCAAACTGGGAAATACTGCCTGTCCTGGAGGTTTCAACTACCTATGGTAACAAAATGACAAGAATTGAACGTTCCACTTTTTTTTAATGGTTGTGTTTTAATTTTCCTGGTATAGTCCTGTTAGTGATAGAATAGGAATTTCTCTTTGTCTTCAGAATGGTGTTGTGGAATGTAATTTATCTGCATATTTAAAAATACTTAAAGCAGCATTTTCAGAAGCAAAAAAAATTCAAAAGGCCAAATGTTTCTTCCTTTGGAATAAATGACAGCTATGTTTATCCACGCTCTGATGAATACCCGTGTGCGGAAAATGGTAAATGGAACTAGGCACTGAAAAATTAATTCTCTGGAGCAAGGGGATCTCAATCTTACAAGCTGTTAGCTGCTCTTTGCAGTATGAAGGATTTCTGGGATATAGCCCGCAGAATATGATCATGGAGGAGTCAGCATTAAGTCACAGAGTCAGTGCGTCTTGTGGGAAATGGGTAATCATACACAAGAGGAGAAAAAGATGCAGGAAATTTTAAGCAACTGCAGCTGTCCTATGGAATTTCAATGAACCAAACTGCTGCTTCAGCAAAGACAAAAAGTGGGGGTCTGTGTTTGATGATAAACTCTTTGCAATGCTCAGATGTGGTGGTCTTGTCGTACTCTTGCTCCGCCAACTTGGAACATCTAGCAATTAAGTGCCAACCGTTCTACTTAACAAGAGAGTTCTCCGCCACGATCCTGTCTGCAGTTCACTTACCGCCAAAAGCTGACAGTAATCAGGCACTTGAGATATAGAATACTGCCATGAGTGAAAAACAAGCAGCTCACGCTGACACTTTTCAAATCATAGTTGGGAATTTCATTCAAGCTCGCTTTAAGGAATCGCTGCCCGATTATCATCAGTATATAACCTGCAGCAACAGATATCCAACATGCTAGACCACTGTTACATTACCGTTCAGTAAGGAATGCCTACCATTCCATGCCCAGACCACATTTCATGAAATCTGAGCATTTGGCTGTCCTTTTACCTCCATAAAGACAGAGGCTAAACAGCAAGGATCCAGAGATAAGGACAACAAAGAGCTGGTTGCAGGACGCAGAAGAGCTGCTGCAGGATTACTTGTGTTCAAGAACTCATCAGAGGATCTGAATGAGTACACCACGGTTGTCATGGATATTGTAAAACCATTGGAGATGAGTGTCCCCCCACAAAATCATGCTATCTTCCCCAACTAGAAGCCCAGAATGAACCATGAGATATGTAATCTACTGAGGGCCAGACCAGTGGCATTCAGGTCTGGTGACCAAGTAAGATACAAGAGGTCCAGGAAAGTTCTCTGGAAAGCCACCTTATGGGCAAAGTGGCAATTCTGAACCAAACTTGAATCAATGAAAGTTGCACAACAGGCGTGGAAGGGCTTGAATGTTTTTACCTCTTACAAAGGGAAACCAAATAGTATAGCTGACAGAAAAATTTCACTCCCAGATAAGCTCAATGCCTGCTACGTTCACTTTGACTGTTAAAACATGGAGCAACCATCAAACTCCCACAGCCCCCAATAACACTGGACAGGTCCTCTGAAATGATAACACCAAGGAATTTAAAGTTGCTGATCCTCTCCACCTCTGATCCCCCAACGAGAAATGGCTCATAAATCTCTGGCATCTTCCTCCTGAAGTCAATAATCAGCTCCGTGGTCTTGCTGGCATTGAGTGAGGTTGTTGTTATGGCACCACTCAGCCAGATTTTCAGTCTCCCTCCTAATACGGTGACTCATCACCACCTTTGATTCAGCCAACAACATTTGTGTCATCAGCAAACTTTTGGAGCAGTGCTTAGCCTCACAGTCATAAGTATAAAGCAAGTAGAGCCGGGGGCTTATACATAGCTTTGTGGTGCACCTCTGCAGGTAGAGATTGTGGAAGAGATGGTGTGGCCAATATGGAGTGACTGAGGTCTACAAGTGAGGAAATCAAGGATCCAATTACAGAAGGAGGAATTCATGTCAAAGTCTTGAAGCTTATTGATTAGTTTTGAGGGCATAGTAGTATTGAATGCCAAGCTGTAGTTGATAAAGAGCATCCTGATGTATGCATCTTTGTCGTCCAGATGTTGCAAGGTTGAGTGAAGAGGCAATGAAAAAGCATCTGCTGTGGACTTGTACTGGTAGGCAGATAGGAGCAGATCCAAGTATTCAGGCAGGAATTGATATATTTCATCACCAACTTCTCAATTGAATTGACATTATTACTTATATCCTTCATATAGGGAGGGAGGGGAGGGAACGTCGACTCAGACCATGAGAGGCCTGCGTCAGGCATTTTCATGCCTTACAAGGCACTTATGTATATGAAGGATTACAATCCTTCATATACATGAGTAAAAATTTTTATGTTACATTTCCATTCAAATGTGCACTATGCAATTACAGTAATTTATAATAAATATTAGGATAGTCAATATAACATAGAAATACAGTTGTGTCAGCATGAATTAATCAGTCTGATGGCCTGGTGGAAGAAACTGTCTCGGAGCCTGTTGGTCCTGGCTTTTATGCTGCGGTACTGTTTCCTGGATGGTAGCAGCTGGAACAGTTTCTGGTTGGGGTGACTCAGGACTCCAATGATCCTTTGGGTCCTTTTTACACATCTGTCTTTGTAAATGACCTGAATAGTGGGAAACTCACACCTACAGGTGCGCTGGGCTATCTGCACCTCTCTCTGCAGAGTCCTGCGATTAAGGGAAGTACAGTTCCCATACCAGGCGGTGATGCAGCCAGTCAGGATGCTCTCAATCATGCCCCTATTAAAGTTCTTACAATTTGCGGGGCCATACCAAACTTCTTCAACCGCCTGAGGTGAATGATTAGATTAGATTCAACTTTATTTTCATTGTGCCGAGTACAGATACAAAGCCAATGAAATGCAGTTAGCATCTGACCAGAAATGCAAAGAATAGTGTTACTTACAAAATAACTGTGAATAAAAAGTAAGTGCTACAGCACACAAATATAAAAGTACAAAGACAGTACAATATGGATGCAATACTGCTTAGCGCTGTGATGTGAGGTTCAGCAGGGTCACAGCCTCAGGGAAGAAGCTCTTCCTGTGTCTGCTGGTGCGGGAACGGAGACTCCGGTAGCGCCTACCGGATGGGAGGAGAGTAAAAGTCCTTGGTTAGGGTGAGATGCATCCTTGATAATGCTTTTCGCCCTGCCCAGGCAGCGTTTATGGTAGATGTTCTCAACGGTAGGCAATTGGGTGCTGATAATCCGCTGGGCAGTTTTCACCACAAACTGGAGTGCTTTGCGGTCCGATACGGGACAATTGCCATACCACACTGAGATGCAGTTGGTGAGTATGTTCTCAATGGTACAGCAGTAAAAGTCCACCAGTATCCTGGGACAGAGGTGAGCTTTCTTGATGCTCCATAGAAAATAAAGGCGCCGTTGCGCCTTTTTGATCAGGATGGAGGAGTTCAGGGACCAGGTGAGATCCTCGGAAATGTGGACACCAAGGAATATGAAGCTTGTTACCCACTCCAGAGGCGCTGTTGTGCCTTTTTCACCACACAGCCAGTATGTACAGACCACGTGAGATCCTCAGTGATGTTTATGCTGAGGAACTTAAAGCTGTTCATCCTCTCAACCCCAGATCCATTGATGTCAATAGGGGTTAGCCTGTCTCCATTCCTCCTATCGTCCACAACCAGCTCCTTTGTCTTTGCTACGTTGAGGAGGAAGTTGTTTTCTTAACACCACTGTGTCAGAGTGATGACACTTCATCATAGTGATGTAAGTGTTACAGGACAATAGTCATTTAGGCAGGTTACCACATTCTTCTTAGGCAACACACGTAAAAGTTGCTGGTGAACGCAGCAGGCCAGGCAGTATCTCTAGGAAGAGGTACAGTGGACGTTTCGGGCCGAGGCCCTTCACCAGGACTAACTGAAAGAAGAGCTAGTATGAGGTTTGAAAGTGGGAAGGGGAGGGGGAGATCCAAAATGATAGGAGAAGACAGGAGGGGGAGGGATGGAGCCAAGAGCTGGACAGTTGATTGGCAAAAGGGATATGAGAGGATCATGGGACAGGAGGCGTAGGGAGAAAGAAAAGGAGGAGGGGGGGAACCCAGAAGATGGGCAAGGGGTATAGTGATAGGGACAGAGGGAGAAAAAGGAGAGAGAGAAAAAGAATGTGTGTATATAAATAAATAACGGATGGGGTACGAGGGGAGGTGGGGCATTAGCGTAAGTTAGAGAAGTCAATGTTCATGCCATCAGGTTGGAGGCTACCCAGATGGAATTTAAGGTGTTGTTCCTCCAAACTGAGTGTGGCTTCATCTTTACAGTACAGAAGGCCGTGGATACACACATATATACACATTCTTTTTCTCCCCCTTCGTAGATCTATGCTGACTTGGACCGATCCTGTTGTGCCGCTATTTCATCCTTTATAATTGACTCCAGCATCTTCCCCACCACTGATATCAGGCTAACTGGTCCCTGTTTTCTTCCTCCCTCCTTTCTTAAAAAGTGGGATAATATTAGCTACCCTCCAGTCCTCAGGAACTAATCCTGAATCTATAGAACATTGGAAAATAATTACCAATGTGTCCACGATTTCTAGAGCCACCGCCTTAAGTACCCTGGGGTGCAGACCATCAGGCCCTGGGGATTTATCAACCTTCAGTCCCATCAGTCTATCCAACACTATTTTCTGCCTAATATGAATCTCCTTCAGTTCCTCCGTTACCCTAGGTCCTCTGTCCACTATTACATCTAGGAGATTATTTGTGTCTTCCCTAGTGAAGACAGATCCAAAGTACCTGTTCAACTTGTCTGCCATTTCCTTGTTCCCCATAATAAATTCACCCATTTCTGTCTTCAAGGGCCCAACTTTGGTCTTAACTAATTTTTTCCTCTTCACATACCTAAAGAAGATTTTGCTATCCTCCTTTATATTCTTGGCTAGCTTGCCTTCGTATCTCATCTTTTCTCCCTACATTGCCTTTTTAGTTATCCTCTGTTGCTCTTTAAAAGTTTCCCAATCCTCTGGCTTCCTGCTCATCTTTGTTATGTTATACTTCTTCTCTCTTATTTTTATACTATCCTTGACTTCCCTTGTCAGCCACTGTCGCCCCTTACTCCCCTTAGAATCCTTCTTTCTCTTTGGAATGAACTGATCCTGCACCTTCTGTATTATTCCCAGAAATACCTGCCATTGTTGTTCCACTGTCATCCCTGCTAGGGTATCTTTCCAGTCAACTTTGGCCAGCTCCTCCTCCATGGCTCCACAGTCCCCTTTGTTCAACTGCAATACTGACACTTCCGATTTTCCCTTCTCCCTCTCAAATTGCAGTTGAAAACTTATCATATTATGGTCACTACCACCTAATGGCTCCTTTACCTCGTGTTCCCTTATTAAATCTGGTTCATTACACAACACTAAATCCAGAATTGCCTTCTCCCTGGTAGGTTCCAGTACAAGCTGCTCTAAGAATCCATCTCAGAGGCACTCCACAACCTCCCTTTCTTGGGGTCCGGTACCAACCTGATTTTCCCAGTCTACCTGCATGTTAAAATCCCCCAAAACAACCGTAGCTTTACCTTTGCGACATGACAATTTTAACTCTTGATTCAACTTGCACCCTATATCCAGGCTACTGTTTGGGGGCCTGTAGATAACTGCCATTAGGGTCTTTTTGCCCTTACAGTTTCTCAGTTCTATCCATACTGACTCTACATCTCCTGATTCTATGTCGCCCCTCACAAGTGACTGGTGCAGTCCTATCAGTAAAGAGACCTAGCTGATCCAGAAGTCTACAAACAAATGGAATTGTGTTAAGTACACTTGCTCTTGCTTGGTGATGTATCTGGTCCCTGCGGAAAGCTATTAAGTGATTATCTGTGGTATGCTAATATACAGAATTCATTTGGACTCCTTCCTCTCTCGTGTGGCTTCAGCCTGAAATAGATTTACAGAGACTGAACATTAACAGTGTATTTTTCTTTTATGTTAGTTATCTGAACAAGTACTCTTCATTTCTTGTTTTTAATGATCTATGACTTTTCCAATCCACCTTCCTGTTTATTGGATATATAAATTCATAGATTTTCCTAAATTTTAACTACTCTATCACATATATGTCTTTACGGAAAATTTAGTTCAGTATTGCACCAAAGGGGAAAAAGTACCAAATCCATTCATAACAAAATTATTCACCTCATATACTTCACCTTCCATCAACTGTACATACCAAAGCAGAGGTCTACCTCAGTATATACTGTATATAAGTATATATAAAAAGAAACTTTGCTTCTTCACTTTGATCAAGAATGGTAATACTGAATTTTAAGTGCAGCTGGAATGGTTCAACTAAACCCAAAATGAACATCACCTGAACCAATCAAAACTCAACATATTTAGTTGGGTCCCATTGGCAGGAAATGGCAGAAATTAAGGAACCTGATGCTCAAACTCTGATTTCCCCATGAGAAGATGAATGCTTGTTCGCACCAAATCTATCAGTCTGCACCTATTAACTGATTAAATCAGATTTGGAAATGATTACATAATCAATCTCAGTGGTCACTTTATCAGGTACACCTGTCTATTTGTTGGTTATGTGCTGTGTCGTATGATGTTGGCGATCATCGTCTTTCCATAACCATGCACCTGTACACCTGCTCATTAATGCAGCCATCTAATCAGACAATCATGTGGAAGCAACTGAAAATATAACAGCATGCAGACATTGCCAAGAGGTTCAGTTATTAATGGATTCGAAACTTACCTTGGTTTTGGAATTCTTTAATACAATGTGGGTTGAAAAGGTGATTTCCTGCTTCCTGTAAATTAGCGGTTGTATTGAAACCTGGTAAGGATCAATCAGATCCTTCCAGTTACTGAACAGTTACTATTTCACTATCTTCACATGTATCAGAACCAGGTTTAATATCACTGGCATATGTTGTGAAATTTGTTGCCATGCAGCAGCAGTTCAGTGCAATACATAATAAAAACTGTAAATTACAGTAAGAGTATGTATACTGAACAAAGTTAAATTAAATAAATAGTGAGAAAAGAGAAAAAATGAAAAGCTAGGGAGGTGGTGTTCATGAGTTCAATGTCCATTCAGAAATCTGATGATGATGGGGAAGAAGCTGTTCCTGAATCATTGAGTGTGTGTCTTCAGGCACAAGTTCCTTCTTCCTGATGGTAGCAATGAGAACAGGGCATGTCCTGGGTGATGGGGGTTCTTAATGATGGGTGCTGCCTTTTTCAGGCCTCACTCCTTAAAGATGTCTTGGATGCTGTGGAGGCTAGTGCCCATAATGGAGATGACTGAATTCACAACTTGATCCTGTGCAGTTCACCCCCCGCCCCCCCCCAAAACAAACCAAACGGTGATGCAACCAGTTTGAATACTTTCCACCATACATCTGTAGAAGTTTGTGAGTGTCTTTGGGGACATGCCAAATCTCAAACTCCTAATGAACTATGGTCATTATCATGCCTTCTTTGTAACTTCATCAATATGTTGGGTCCAGGATAGATCCTCAGAGATATTGACACCCAGGAACTTGAAATTGCTCACTCTTTCCACTTCTGATCTCTGTATGCAAGATAATGGAATGAATGACTGTAGTAAGGCTTTCTTATTTTGTGGAAATAGTGGAAAATTAGCCGAATACCCATCTGGATTTTGCAAAGGGAGAATGACTACAGACTTGGTGTTAAGTTTGGAATATGATATCTGTAAGGCACAAGCTGAAAAAGAACCAATAGTTACAGATTTAGAGAAAGCTTACGATATGTTATGGGCACAAGGGTTGCTGCTTAAACTGGAAAGGATGGGAATAGGTGGGAGAATGTTCAATTGGATTCAAGAATTTTATATGATAGGACGATGCAAGTTAGGATGAAAATAACATTCTCTGAGGAGTATGAGATAGAGAATGGGATTCCACAGGGGAGTGAGTGTAGCCCACTCCTTTTTAATACTATGATTAAAGATATTTTCCTAAGTGTTGTCTGAGACATTTCCAATTCATTATATGCTGATGATATGAAAGAGAGCCAAGAATATAAATCATATAGTTAGGAAAATGCAGACAGCTTTTAATGAAGTAGAGGAATGGGGAAGTCGGAGAGGGTTTAATTCTGTTGCAAAGATTCACGTTATTTGTTTTTCTAAAAGGAATATCACACCTGCAATTGATCTCAAGTTATGTCATAAATTCCATAAACAAGAGTAAGTAGTAAAGTTCGAACAACAGGAATTCTGCAGATGCTGGAAATTCAAGCAACACACATAAAAGTTGCTGGTGAACGCAGCAGGCCAGGCAGCATCTATAGGAAGAGGTGCAGTCGACGTTTCAGGCCGAGGCCCTTCGCCAGGACTAACTGAAAGAAGAGCTAGTATGAGGTTTGAAAGTGGGAAGGGGAGGGGGAGATCCAAAATGATAGGAGAAGACAGGAGGGGGAGGGATGGAGCCAAGAGCTGGACAGGTGATTGGCAAAAGGGATACAAGAGGATCATGGGACAGGAGGTACGGGAAGAAAGACAAGGTGGGGGGGGACCCAGAGGATGGGCAAGGGGTATATTCAGAGGGACAGAGGGAGAAAAAGGAGAGTGAGAGAAAGAATATGTGTATAAAAATAAGTAACAGATGGGGTATGAGGGGAAGGTGGGGCATTAGCAGAAGTTAGAGAAGTCGATGTTCATGCCATCAGGTTGGAGGCTACCCAGACGGAATATAAGGTGTTATTCCTCCAACTTGAGTGTGGCTTCATCTTTACAGTAGAGGAGGCCGTGGACAGACATGTCAGGATGGGAATGGGATGTGGAATTAAAATGTGTGGCCACTGGGAGATCCTGCTTTCTCTGGCGGACAGAGCGTAGATGTTCAGCAAAGCGGTCTCCCAGTCTGCGTCGGGTCTCGGCAACATATAAAAGGCTACATCGGGAGCACCGGACGCAGTATATCACCCCAGCCGACTCACAGGTGAAGTGTTGCCTCACCTGGAAGGACTGCTTGGGGCCCTGAATGGTGGTAAGGGAGGAAGTGTAAGGGCATGTGTAGCACTTGTTCCGCTTACACGGATAAGTGCCAGGAGGGAGATCAGTGGGGAGGGATGGGGGGGACGAATGGACAAGGGAGTCGCGTAGGGAGCGATCCCTGCGGAATGCAGGGGGGGGGAGGGAAAGATGTGCTTAGTGGTGGGATCCCGTTCCTCCGACCTGAGTGTGGCATCTGTGTTCACCAGCAACTTCGGTGTGTGTTGCTTGAATTTCCAGCATCTGCAGAATTCCTTGTGTTTGTATTGATTTAATCAGATTGGTTTTTGATTATCAATGTGTTGCTTTTGGGTCGGCCTCACCAGTGGCCTTAAAGCCCCAGGATAAAGCTCAGCTCAGGCTCAAGCATGGAGATTATGTTGCGGTGCTACTAAATTTCACCATTACTGGTAGAGATTGATGAAGTACCTTTACATCTATGCAGTTTACAGTCAGTAATAATAGTTTATTGCGTGAATATAAAAGGACATAAAGTTGGTCACTCAATATTGGTAACATTAATAGAGTGTTGAGAGCACTGTATTCATGACCTCTTCAGTTTTGGGTGGATGGGAAATGAATAGGCACAAAACCCTGGATTGTGTAATGTGGAATATGGTCCCAGGGCATCCCTTTCTGCTGCTCCTCCATGGTTTTCCCTTTACAGCAGTTCATTTAAGCTTTCAAGGAAAGATCAAGATGAAGGGTGACTATATATCAGAGGCACAGAAAGTTCAGCAATACATGAAAGACTGATATTATGGCTACTTACATACCTACACCAACTATTTTGTGTTGGTCTTCACGGTTGAGGTCACATCTAACATGGTGAAAAGATATGATATGGATGCAATGAGACGATGTCTGTACAATAGCTATCACTAAAGAGGTACTGCTGAGTAAACTTGCGGGCCTGAAGGTAGACAAGTCCCCTGGTCCTGATGGAATGTATTCCAGGAAACTGAAAGAAATGGCAGAGGTTATAGTAGAGCTTTGGTAATAATTTGCCAAAATTCTCTGGACTCTGGGCAGGTCCCGGCGGATTGGAGGAAGGCTGGTTTGCGGGCAGCAGGCTATCAAGAAGGCAAATGGACTGTTGGCCTTCATTACTGGAGGGATTGAATTTAAGAGCAGGGAGGTAATGCTGCAACTGTACAGGGTACTGGTGAGGCCACACCTGGAGTACTGCGTGCAGTTCTGGTCTCCTTATTGAGGAAGGATATACTGGCTTTGGAGGCAGTTCACCAGGTTGATTCCAGTGATGAGGGGTTAGACTATGAAGAGGGATTGAGTCACCTGGGACTGTACTTACTGGAATTCAGAAGAATGAGAGGAGATCTTATAGAAACATATAAACGTATGAAAGGGATAGATAAGATAGAGGCAGGAAAGTTGTTTCCACTGGTAGGTGAGACTGGAACTAGGGGACATAGCCTCAAGATTCGGGGGAGTAAATTTAGGACAGAGATGAGGAGGAACTGCTTTTCCCAAAGAGTGGTAAATCTGTAGAATTCTCTGTCCAATGAAGCAGTGGAGGCTGCCTCCGTAAATGTACTTAAGACAAGATTAGATACATTTTTGCATAGTAGGGGAATTAAGAGTTATGAGGAAAAGACAAGTAGATGGAGACGAGTCCATGGCCAGAGCAGGTTTGATAGGCCAGATGGCCTACTCCTACTCCTATTTCTATGTCCTTATGAATACAGTTTGTTCAAAAGATTCAGTGAGAGGTCATTCAGGTGTTGCTGTACATGTTTTACATTTTCAGGTGACAATTAAGAAAACATTATCAGATAAAGTATCAGTATTCACATCTGAAGTAGTTGCTATCATTTCAGCCTTGGAATGGGTCAAAGAAATACATCCTGACTATGTGCTTCTATACTTTGAATCATTCTCAATTTTTACATTGATTAAAACTGGTAATTCAAATTGTAGGCCATACATTCTTGTTGAGATCGGACAACATCTGTTGAGGCTGCAGGGTCTAGGCTTGTGTATCCATTTCTTCTGGGCTGAAGGAAACAAGGTGGCAGGCATTCCAGCCAAACAGTAAAAATTAAAAATGTAAATGTAGTTGTCCCTTTGCTCCACACTTCAACTCAGTAGGTGTCAGTAACGCACATTATGTTAATCTGCAAGCCACTATTAAACTTTACAAGAGGAAGAAAAGGGTCAGTTGTTGATCAGACCAGAATGGGGAAGAAATGTGATCTAAGTGACTTTGACTGTTAAATGTTAGTCGGCGTCAGATGGGGTGGTTTGAGTATCTCAGAAACTGCTGATCTCCTAGGATTTTCATGCACAACGGTCTCTAGAGTTTACAGAGAAGGGTACGAAAATCAAGAAACATTCAGCAAGCAACAGTTCTGTGGCAAAAAACATCTTGTTAATGAGAGAGGTTAGAGGAGAACGGTCAGAATGTTTCGAGCTGACAGGAAGGTAACAGTAACTGCAATAACTACACATTCCAACAGTGGTGTGCAGAAGATCATCTCTGAATGAATAATCATTGAATCTTGAAGTGGATGGGCCACAGTGACAGAAGACTATTAGCATACACTCAGTGGCCACTTTGATAGATACAGAAGGTACCTAATAAATTGACCACCGAAATTTGTAATCATCTCCAAATTATAATTAATCATTTATTCCATTAAGGATTGTTTCACAATGTAGAGTTCAGTCAATATATTCATCGATTGTTTTGTGCTGTGTCGTATGATGTCAACAATCTATGACCATGATTGTTCTTCTCAAATTTTTCTACAGTATTGGTTTGCCATTGCCTTCTTCTGGCAATGTCTTTACAAGATGGGTGACCCCAGCCAGGGTCAATACTTTCAGAGATTGTCTGCCTGGCGACAGTGAGTACATAACCAGGATGTGATATGCACCAGCTTCTCATACAAACATACACCAGCTGCTCCCGTGGCTTCATGTGACCCTGTCTGGGTGGGGTGGGGGCCTAAGCAGGTATTTCACGTTGTCCAAGGGTGATCTGCAAGCTGGCGGAGTGAAGGAATGCCTTACACCTCTTTTGATAGAGACGTATCTCCACCCCACCACCTAATAGAAGTTATGCCAGTTGTTTCTTGCAAGTTTACACGGAAAGCTATTTATACACAACGCATTAAAAATTTTATTTTTCACACAACCAATAGGAAAAACACTGTGCAAACTCTCATTTATGCATAGAATTTGCTTTTTATCAATGTCTTTTTTTTAACAAAACTCCATTGAATGTGGATATAATAATGGTATCTCTTGTTCATCATTTTTCTCCCTCTGTGCTCCTCAATAAAATTAAAATGTTGACCTTACTGCTATCTTTATTTAAACACCTTCCTGTAGATGTACACACAACATAAATTCCTCATCCATGTTTTGCTTAAATATGACTTATATTGCAAATGTGTTTTGTGAATGTTGTGATATTTAAATAAGTCTGGTAATTTAGGGTTAAGTTAGGGTTGATAAAACTTACAATTCTTACATACTTACAATTGTAAATTGTTGGCAATGCTATGTTAATTTCAGCCTTCATTGACAGAAAGCTGGCACTGGGCCAGATTGAAATGGTCGGTGTTGGGGTCAAAGGTGAGGGATGGTCCAGTTTGGCTCGCTGTTCAGAGGGGTTTGCTTATCTCTGTGCCAGAGTGAGGCTGTCACCTGCAACTAGTGGACATCTGGATTGGCTGCAGTGAGGCCTGGCTTTGTGAACTTCAGTTTGCTTGCTTTTGTTGCTTCCATGATTTGTTTTTTCCTCTCTCTCTGCACACTGGGTGTTGACGAACTTCTTTTGGTTTTTAATGGGTTCTATTGCATTTCTTTGTTTCGTGACTGCCTGTAAGGAGACAAAATTCAAGGGTGTGTAATTTATACATACTTTGATAATAAATGTACTTTGAACTTTTGAACTTTGATTTTGCTTGATGTCTGCATTTTACAGGCTCAGTATTGATGGCGAGCCTGTTCTTTGCCACCAGGTCAGAGTTTCTCCTCAGTATTAATCATGACCAGTAATGCTTCATGACAGTGACATCAAGAGACAGCTTGACAAAGGCAATGGTCCGAAAAAAAATGAGGTGCAATTTTCCGAGATAAATTGGAGCACTATATATTTTCTTTCTGTTTGCTGTGCATCATAACTTTGAGAAGATGCTTCCCTGAATTATTTCATTCAGCAGGAGGAAGAGGAAGTACTAGTGTTTGTAGCCCTTGGGAATTATCCTTGTCTTGAATGCTTCACAGCACAGAAGTCCCGGAAGGAGCTGCTGATAATTCATTTAATGGTCATCTTGCTGTCATCCCTGTGAATTTACAAGAAATATGTGTTTATCTGTGTGCTACCTGTGATAATACACAAATCACTGTATAATTTGTTTGATTCTTTCACTGTTTCACTATTATTCTGCCTTTTTTCTAAAATGTTAACCTGGAAGGTGATGCTTAATCAGGTCTTGCTAATCAATAGAAACTAATGCATAATTGTTACAGAAAATGAGAGCAGGAAAGAGTGTGTGTGTGGTGGGGGAAGGGTGGATTTTCACAGGTTTTCTCTTGATCATAAATTCAGTGGAAGAGCTGTGTAGGCAGATTTTCTAGGCTGTCTGCAGTCTATAAATAATTAAGAGCTCTTGATATTAACTAAATACAGGGCAAGATCTTGAAATATAATGATACTGACAGAATGGAATATCAGAAGGGAGGTTTCAACCAACAGTTTCTGCCTAAGTGTCAATATTTTAAAATCATTTCTTGACTTAAGGCAAGAATAGGATGATATGATAGCATAATGGGTGCCTGGGGAATTAGTGCAGGGGGCAGGGTTTCAGCTCTGTGGATCAATGGAATGTCTCATGAGGAAGGTATGACCTGTACAAGAGGGGCAAGTTACACCTGAACTCGAGGGGCAACAATATTCTTGCAGGCAGATTTACTCGAGCTGTTGGACTACATTGGCGGTGGGATGGGAACCAAAGAGATAAGCCTGGTTTATACTTCTGCATTAACTGGACGCCGTAACCTACGCAAGTTGTGAGCATTTACACTTGTGCGTTGGTGTGTCTGTGTCGCTCAGCAATGCGCGCACGTCACGCATGCGCACTCACCTGCCCGCTTAATGGTCATGGTAGTCTCAGAGTAAACAAGACGTGAGCGTCTTTTTTCGTAAAAGCGAAATATGTCCTCCATAATTTCGGAGGTCTGGAAAGCTTTATGGAAAGCGTTGCAGCCAGAGTTCCTCCCTGTCCTTCAGTCACCCAATGGGAAGCTATTGCAGCGTAGGATGACATGCGATGCTACCAAGCGGACCAATCACAGTTGTTGCGGTCTGCGTTGCCGTGACACGTGGTTACATTTTGGTAGAGGTGCGCGTCGCAGCAACGCAAGCTGTCGCGTAGGGTTTGCGGCGATGCAGACCTTACAGTGACGCATTGACACAGAAGGATAAACCAGGCTTTAGGTCATACAGGTAGGTGCAACACACAGCTGTGAGGAAGGACAGGCAGGGGGACAGGGCACCTTTGCAGTCAGTTGGATGGTTTGAAATGTGTCCATTTTAATGCAATAAGTATTGTTATTATTGAGATACATCGCAGATTAGGCCCTTCTGGCCCTTCGAGCTGTGCTGACCAGCAACCCCCTGACTTAATCCTAGCCTAATCATGGGACCATTTACAACGGCCAATTAACCTACCAACCAGTAGGCCTTTGTAGAAACCCACATGGTCAAACAAACTCCTTACAGGCAGTGGCGAGAATTGAACCCAGGTTGCTGGTACTGTAAAGCGTTGTACTAACCACTACGCTACCATGCCGCCCCGAGTATCAGAAACAAGGGAGATGATCATAGAGCATGGATCAGCACATGGAAATACGATGTCAGAGACTTGGCTGTCACAATGGCAGGAATGGTTGCGCATGTTCCGAGGTTTAAGGGTTTCATAATGGACAGGAATGGAGGTGAAAGAGGCAGTGGAGTGGTCTTGCTAATCAGGGATAGTCTCACAGCTACAGAACAGGAGGATGTTGTGGATGGATTGTCCACTGAGTCAGTGTGGGTAGAAGTCAGAAACAGAAAGGAAGCCATCAATCTATTGAGAATATTTCATAGGCAACCTCCCCAGTTGTAACAGAGACACTGAGGAGCAGAGGAGCAGCTCGGGAGGCAGATTTTGGGAAGGTGCAAAAATAACAGGATTGTTGGCATCAGTGACTTCGATTCCCCTAAAATTGATTGACACCTCCTTAATGCAAAAGGTTTAAGTGAGGCAGAAGTTGATAGGCGTATTCTGGAAGGATTCCTATCGCAACATGTAGACAGGCAGACGAGAAGAGAGGCCATATTGGACCTGGTACTAGACAACGAAGCTGGACAGGTGACAGATCTCTCGGTGGGTGATAATTTCGGAGATAGTGACCACAACTCCCTGATTTTACCATAGCCTTGGACAGGGTTAGGAACAGACAGTAGGGGAAAGTAGTTAATTGGGGGAGAGTGAATTATGACCCTATTAGGCAGGAACTTGGAAGCATGAATTGGGGAAATGCCCAACAGAAATGTGGAGATTGTTTAGGGAGTGTTTGCATGGAGTTCTGGATAGGTTTGTTCTATTGAGGCAGGGAAAGGATGGAGGTGAAGGAACCATGGTTGACGAGAGATTTGGAACATCTGGTCAAGGGGAAGAAAGAAGCTTACTTAAGGTTTAGGAAGCAAGGGTAAGAAAGGACTCTGGAGAGTTATAAGCTAGCAGGAAAGAGCTTCAGAATGGATTCAGGAGAGCGAGAAAGGAACATAATTAGGCAAACTGGAGTACATCCCGGTCATTCCTCAGACAGGAATCGATACGTTCCATCAACAACCTCTCAAAGCACTTGATCATTATGGATGTAAGTGCGACTGGATGCTAGTCATTAAGGCATGCTACCATGTTCACCTGGGTATGGAACACAAACATTGAAGCCTGCTTGAAGAAGGTGGGTACTCAGATTGCCAAAGCAAGAGGTGGGAGGTAGCGGTGAACGCACCAGCCAGTTGTTCAGCCCAGGTCTTCAGTACTCAGCCAAGTAACCCATCCGGGCCAGGTGCTTTCATCGGTTCACCCTGCTGAAGTGTGCACTCACATCCGCCTCAGAGACTGAAGTCACAGGGTCGTCAGGGGCTGTGGGAGTTTGTGAAGGTGCCTCCATATTTTGTCAGTAAAAGCAAACATGAATGGGAACATAAAAGGTTCAGCATTACATCCATAATATCTGAATATCTGCACGTCACTTTGATGGAAAAGCCGGAATTGCCAATACATGGATGTCTACTGCTGATAAATGAAATTAGTTCAGATAGGTTCTACAGGGTTAGCAGGGATCTACTGTGCTGAAGGGCCAACTGCTTCTTTAAATGGTTCTATTCCTATAACTCAATGAGAAAACAAAGCATGCTGGCCTAACTGGAATAATTAAGAGCACTAATATTCAAAGAGCTTAAAAAGCCACTGAAGAAAGTGCCCAAAGATTATAGCAATACCTATTTTAAAAAGATTCAGATTTGCTTTGAAAGAATGACTTCACGTTAACTTCAGTGTTCTGGACTTAGTTGATCGCTAAAGTAGAGCTGAATGAACTTGCTTTATCTCTTTTATGTGCGAGTAGCAGGTGTTCAGTTTTTGCAAGTCAAGCTGATAATTTTACTGTTCCGAAAGACTTCCTTGTAGGTCCATAAAGGAAAAAAAGTTACTGCATACTATAGGTCCAGGCGCAGAGTGTCTCTCCTCTCCCCCTCTCTCCTCTCTCCCTACTCTCTCTCTCTCTCTCTCTCTCTCTCTCTCCCCCTCTCTCTCTCCCTCTTTCCCCTTCTCTCCCCCTCTCTCTCGTTAAGGCAAATATCTAATCAGCTAATCATATGGCAGCAACTCAATGTATAAGAGCATGCAGATGTGGCCAAGTGGTTCAGTTGGTGTTCAAACCCAATATCAGAATGATGAAGAAATGTGATCGAATTGACTTTGACCATGGAACGATTGTTGGTGCCAGATGGGGTGGCTTGAGTATCTCAGAGCTGCTGATCTGGGATTTTCACACACAAGTCTCTCTAGTTTACATAGAATGGTGCAAAAAAAAACAAAGAAAAAAAATCCAGTGAGTGGCAGTTCTGTGGGTAAAAAGGCCTTGTAATGAGAGAGGTCAGAGGAGAATGGCCAGACTGGTTCATGCTGACAGGAAGGTGACAGTAACTCAAAAAAACGTGTGTTACCACAGTGGTGTACAAAAGACTATCTCTAAATTCAGATGTCGAATCTTGAAGTGGATAGGCTACAGCTGCAGAAGACCATGGACGTACACTGAGTGGCCACTTTATTAGGTACAGGAAGTACCTCATGAAGTGACCACTGAGTGTTGGGCAGATGCTTCTCTTCAACACTGTGCTTTCAGTATTGCCTTTCACTCTGTTCTTATGCATATTCTGTTATCGTACTGGCTTACTAACTGATATGCAGATATGCCAGATGCAAATTTGACTGTACTAAACCC
Organism: Mobula birostris; assembly: GCF_030028105.1. Lineage (NCBI taxonomy): Eukaryota > Metazoa > Chordata > Chondrichthyes > Myliobatiformes > Myliobatidae > Mobula > Mobula birostris. The sequence goes on from NC_092375.1 coordinate 183,895,112, forward strand.
GTGGGAAGTTGAACTCACTCTTTGCTATTTCAAAGCAAATATTCTCAAAGTTTGGACCCTGTGATAAGTGCTAAATCAGCAGTCTACTTAAATAATCACAGAACGCAGAAAACCTGTGCCATTCAAAATAAACTCAACAAGATTAAACAGAAAGCAACACACATCAAAGTTGCTGGTGAACGCAGCAGGCCAGGCAGCATCTCTAGGAAGAGGTACAGTCAATGTTTCAGGCCGAGACCCTTCGTCAGGACTAACTGAAGGAAGAGTTAGTAAGAGATTTGAAAGTGGGAGGGGGAGGGTGAGATCCAAAATGATAGGAAAAGACAGGAGGGGGAGGGATGGAGCCAAGAACTGGACAGGTGATTGGCAAAGGGGATATGAGAGGATCATGGGACAGGAGGTCCAGGGAGAAGGAAAAGGGGGGGGGGAGGAAACCCAGGGGATGGGCAAGGGGTATAGTCAGAGGGACAGAGGGAGAAAAAGGAGAGAGAGAGAAAGAATGTGTATATATAAATAGATAACGGATGGAGTACGAGGGGGAGGTGGGGCATTAGCAGAAGTTAGAGAAGTCAATGTTCATGCCATCAGGTTGGAGGCTACCCAGACAGAATATAAGTTGTTGTTCCTCCAACCTGAGTGTGGCTTCATCTTCAGTTAGTCCTGACGAAGCGTCTCGGCCCGAAACGTCGACAGTATCTCTTCCTAGAGATGCTGCCTGGCCTGCTGCGTTCACCAGCAACTTTGATATGTGTTCTTTGAATCTCCAGCATCTGCAGAATTCCTCGTGTTTACGTTTTTAAACAGAAAGCACCAGGGTTGAATGAATCTCGTTAAGATGACAATTAACAAATACGGGTGCTCTAGAAATCTTGGCACCCAATCCTCTATGTCTCCTCGCACAAGCCCGGGGAGCTTATTACAGAATGGTTCAGCATCCACAGAATATCAGGAGGGAAAACTGTGAGAACTTGCAGAAATAATCAGAGCATCTCATAGTACACCAAATATGATGTATGAAAACAGCTTGTAGAGTTGTTGATTTGCTCTTAGGCTGCTATTTGTAATGTTTTCAGTTTATGTTTCTTTGATGTGGCTGTGCAGAGTTATGAAGTTAATTGTGTTAAAATTACACTTGCAGAACAAGATGTGATATCATTTGTGTATAAAGTCCATCTGGAGAAGTAATCCATTGTAATTACTGGAAACAAGAGCGAAAGCATCAAAGATGCAGTGCAGCCTACAGTGAAAAATTTTACAATTATGAAGATTAGATGAGTGAGCTAATTTATGCAGAGTTCCATATATATTTCACTGTCAGTCAATCAATCAGAGGCCTCTATCGGTCAGAGTTCACCATGGATATTGCATCCTAGCTGTCTAGATATGCAAACCTGGGCAGTACGATATGGAGATCAAGCTACATACTTCACTGTACATATGTAATTACTTATATAATATCATATACGGTACGTATGTAGTTATCTGATGGAATAATTTAATTTGTTTGATAATGGGTTTGTGAGGAATAAAAAGAACAAAGAAATTCAAATATATGAGGAGGAATAAGGTACTTAATAAATGGCAGACACTCTAGCTTCTTTCCTGAGCAGTGGCACTCAGTATAGCAAGATCAAGGAATTACTTGTGGACTTCAGGTAAGGGACATTGGGAGAACACATACCAATCCTTATTGAGGGGTCAGTGGTGGAGAGCACCAGTGGCTTCAAGTCCTTGGGCATCAACATCTCAGAGGTTCTATCCTGGGCCCAACATGTTGGTGCAGTCACAGAGAAGGGATGTCAGCAACTCCACTTTGTTAGGAGTTTGAGGACACTTGGTATGCCACCAAAGACACTTACAAATTTCTGGAGATGTATGTTGGAGAACACTCTGAGTGATTGCATCACAGCCTGGTACAGAGGTACCGTTGCCCGGGGTTGCAGGAGGATGCGGAGGGTTTCGAGTCTATAGACTCAGTTTTGTTCTGAATGCTATTTGCTTATTTTATTGTTTGCGTGATTTGTTTTTTTTTCTCTGCACATTAGCGTTTAATGAATAAAAGGAAATGGACTCCTTTTTTAATGGGTTCTTTCGGGTTTCTTTGCTTTCTGGCTGCTTGAAGGGAGAAAAATCTCAAACGTTGTATGAAGTATTTTTTTAAAAGTCTGTCCCGCCCCTGTGGCCGATCAGGCTAGTGCTTATGCCGGTTTCTGTGGTGAGGATCCCCTCCCACCCCCCCACCCACCCCTGGATAGGACGCCAGTCTATCGCAAGGTTAACCCCCAGCATTTGCCGGTACCCATTTTCAGCTGGGTGGACTGGAACAGTGTGTGATTAAGTGCCTTGCTCAAAGATACAACACGCTGCCTTGGCCGAGACTCGAACCCATGACCTTCAGATCGTGAGCCCAACGCCCTAACCACTTGGCCACGCGCTGCTGTATAATGTACTTGATAATAAATATACTTTGAGCCTTGAGCTTTGAATCCTCCTCACCATTGAGAACAAGAAGTTCAAAATTCATTGTATATTGGGAAACAATGCATAAACAAACAATACACAAACAAACAATGCATAAACAAACAGTACATAAACAAACAATGCACAGACAAACAATGCGCAAAACAAGACAAGCAGTGCTTAAGAAACAACCACAAAAAATGCTGGTGGAACGCAGTAGGCCAGGAAGAGATACAGTCGATATTTCGGACCGGGACCCTTCGTCAGGACTAACTGAAAGAAGAGATAGTAAGAGATTTGAAAGTAGGAAGGGGAGGGGGAGATCCAAAATGATAAGAGAAGACAGGAGGGGGAGGGATGGAGCCAAGAGCTGGACAGTTGATTGGCAAAAGGGATATGAGAGGATCATGGTACAGGAGGTCTGGGGAGAGAGAGGAGTGGGGAGGGGAGCCCAGAGGGTGGAGAGCAGGCAAGGAGTTATAGTGAGAGGGACAGAGGGAGAAAAAAGAGAAAGAGAAGGGCGGGGGGGATAAATAAATAAGGGATGGGGTGTGAAGGGGAGGAGGGGCATTAACAAAAGTTAGAGAAGTCAATATTCATGCCATCAGGTTGGAGGCTACCCAGACGGGATATAAGGTGTTGTTCCTCCAACCTGAGTGTGGCTTCATCTTGACAGTAGAGGGGGCCGTGGATAGACATATCAGGCTTCATCTTGACAGTAGATGCTTCATCTTCAAGATTCAAGAGGCTTCATCTTCACACTCAGGTTGTAAATTGGGGACCGCTTCGTCGAGCACCTCCCCCTGCGTCCCCTCCTCCTTCACTTTCTCCTAAGATGCACTCCCTTCTCCTATCAGATTCCTTTCTCTCCAGCCCTTGACCTTTCCCACCCACCTGGCTTCACCTACCACCTTCTTGCTGTCCTCCTTCTCCTCCCCTCACCTTTTTATTCTGGTGCCTTCCTCCTTCCTTTCCAGTCCTGAAGAAGGGTCTCACCCTGAAACGTTGACTGTTTACTCATTTCCATAGATGCTACCTGACCTGCTGAGTTCCTCCAGCTTTTTGTGTGTGTAACTCTGGATTTCCAGCATCTGCAGAATTTCTTGTGTTTACAATGTCATTATTCTTTCTTTGTGCTACTTATAGTAATTCTATGTCTTTTCGCTGGACTTCTGCCGCAAAACAACATATTTCATATCATTTAAGTCAGTGATAATAAAACTGGTTCTGACTCTGGATCAGATGTTACCACGCCAATAGTGATGACTACCAAGGTAACAGCAGTGTTCAGCTGTTTCCAGCGTTTGTGCTGTGATTAGTGGTGGGTCATTTGCAAGACCTGAGGCAGGTTGATGGATTACTATGGTTTTCTCTTTGTTATGTCAGAATCCTAGGCTCTGGTAAATATGCACTGAAAAGATCCAGTGTGGATTTACTGCAGTCATTCTCACTGTATCTGAGGATAATGTAGTCATCAACATATAGAAGCTCAGTAATGGGTGTCTTGAAGACTCTAACCATTCATTTACAGACGCTATTAATGCATTAGTCACTTTCTTTCCCAGAGTATTCTGAATTCAGGAAATGTCCTTTTAGATTAGAAAATTTATGTCGGAAGCTATTATTTAGGAAGTGCAAGATAAATATATTACAAACACTGTAAACCAATGCCAGCTATGAAGATGCTATTACAATCAGTAACAGAATGGCTGAACATTTGAACCTGTATGAACGGGTCAGCGAAAACAGGTCAGGGTTTGAAAGGATAGGTCACATTTAATGAATGTAGTAAGCTTTTTGACAAGGCTAATACTGTGGTAGACAAAACAGTCTGTGTATACTATGTATGTGGATGCAGATGTAGAGTCAAAGAGATGCCAATGTACAGTTGGCATGTTGAGGAACCAAGTGATGACCTCAATGCAAAGACAACAACTTTTGATGCTGCAGAATCAAGGTGAGGTGAAGAAGAATCAAAGCGCGTGGAGGCGAGGCAGCGAGGAAAGACCGGAGGTTTGATCGCTTTAAGTGCTGGGCTGAATTGGAAAGGTCAGGTACAGGCCGAATCGATGCGGCAGGGGCAAGGCCGCAGAGAGAATTGAAGTGACATCACCCGATGTTTGGATGATGATTTAAGCGCCTGGCCAAATTGAAAAGGTCAAGGTGTTGGGGCCGGAGGTGAGGGATGTGTCGGTTCAGCTTACTGCTCTGTGATGTTTACTCGGCTCTGCGCTGAACTGACACAGAGGTTTCCTGTCTGTGGACAGACTCTCCTTCGTGGACTTCAGTTCTGAACACTATTTGCTTGCTTTTATGGTTTACGTGATTTCTTTATTTTTCCCGTCACATTGGGTAGTTGACAGGTTTTTTAATGGGTTCTTTTGGGTTTCTTTGTTTTGTGGCTGCCTGTAAGGAGATGAATCTCAGGGTTGTATAATATATGCATACTTTGTTGATAAATGTACTTGGAACTTTGAACAGCACCTTTTTGGTTAAAAAAGCACAAAAGCATCTCCACTTCCCGAGGAGATTGAGACGACTGAGGTATAACCCCCTCAATTCTAACCAATTTTTACAGGAGCACCATTGAGAGTGTCCTGACCAGCTGTATTGCAAGGCATTTGACTGCAAGTCCCTGCAAAGGATTGTGAAGACTGCTGAAAGGATTATCAAGGTCTCTCTTCCACCAGTTAGAGATATTTACCAGGAGTGCTGCTTACACAGGCCGTTTAGTATTGCCAATGATTCCTCCCATCCATCCAACAATCTCTTTGAACCTCAACCATCAGGTAGGATGTACCAGAGCATTAGGACAAAAACTATTAGAATGAGAAATAGCTTCTTCCCCCAGGCTGTACGACTACTGAACTCTCCGCCACCACCCAGGTCTCATCATGTATGAAGTGCCAGTGGTGTTATACTGATTCCATTTTAACTTGTGTCATATATGCACCATAAGACCATAAAGCCAAAAGATATAGAAGCAGAATTAGGCCATTCAGCTCATCGAGTCTGCTCCACCATTCCATCATGGCTGATCCTGGATCCCACTCAAGAAAAGTTTTTCAATGTCTTAAAAGTGACTGAAAAGGAACAACAAACCGCGAGTGTAAGTTTGCTGATGAGACTAGACCATGTTACCTGCTGCGGGAGATTTCAGCGATCATTTTGGTAGCGGGATACATTCCACCCCAGGCCAATGTCATACAGGCTCTACCTGATCTGAGCAATGTGATCAACCAGTATGAAACAGCACATCCTGATTATTTGAACCAGGCCAACTTGAAACAGTCCTCAAATAATTATTATCAACCAATGACTTGTTGTACCAGAGGAACCAGCACACAGGACCACTGTTACACCACCACTGAGAGTGCTTACCATGCTATTCCTTGTCCACACTTTGGAAACTCTGCCTACTTGGCAGTACTTCTAATCGCAAGGAGGTATAGACAAGGGACATGCAGGAGCACTTACAGGACTGGGCTGTATTCAGGGATTCATCTTTGAGTCTGAATAAATCAGAATCAGGTTTAATGTCACCGGCATATGTTGAGACGCTTGCTAACTGTGTAGCAGCACAATGCAATACATGATAAATACAGAAAAAACCTGAATTACAATAAATATATCCAGTAGTGCAAAAGTAGTAAGGTGGTGTTCATGGGTTCAGTATCCATTTAGACATCAGATTGCTGAGGGGAAGAATTTGTTCCTGAATCATTGAGTGTGTGCCTTCAGGCTCCTGTACCTCCTTCCTGGTGGTAACAATGAGAAGAGGGCATGTCCTGGGTGTTGGGGATCCTTAATGATGGATGCCACCTTTCTGACGCATCGCTCCTTGAAGGTGCCTTGGATACCATGGAAACTAATATCCATGATGGAACTGACTAACGTTACAACTTTCTGCAGCTTACTTTGATCCTGTGCAGTAGTTCCACCCCGTCCCTGCCTCCCCATACCAGATGGTGATGCAGCCAGTTAGAATGCTCTCCACTTTACATCTGTAGGAATTTTTGAGTGTTTTAGTTGACATACCAAATCTCTTCAAACTCATAAAGAATGAGTACACCCCAGCTGTCACTGACTTCATTAAAACCTGTCTGGATGAGTGTGTGCTTATGAGAACATACCATACAAACCCAAATCAAAAGTTGTGGATGAATCGGGGGGCTCATTGTCTGCTGAGGGCTAGATCTGTGGCATTAAAGTCTGTACAAGAAAACCAGGTGTGACTTGCGAAGGGCTATTTCCAGAGCAAAGAAACAATTCTGAGCGAGGTTGGAGGTGACGTCGAATGCACGTCAACCCTGGCCTGGTTTGCAGGTCGTTACTTCCTACAAAGCGAAACCCAACAGCATGAATGGCAGTGATGCTTCATTCCCAGCTGAGCTCAATGACTCTTATGCTCACTTTGAAAGGGAGAATAAAACTACAGCTATGAAGGTCCCTGTAGCACCCGGTGACCCTGTGATTTCTGTCTCGGAGGCAAACATCAGGCTGTCTTTCAAGGTGAACCCTTGCAAGGCAGCAGGCCCCGATGGAGTACCTGGTCAGGCTCTGAAAACTTGTACCAGCCAACTTGTGAGAGTGTTCAGGACATTTTCAATCTCTCACTGCTACTTTCAGAAGTTCCCACCTGCTTTAGAAGGGCAACAATTACACCTGTACCCAAGAAGAGCAGTGTGAATTGCCTTAATGACTATCATCCAGAAGCACTCATATCTATGGTGATGAAGTGCTTTGAGAGGTTGGTCATGGCTGGAATGAACTCCTGCCTCAGTAAGGACCTGGACCCACTGCAATTTGCTTTTTGCCCCTATAGGTCTACGGTAGACACAATCTCAATGGCTCTCCACACAGCCTTGGTTCACCTGGACAACACATATACCTAGGTCAAGATGCTGTTTATTGTCTATTGCTCAAGCATTCCTATAGTCCTGATTGAAAAGCTACAGAGCCTGGGCATCTGTACCTCCCTCTGCAACTGGATCCTCGACTTCCTAACTGGAAGACCACAGTCTGTGTGGGTTGATAATAACGTCTCCATCTCATTGTCAATCAACACTGGTGCATCTCAGGAATGTGTGCTTAGCCCACTGCTCTGCTCTGTCTGCACAAATGACTGTGTGGCTGGGCACAGCTCGTGCCATCTATAAACTTGCTGATGAGCAACTATTGTTCGCAGAATCTCAGATGGTGACAAAAGGGCATACAGGAGCAAGATATACCACCTAGTTGAGTGATGTTACAGCAATAACCTTGCACTCAACATCAGTAAGACCAAAGAGCTGATTGTGGGCTTCAGAAAGGGTAAGAAAAGGGAACACACACCAGTCCTCATAGAGGGAACAGAAGGGGAGAGAGTGAGCAATTTCAAGTTCGTGGGTGTTAATATCTCTGAGGACCTCACTAGGTCCCAACATATCGATGCAGGTATAAAGAAGGCAAAACTACAGCTATATTTCATTCTGAGTTAGAGGAGATTTGGTATGTCACCTGAAACACTTGAAAATTTCTACAGATGTATGTGGAGAGCATTCAGACTGGCTACATTACCATCTGGTATGGTGGCGGGGAGGTGGGGTTACTGCACAACATGGAAGTAAGCTGCAGAGATTACAATTAGTCAGCTCCATTATGCAGACAAGACTCCATAGTATCCAAAACATCTTCAAGGAATGGTGCCTGAAAAGGGCAGCGTCTATCTTTAAGGATCTCCACCACCCAGGACATGTCTTCTTCTCATTATTGCAATCAGGATGAAGGTTCACACGCAGTGATTCAGGAACAGCTTCTTCTCCTGTTCCATATGATTTTTGAATGGACGTTGAAACTATGAACATTATTCACCATTTTAGTTAATTTCTGTTTTTGCACTACTTATTCAATTGAACTATTTTATATACATATATCTACTTAAAGTAATTCACAGTTTTTTTCTATGTTACCTTGTATTACATTGTACCACTGCCAAAAAGTTAACAAATTTCACGACAAACGCTGGTGATATTAAACCTAGTTCTGACTGAGTGCTGCACATGCACATTATGATTCCCATCTTTAATGGGGACAAATTTTGCAGAAGGACATTGTTAGATTACTCTAATAGGTACATGTAGGGGTATGGACGGCTATGGTTCCTGTGCAGGTCCATGGGAATAGGCATTTTAAATGGTTCAGCATAGGCTAGATGGGCCAAAGGGCCTGTTTCTGTGCCATACCTTCTATGACTCTACGTAAGGGAGTAAAACTGTAGCAGATAAATGGTCTTCTATAGTTGTACCATGGAGAGCATTCTGACAGGCTGTATCACTGTCTGGTATGGAGGAACTACTTCACAGGACCGAAAGAAGCTGCAAAGGGTTGTAAATGTAGTCAGCTCTATCTTGGGTACTAGCCTACAAAGTACCCAGGACATCTTCAGAGAGCGGTGTCTCAGAAACGCAGCACCCATCATTAAGGACCTCCAGTACCCAGGGCATGCCCTTTTCTCACTGTTACCATTAGGTAGGAGGTACAGAAACCTGAAGGCACACACTCAGTGATTCAGGAACAGCTTCCCCTCTGCCATCCAATTCCTAAATGAACATTGAATCTTTGGACACTACCTCACTTTTTTTAATATGCAGTATTTCTGCTTTTGCATGCTTTTTAATCTATTCAATATATGTATACTGTAATGGATTTACTTGTTTATTAATTATTATTATTATTTTTATTTTTTTCTCTCTGCTATATTATGTATTGCATTGAACTGCTGCTGCTAAGTTAACAAATTTCACGTCACATGCCGGTGATAATAAACCTGGTTCTGATTCTCAATGTGTTGGTTGCGAGTGTTGAACTTAAGAAAGAAGAAGCTATGTTCTTTTTAAATGGCAAAAGGTTATGATCTGTGGATGAGTTGAGATTATAAGTTCCAGGTCCAAAAATCGGTAAAAGTTTGTAGAAAGGCAAGTGACATTTATCATAGGGAGAATGAAATACAAAGAAGTGGAAGCTATGGTACATATTCCATAAAACCATAGGATGTAGGAGCCGAATTAGGCAATTTGACACATCAAGAATTCTCACTATTCCATCATGACTGATCCATTGGCCTTTCAGCCCCAGTTTCCTGCTTTCTCCCCATATCCCTTCATGCCCCAATTAATCAAGAATTGATCAATCTCCACCTTAATTATAACCAATGAGTTGACCTCCACAACTGCCTGTGGCAACATATTCAATAATCCCAACTAGAATGTTACAGATGGGGCCACAGAAATGTATTTTATAGGAAAGCGTGAATTCAGGTGAATTCAGTGGTATGATGAGATTGTAAAGTTTAGGTCATGATGATAGTTTGAATTGACTACGATTGTATTCTCCTAAGTGTGAGGGTAAATTCAAGCAGGGTTTTTCCATTGATGTTGAGTGGGTCTACAATCAATGGCCATGGGTTAAGGGTGAAAGGTGAAAGTTTTAAGGGAGACATGAGGGGAAACTGTGTCCAAGGCTTTTGTGTAGTCAATGAAACAGAAGTATAGGTCTTGTTGTACTTCTATTGATCTTTCGATAATATTCCTGAGAATATAAGTGGCGTTTGATGTTCCCTTGCCTTCGACAAAGACACACTGTTCTTCACTGATCTCTGGTTTAATTTTGTTTCTTATTCTGAGCATGATGATTCTAAGTAGAATTCTTGTGAGGTGGCTCATTAAACTAATGGTTTTGTGTTGTCCACACACCGTTGCACCTGATTTCTTTGGCAGTGCAATGAATATGGTCTTTAAAAGACCTTCTGGTACTTTGCCACTGTTGTATATTCTATTCAATAAGATCGTTAATTTCTCTACATCAAAATCTTCCAGCGCTTCGTATGGTTCAACCGGAATGTTATCTGGTCCTGATGATTTCCCTTTCACATTTTCTGCATAGCATGTTCCACTTCTTCTTTCAGTATTGCTGGACCCTCGTTGTTGTTGCCAATATCAAAGTTGTCCTCTTGGTCTTTGTCGTCCTATAGGTCTTTGATGTATTCTGACCATCTTTGCATTATTTTTCTCTTTTCCATAATTGTAGAGCTGTCTTTTGCTTTTATACATCCTGTTGTTGCCCTGCTTTTCTTCCAATTTGTGATCTCTTTGATCTTTGAAATGAAATCCTGAAACAAGTTCACAACTTCAAGTACCTTGGATCATGGGTAACATCTGATGGCAAATGCAAAACAGACATAATAGCAAGAATAACAATGGCAAGAACAGCATTTACAGAAATGAGAAACATCCTAACGAACAAGAAAATAGCAATTGACATCTGCCTTAGAACTCTCAGCTGCTACATTCTTCCTATATTGATGTATGGCTGCGAGTCATGGACCATCACAAATGCAATGGGAAAAAGAATCAATGCAGCAGAGATGTGATTTCTCAGAAGAATGCTATGCATATCATGTACGGACAGGATAACCAATGATGAAGTTCTACAGAGAACGAAAACAAAACGTACATTACTTAAAAAAAATCTGTAAACAGCAATCAAAATTCTTTGGACACATCATACGAAGAGAGACATTAGAACATTTAGTTACAACTGGAAAGCTGGAAGGAAAAAGAAGCAGAGGCAGACAGAGAATGAAAATGATAGATGGAATAACATCATGGCTAGAAACAGGGGAGGCAACAACTACAATTCAGAGGGTCAGGGACCGTGATGGATGGAGAGACATGATCGCCCACGCCGAACGGCAAGGCACCTGAATGAATGATGAGGGGAAACTTCTTCACTCAGAAGGTCGTGAGAGTGTGGAACAAGCTGCCAGCACAAGTGGCGTATGAAAACTTGATCTCAATGATTAATTGACGTTTGGATAGAGTACATGGATGGAATGTGTATAGAGGTCTATGATCCCAGTGCGAGCCGATGGGAGTAGATAGCTTAAACGGTTTTGGCATGGACTAGATGGTCTAAAGGGCCTGTTTCTGTGCTGTACTTTTCTATGACTCTATGATTCTATTAAGCAAGGATTCAATTAAGTGTTTAGGATTGAAATCCTGCATCAGCCCTGGAAACATTAATTCATTTCCTGCCAGAAAGCTGCTCCACTCATCTCAGCAGTTTGTTACGGAGGATGTTCAAACGATTTTAAAAGGTAGATTTAAAAAAAATAGATATTTACTCTGTAAAGGCAAATCAAAGCTGTCTAACCTCAAAATTAGATTTGAAATATTTAAATATGATAGGAAATAGAACATTGGAGAGGGTTCAAAGGAGATTCGTGAAAATTATTCTGGGATTGAAAGGCTTGTCAGGTGAAAAACGTTTGATGGCTCTGGGTCTCTCTTCCCTGGAACTCAGAAGAATGAGGGGTGAGCTCATTGAAACCAATTGAATGTTAAAATGCCTCGATAGAGCGGGTAGATAGAACGTTTCTTAAGGTGGGAGAGTCTGGGACCAGAGGACACAGCCTCAGAGTAGAGGGGCATCCTTTTAGAACGGAGATGAGGAGAAATTTCTTTAGCCAGAGAGTGGTGAATCTGTGGAATTCATTGCCACAGGCAGCAATGGAGACCAAGCCATAGGGTATATTTAAGGCAGAGGTCGATAGATTCTTGATTAGCCGGGGCATGAAGGGATATAGGGAGAAGTGAGGAGACTGGGGCTGAGAGGGAAAATGGATAGGCCATTCTGAAATGGCAGAGCAGACTCAATGGGCCAAATGGCCTAATTCTGTTCCTGTATCTTACGGTCTTATGGTCTTTTGGAAATAAAAACAAAACCAGAGTTTTCAACCCCTTACACCCAACCTACTATTCAATAAAAATCTGGCTGACCTCAGCACCTCAAAATCAGAATCAGGTTTATTATCACCAGCATGTGACGTGAAATTTGTTCATTTAGCAGCAGCAGTTCAATGCAATACATAATATAGCAGAGAGAGAAAAAAATAATAATGATAAATAAAATAAAAAATAATAATAAATAAGTAAATCAATCATAGTACATGTATATTGAATAGATTTTTTTTTAAATGTGCAAAAACAGGAATACTGTATATTAAAAAAAACAGTGAGGCGGTGTCCAATGATTCAATGTCCATTTAGGAATCGGATGGCAGAAGGGAAGAAGTTGTTCCTGAATCATTGAGTGGGTGCCTTCAAGCTTCTGTATCTCCTACCTGTTGGTAACAGTGAGAAAAGAGCATGCTCTGGGTGCTGGAGGTCTTTAGTAATGGACGCTGCCTTTCTGAGACACCGCTCCCTGAAGGTGGCCTGGGTACTTTGTAGGCTAGTGTGCAAGATGCAGCTTTTTTCAGTCCTGTGCAGTAGCCCCTCCATACCAGACAGTGATGCAGCCTGTCAGAATGCTCTCCACGGTGCAACTATAGAAGTTTTTGAGTGTATTTGTTGACATGCCAAACCTCTTCAAACTCCTAATAAAGTATAGCTGCTGTCTTGCCTTCTTTATAGCTATATCAATACGTTGAGACCAGGTTAGATCCTCAGAGATCTTGACACCCAGGAACTTGAAACTGCTCACTCTCCACTTATGATCCCTCTATGAGGATTGGTATGTGTTCTTCATTTTACTTTTCTGGAAGTCCACAATCAGTTCTTTCATCTTACTGACGTTGAGTGCCAGGTTGTTGCTGCGGCCCAACTCCACTAGTTGGCATATCTCACTCCTGTACACCCTCTCGTCACCACCTGAGATTCTACCAACAATGGTTGTATCGTCAGCAAATTTATAGATGGTATTTGAGCTATGCCTAGCCACACAGTCATGTGTATATAGAGAGTAGAACAGTGGGCTAAGCACACAACCCTGAGGTGCACCAGTGTTGATCATCAGCGAGGAGGAGATGTTATCACCAATCCGCACAGATTGTGGTCTTCCTGTTAGGAAGTCGAGGATCCAATTGCAGAGGAAGGTACAGAGGCCCAGGTTCTGCAATTTCTTAATCAGGAATGTGGGATTGATGGTATTAAATGCTGAGCTATAGTCGATGAACAGTATCCTGACATAGGTGTTTGTGTTGTCCAGGTGGTCTAAGGCTGTGTAAAAAGCATTGAGATTGTGTCTGCTATTGACCTATTGTGACAATAGGCAAATTGCAATGGGTCCAGATGCTTGCTGAGGCAGGAGTTCAGTCTAGTCATAACCAATCTCTCAAAGCATTTCGTCACTGTCGATGTGAGCACAACCGGGCGATAGTCATTAAGGCAGCCCACATTATTCTTCTTAGGCACTGGCATAATTGTTGCCTTTTTGAAGCAAGTGGGAACTTCCACCCGTAGCAGTGAGAAGTTGAAAATGTCCTTGAATACTCCCGCTAGTTGGTTGGCACAGGTTTTCAGAGCCTTAGTAGGTACTCCATCGGGACCGTCTGCCTTGCAAGGGTTCACTCTCTTTAAAGACAGCCTGAAATCGTCCTCTGAGACAAAGATCACAGAGTCATCAAGTGCAGCATTTACAGCATTTACTATCAAGTGCAAAATCCTGATAGCCAAATTTTGTGAAGATTCAGCATACCATCTAAAACTTTGACAAACTCCTACAAATTGTAATGGATCAGTCCAATCCATCATGGATAAAACCCTCCCCACCATTGTACATATCTACCCAGAGCACTATTGTAGGAAAGCAGCATCCATCATTACAGACCCCCAGCACCCAGATCGTACTCTCTTCTTGCTGCTGCCATCAGGAAGAAGGTACAGGAGCCTCAGGATTCACAGCACCAGGTTCAAGAACAGTTTTTACCCCTCAACCATCAGACTCTTGAACCAGAGGGGATATCTTCACTCAACTTCACTCACCTCTTCACTGAACTGTTCCCACAACCTAAGAATGTCACAAGTGCGGAGCAAGGATGAACCCAAATGCAGGACACAAACACGTTTTGTACCATTAACAAAAATAGAGTTTATTAATCATTACTAGGAAAGCAGGGAAGCAAGGATTGTTCAAAGGGAGATCAAGGGGTGAGCAAAGCAGAAGTGGGAATCAACGTGGCTAGACTCGGGACCTGGACTTGGACTTGGGACTAGGAAATCGGAACTCGGGACCCGGACTATCTCTTATTGATGGATGGCAGTTAGATCTGTCCCAATCCTGCACATGCTGATGGCGATTAGCAGAATGTGACCCCTCGAAATAGAGCTGCCCTGCCCTTCTGCTCCGGTAGGTGTCACTGCACATGCGTCAGGCTGTCACGTCCCGATTTCCATGATGGCCGAAGAGGGTCTCTGGTGAAAGCCAGCCTGTTGATTTTTGGTGAATGAGCAATTTTATATGAATATATAACCCTGAACTTTGTCTGCCTTCTGTAAGTTAGCTCATTTTAGTTCAATTTAGCCAAAAAAAAGTGTCGCTGTAATGCACTGTTTGCGCTAATTGGAGGTCACAAACAGACAGACAGAGCATGAGAGTTTTAGTAGTATACAGATAATAAGTCGGACATTTGATACATCCTTGAAATTTGAGCAAATCTGGCGACCTTTTATTCAATATTTTCATTTAATTTGATCTATTACTCTTCCAGTTTCTTTTCGAAGTTTTAGATTTGATCAGAAAAGTCTTTTTTTTTGGTTGTATCCTCAGAATGGACTGCCCAGTCCTTTTTTTTTGTTTCTTTTTGTTTATATAGTGTAGTGGAGTTTTTTTTTCTTCATTTAAAATTCAAAGTTTTTTCTTTCCTCTTCATGAACTGATAAGAGGAGAATCATTGCTTTCTTTTTTATTATGTATTATACACTAGCTTAACACTATGTATGATTTTGATAATGTCTATCTCAATCTCGGTTTGTATTGTTATTGATATATATATTTGAGATAATTCTCCTCTTGTTTGTATGTTCCTTTTAAATCAATAAGAAGATTAATAAAGAAAGAAAGAAAGACACAGAACACTGAACATGAAGAGACAGTTCTCCACTCAGGGTAGCGGCAACGGCCAGACCTGCCCAGCGAAGGAGAGGACACGGAGAGACCAAAACCACACAATGAGAGATAGTTCCTTATCTTGCCACGAAATGGCTCCAAGTAGCGACAAGCTCACAACGCGACCCAGGAACTACAGACAGCGGCTCTCGTCTCACTCCGGCTGGTTAACTTGATGGACCCGCTCAGGCGAGGTAGTTTAGCGGCTCGCTCAGGCGAGGTAACTTAGCAGGCTGGAGAGGTGACTTACTGGCACTCGCTCAGGGAAGACTTGAGTAGCTCCGATGACATAACTTGGCTCGTGACTTGCTTGCACTTGCTTCAGTGACATCCGATGATGATCTAGTGCCGAGTAGCTGTGAGCCCGACACTAAGTACTGCTCATTCAGCTGAGACTCAAGTGCCTTTAATTATAGAGCCCAAAAAACACAGGGAAACAACGTATTAAGGAAAACAAGGAGTCAACGGTCCTGATCGTGACACAAAGTAAATTTAAAGGGACCCAGGGAATAACCGATCAGGACCGTGACAAAAAACTCACTTTCAAGCACTCTTCATCTCATATTCTCAATAATTAGTGCTTGTTTGTTCGTTTTTTTAATTGTATTTGAACAATTTGTTGACTTTTGAATGATGGTTGTCCCTTTTTGAGTGATTAATTGATTCTATTATGGTAATTGGATTTATTGTATATGCCTAGAAGAAAACGAATCTCAGTGTTGTATATGGTGACATGTATGTACTTTGATAATAAATTTTACTGTGAACTTTATAAATTAGTACAGAGCCAAAGGTAAAGAGATTGTCACGGTCCCGACCATTAATTCTCCATTTTCTCCTAATTCCCTTTGATAACGGCATACCTGCTTTTCATCAAGACCTGCAGCATAAGAACCCTGGCTTTGCACCCACTAGTTGCCAGATCATTGGTTTTGCCTGTGTGGTAATTAAGGTTACCCGGCCGCTTAGGACTGTGTGTTCTAAGTTTTGCTTCAGTACCGAGAATTACCTGTGAAACTCAGTCTCTTTGTGTCAAGATAAGTTTTCTAAGTTCTACTCCAGTTCCGAGGTTTACCTGTGTAACTCCGTCTCTCTGTACTAAGAAAAGTTTTGTCTGCCGCTTCCCTTTCTACGCTCCGTGTCAAGGTCAGTTCTGCCTGTCCCGTGCCTTCCTGCACTCTCTCCTATTTGCCGCTCAGCGCTCACGCCCGCGTCTACATCCTAATGCAACCTCCGTGCCTGTGTCTTGCGCTTGGGTTCGCCTCGTTCGTTGCAACAGCGATGGAATATGGTGCACATTAACTTTAATCAATTTGAATGATAGAGTACACTCAACTGGCTGAACAACCTGCTCCTATTCCTGAATTACAAAGCCTTCTTGAGTGTGTCACATTTCTGAGAACATGAAAACAAGATTATGCTTTTTAAACTCTCAAGTATCTCTGATCATTCACTCAGATGATGTTAAATTTATACCTCAATTCCATTTGTCTATATTTGATTTTGTCCCCTTAGTAACAGTTTTAAAACTCTGTGGAAGATTTTATTGTGTTGTATTTATTTACTTATTGAGCTACAGCATGGAATAGGCCCTTCCAGCCCTTCGAGCCACAACTCCCAGCAATCCCCCGATTTAATCCTAGCCCAATCACAGGACAATTTACAATGGCCAATTAATCTACCAACCAGTAAGTAATTGAACTGTGGGAGCAAATTAGAGCACCCAGAGGAAACCCACGCAGTCATAGGGAGAACATACAAACTCCTTACAGGCAGTGGCGGGAATTGAACTGTAGTACTGTAGTACTGTAAAGCATTGTGCTCACCACTACACTACCATGCCACACTAAAGCACAAAATTAGCCCATGATCCATGCTCCATGGTTAAGCACTTTGGTAGAAGAAATAAACGGGCAGACTATTATTTAAATGGGGAGAGAATTCAAAGTTTTGAGATGCAAAGGGACTTGGGAGTCCTTGTGCAGGATACCCTTAAGGTTAACCTCCAGGTTGAGTCGGTGGTGAAGAAGGCGAATGCAATGTTGGCATTCATTTCTAGGTGAATAGGGGAATAGAGTATAGGAGCAGGGATGTGATGTTGAGGCTCTATGATGCAATGGTAAGACCTCACTTGGAGTACTGTGTGCAGTTTTGGGCTCCTTATTTAAGAAAGGATGTGCTGACGTTAGAGAAGATTCACTAGAATGATTCTAGGAATGAGAGGGTTAACATATGAGGAACGTTTGATCGCTCTTGGACTGTATTCCTTGGAGTTTAGAAGAATGAGGGGGGACCTCATAGAAACATTTCGAATGTTGAACGGCATGGACAGAGTGAATGTGGCAAAGTTGTTTCCCGTGGTGGGGAAGTCTGGTACGAAAGGGCATGATTTAAGGATTGAAGGGCGCCCATTCAGAACAGAGATGCGAAGAAGTTTTTTAGCCAGAGCGTGGTGAATCTGTGGAATTTGTTGCCACAGGTGGCAGTGGAGGGCAAGTAATTGGGTGTATTTAAGGCAGAGATAGATAGGTATCTGAGTAGCCAGGGCATCAAAGGTAAGAAGGCAGGAGAGTGGAACTAAATGGGAGAATGGATCAGCTCATGATAAAATGGCGGAGCAGACTCGATGGGCTGAATGACTGACTTCTGCTCCTTTGTCTTATGGTCATATGTTCTCTTGTTCTGGGGATCAGCTGAATTAAGTTTAGGCAGTCCTGTAATGTGATCCTAGAGCCCTGGTAACTTTATGGCATAAATGCACAATACCAGATTCATTGTTGGCATGTCTGGAGCAAGGGAGCTGGGGGCAAAGAAAGTGTGTAGATTGGGCCTATGCTGTTCCGTGCATGAAAGATCTCATTGATCTAATTGAAATATGCAAATTTCTAATGTGTGGCCAAGCAAGATAGATCAGGGATGATGCTTGAACTGACTGGGGTGTTTAGAAACAGGAGTCATACAATGTGGTGTCAGCCATTAAGAATTGAAATAAGAAATTTCTTCAACTGGATCTTCAAAATTCTCCACCCAATAAGGCTGTGGAAGATGAGCATAATTAGGACAGGAATTAATAGTTTCTCAAGTCTAATTTATCATTCCAATTAGAACACAGGTTCCCAAAGTGGAGGTCCTTGGTTAATGGTAAGGGTCCATGGCATAAAAAAGCTTAGGAACCCCTGATTTAGAATGATATCTGGTCTCTGTAAATTACATTGGTGTTTATATTCCTTGAAATGTGAAATTTTAAGGAATAATTAATAGATTTTCAATATAGAGTATGATCAAAGGACAGATTATAAATAATTATATCTATTATTTGGGAAATCCAGTACTTGGAATTTAGTCTAAAACTAGAATTATTTTTTGTGGGTGAAATTAGGGGATACTTTTACATGCCAACCTTGATTCCCATCAAAGTTAGTCCCTAAGTTAGGTCTGTCTCTGGCCCAGATCCTCTCAACCTTCCCTATCTATGTAGCTATCCAATTACATTTTAAATGTTATTAATGTATCTGCTTCAAACAGTTCCTCTGACAGCTCATTCCACATATTGTCCATACTCTCTCAATTCATCCACAAATCATAAATTGTCCCTCATCATCATTGTTCTGTGCCGTGTCATATGACATGGCCAACCTATGGTCTTTCCATGACCATGATTGTTCTTGGCAAATTTTTCTACAGAGGTGGTTTGCCGTTACCTTCTTCTGGGCAGTGTCTTTACAAGACAGGTGATCCCAGCCATTATCAAAACCCTTCAGAAATTGTCTGCCAGTGGTTACATAAGCCGGACTTAAGATAGTCCTCATTTTCCTCTCACTTTAAATCTGTGCTCTCTTGTTCTTGATTCTCCAACCTTGGGGGAAAAAACTTATGTAGGTGCATCCTATCTCATCATTTTATGTAACTCTATTTGATCACTACCTATTCTCCTATGCTGCAATGGAAAAAAGTCCCAACCTGCTCAACCTCTCTCCGGAACTCAGTCTATGAAGTCCAGCAAATCTCTCCTGCGCCCTTTCCAGCTTAATGTGGCATCTTTTCTTTGGTAGGGTGACCAAACCTGAACACAATATTCCAAAAGTGGCCCCACCAATGTCTTGTACAACTGCAATACAACATCCCAATCCTTATACTCAGTGCCTTTACTGATGAAGATCAGTGTACTGTCACTGCCCTGTCTTCCTGTGACACAAATTTAGGGAACCATGTACATGCATTCCTAAACACAAAATGACCTGCAGATGCTGTGATCAAAGCAACACTTTCAGTACGCTGGAAGAACTCAGCAGGTCGGGCAGCATCAGTCAGAAACGATGAGTCGACGTTTCGGGCCGGAACCCTTCGTCAGAACTGAAGAATGAAAAATGGGGAAGGATTTGAAGAATGCTTGTGGCGTCAGTTGATAGACCAGTAATTTGAAAGACAAAGGGGTGGGGGAGGGGACGCATTGACGTCATAGCCCTGAAAACAATGGGTGGTAGAAGAAGGAGGCGGAACCATGAGGGAGCTGGGGGAGGGGGTAGAGTGAAATAGGGATAGAGGAAGGGAGGGGGAGGGAATTACCGGAAGTTGGAGAATTCTATGTTCATACCAAGGGGCTGGACACTACCTAGACGGTATATGAGGTGTTGCTCCTCCAATCTGAGTTTAGCCTCATCATGGCAGTAGAAGAGGCCATGTATGGAGATATCTGAATGGGAATGGAAAGCAGAGTTGAAGTGGGTGGCTACCGGGAGATCCTATCTGTTGTGGCAGACGGAGTGGAGGTGCTCAACATGCATTCCTAAATCCCCCTGTTCAGAGAGTGGCAGAAGTTTATGCACTAATTGCAGTTTTTAATTATATATTGGTAGACGTTAATAACAAATGGCATCTGGGGGGAAGGTTGATGTGTATGGCAGATCAGATGAGATTGATGGTATTTATTTATTTATTGAGATACAGTGTGGAATAGGCCCTTTGAGCCTTGTTGCCAAGCGATCCCCCAATTTAATCTTGGCCTAATCACGGGATAATTTACAATGACCAATGAACTTACTAACCAGTACGCCTTTGGAGTGTGGGAAGAAATTGGAGCACCCAGAGAAAACTCATGCAGCCATGGGGAGGACATTTATTTATTTATTGAGATACAGCACAGAATAGGCCCTTCTGGCCATCGAGCCTTGCCACCCAGCAACTCCCAATTTAACCCTAGCCTAATCACAGGATAATTTATAATGATCTATTAACCTACTAACCGGCAGGTCTTTGAACGGTGGGAGGAAACCAGAGCACCTGGAGAAAACCTGCAGATTCCACAGAGAGGATGTACAAACTCCTTATGGAGGGCACTGGGACTGAACTCCAGATTCTGCCATTCTGAACGGTAATAACGTCGTGCTAACCGCTACGCTACAGTGGCACCCCAATAAGTGACTATTATAATTTGAAGAGTTTTCCTACCTCGCTTTTGCTTGATTTTAAACTAGCCATAAACACTGGGGCCAGATTTAGTTCCATTTAATATTTTAGCCTCCTTGAGAGAAACAATTACTTTTGGCACAAAAGTCTGATACATGAAATGGGACACAGTGAGCTTTTTCCTGAAGTTTCTTCAAACCGAGCATGTTTATTTAGTTTAATATTTACTGTCCAATTGGGAAGTACCTTAACACAAACCATCAGCATTCTTGCAACAGACACAAAGTGCTGGAGGAACTCAGCAGGTCAGGCTGCATCTGTGGAAATGAATAAAGAGTCCACATTTCAGGCTAGGAGCCTTCTTCAGGACTGGAAACGAAAGGGGAAGATGCCAGAATAAAAAAAGGCAGGCGAAGGGGAAGGGGAAGGAGAAAGAGGCTAGCTAGAAAGTGGAGAGGGGACCAGAGGGAAAGGGAAGGAGGACGGGACTGGTATGAAAGGTGGGTAAGGAGAACAGATAAGAGGCCAGAGTGGGGAAAAGAGTAAGAGGGGAGTGAGAGGAATTTTTTTTTAACCTTAAGGAGAAATCCTTATTCATTTCATCAGTTTGGAGGCTACCTCGGCGGAATGTAGAGTGTAGCTCCTCCATCCTGAGGGTGGCACGAGAGGAGGAACGGGAAAGGGAATCATAATCGGGATCAACATCACTGATTGGAATATCCTGTTGCAAACACTCGGAAGCGTTTTGTCTTTGTTTGTTATTCATTGCGGATTCTTTAGGCTTTACCTGCTTTCAGAGCCAATGCCTCACGGGGTGTGGTTAATCTGATCGCAAACGAATGTTTGTATTTTTAGTGGTTTATGGAAGTTTAGTAATGTCGAAGAAATCAATAATGCATTTCAATTCAGATGTATAGCGTTTTGATTTCAGTCTCATTCATCGTCAGGATCACTGACGCCGGCACCATAACAACCGAGATCAGAGAAGCCAGTTCCAAATGCCTCGGCTTTACGGCGTCTGTGTCATTGGGACGTAAATTAACATTAAACAGTCCTCCCGCTCGCCCTCCTTCAGTCTCTTCGACCTATAAGGGGTTTTTTTTTTGGAAATAGGACCAGACGTGTTGACATGGAGATCACGCAGGTTTCCTTCACGGTTGTTCGGCGAGATGTGTGTAAAGTTCAGAGGATTCCGCGTCATTGTTGCCCGGGAATGAATGACCGGAAACGACATGGGGATGAAATTCGCTCTCCGTCCACATGAATTGACAACACATTGTACTCAGGACAGTAGACTTATAAATTAAATAGGCACAGATAATTTTTTAAATATATTGCATATCAGACGCTAATCTGCGAAAGTAAATTCCGTGAAGAAGCACACTGGGAAACATGGTGAGTCCATGGAAGGGGCTGACTGGGCTGCAAAGACTGGTTTTCATTTGGAGGGTGAAATCAGGCGGGTACGTGTTGATATAACGATTAACTTTGCAACTAGGAAGAAAATGCTAATCGTACAACACCAACACATGTAATATTATACAACGAAAACTAAAGAACTGTACATTATTTGCTGTACGGAATGGGGTGTTGTTTCCCCATTGAATGAGACTTTTCGAGAACGCTTCGGGGTGTGAGTTCAGAATGTTGCTGCTTCCCTTGAGGACTGTCGAATTAGAAACACTGGTAGAAATTCAATTTGTAGCTCTTTCGCAGAAAGTAGAGAATGTATTCATACGTGTTAGGTAGAGAGAAAAAGAATAACGTGATCGAAGGAGCAATTGGGTTACTCCTATTAAAAGTAAGCATACTATATTGATATATTTCTCTATATTCCTTTCAGAAGACAATTAATTCGGCAAAATATTTCGGCTGCAAGGTGCCATATTTTAAAGTAAACATATGAAAATACAAACACGAATTAAAATCTTATTTATTAGTTTGGTGGTTAAATATGAATATTCTGATACAATGCATAAACTTCATTTTAACGCAACACCTTATAACAACAACTTGTAAGGCGCCTTAAACGTAGCAAAATGTTTTGACGTTTTTCACAAGAATATAATCAAACGAAATTTAATACTAAGCTGCATATTAGAGATTACCAGAGAACTTGGTCCTAGAGGAGGCTTTTTAAGGCGAGTCTTGGAGGAGGTTCGAAAGCTGGAGAAGTTCAAGCGGGGAATTTCGGAATTGAATACTTCAGGGTGGAAGGCATCGCTGGCGGGACAAAACTTGGTGCTCAAGAGCTGAGAATTAGAGGCGTCCAACTGTCACGAAAAAAAGGAATTAGAAATAGGCTTGGACTTCAACATTCTTATTTTGTTTGTACGAACTTGAACAACTTTTCAGAATGCCTGGGCGAAACAATATTATCAGTTCTAAACAAGACAGACAAACGATTAGCTAATTAATGTAACAATTCATGAAATAACCGTCTGGAACATTAAATCACAGAACAGATAAAATAGAATAGGAGCCAGTATTAATGTATGAAATGTGAGCAGATTGAACGGCCATATAGAAATGAAGATTACATGGTATGACGCTTGTTTATGTCATTATATCATAAAAATAACAATCCAAATATCAATATTCGCAATCATGCATGTCAGTGATTTTATTAGTAGGATTATGCAATTGTTTTCTTTCCCCTACGTATATGGTTACTGGGGACTATCGCTTGCTCGTGTGATGAGGCAGGGTGCGTGCGTGTGGGTAGGTTGGGTGGGGAGGCTGGAGAGGCGATGCTGGATTGAGCTGGGCGGCGATATTGCAGGGAGGCAGACGCACCGACCGTGCGATGGAAATGGGGAAACCATCAAACATGGCGAAAGCTGCAGCCTCTTCACCCCCCATTCCTCAATAACCACAGCTGACTGACTGACGCCTTCGCAATCTGTAAGAAAAAAACACAGCTATTTATGTTTTTCGTAATCGGAGTTGCATATTCATAAAGAGCCATCGATCCGTTCCCTGTCGCCGACCAGAGGTCCTGATCGTGCCGCAGGCTAATCAATATATCGCTCTGAGTCCCGACCAACGTCGTGCCTGTCTGCCCCTTAGGAGACGGACGCTTTCTATCGTTCGTCTGTAAACATCTTCTTCACGAGGGTAGCAACTTTTCAGTCATTCTGTTGCTGAAGCTGCGGATGTGCTGCTGAATTCAGAAGGCAGCACGGGTAATCGGATCGAGGTGTCAGAGCTGTACATCTTATCCATTATTTGGATGATAGCATTGTCAGAATTTTGCGGAAAAAAATGACTGTCAGGGATGCCACGCGTTTGATTTGAGGTTTTCAAGGTTGGGAAACAGCGCCCTGTTTTCTCTTTCAGCGACACTGCCACATTCAGTTGTGTCAAACATGGAAGATGTTTCCCCCCAGACTGTCTGTAGGTAATGATTGGAATTTACCGCTGCTCTTCGCCATCTCGGTTCTGCTTGCATTAATGCGGTGTTCGGTGCATTTTATTCGGCGAAATGCTAACCTTCCCTTTGTTACACGAGATTCGTGAGTGAAGATCTGGATTGTTCAGAGTCTGTTTATGATCTAGGCAGATTAACACCAACAATTCATAACGCCTGTAAGTATGAATGGGTGTTTACCATTGTCGGTATGATGAGGGAGCTGGGCACCGCGAGAAAATTGTTGTGTGGAGCTGTCTACGTGATGCAAATTAAACCCTGGTGATTCTGAACATATCGATGTTTGTATGTTGTGAATGATCGCGGATTTGAACTGGGCTTGTCGGATGTAATAGGTGTATCGTTCTCAGGCAGTTTCTTAAAAAAAATAGTGGTAATCTTGAGAACCAAAGGACTAGTTTAAAAACAAACAAGATGAGGTATTTTCCCCCCACACCTTCCCAAACAAATGCTGATGTAAATGTATAAAGTTGAAATCACCACCCATGCCTTTCTCATTTCGGGATAAAACGATTTGTGGGGGGGGGGGGTCAAGGGTGCGCAATTGTCTTCGATTTTTATGGCGATTTGTTAAGAGAGCATATTAAACACATTATTTAACGTTGAAGCAATCACCTTGTATAGGCTATCGTCATCCACTGTGGAATACAGAGAGAAAATTCTAGTATAACCAGCTCCCAGCAACACGCATGGGCGGGATTCAAAGACAAATATTTCATTTGTATCTCATTTTGAGTGAGGTGGGTGGGGAAATGACCAGACTTGCTCGGTTCAGCAGTCCACAAATGGGAATATTTGGTAAAC
The DNA here is from genome assembly GCF_030028105.1 of Mobula birostris. Lineage (NCBI taxonomy): Eukaryota > Metazoa > Chordata > Chondrichthyes > Myliobatiformes > Myliobatidae > Mobula > Mobula birostris. The sequence continues at coordinate 183,920,139 of NC_092375.1, forward strand.
TTGAGGGTATTCTTAGGGTAAGAAACTAAAAACTACCGGGAAATGATTTGTATATTGTTAGATAAAGCTAGATCTGAAATCAATTGATTGAGTTAAATAATCATTCCTTTAGTGTAGGTCAGTTGTTATTTATCCATATATTTTTAACAATAGATGAGTCTTTGCAGATCTATTCACATTTGGAATAGTGTTTACACAAAGGAATGGTGTTTAGAACATTGGACGTAGGACAGTACTGCACAGGAAGAGGCCTTTCAGCCCATAATGTTGCCCCCAACCAGCTAATAAGTAAATTAAAAACACCCAAAAAGTAATCCCTCCTTCCTATATAATATCCATATCCCTCCATCTTCCTCACATTCATGTACCTATCTAAATGTCTTAATAAAAGCCTCTTAATATATTTGCCTCTACTATCATACTGGGCAGCACATTCTCATCCACCACTCTCTGAATAAAAAACTTACCGCTCACATCTGCTTTGAACCTACTACCCCTTCTTACCTTCAATGTATGCCCTCTGGTACTAGACATTTCTACCTTGGGAAACAAGACACTCTCTGCCCACTCTGTGCCTCTGATAATCTTAAAAATCGGTCAGATTTCCCTTCAGCCTCTGCCACTCCAAGAAAACAACCCAGGTTTGTCCAGCCTATCATCATAGCACATGCTCTCTAAACCAGGCAGCATCATGTTAAACCTCTTCGGCACCATCATAGAAGAGTGAAGTAGGCTAAACCAATGAAAGCTTGGGGAATTTCAAGCCAAATTAGTTTTCTGCTGTGCTTAATGCTGAATTAAGAGTCGGTTTTGGACCCAGTAACAAAACTAGCCACATCCACAGAATGGGGGACTTAAGGACCAGAGGACACAGCCTCGGAGTAGAGGGGAGTCCCTTTAGAACAGAGATGAGAGGGAATTTCTTCAGCCAGAGATGGTGAATCTGTGCAATTCATTGCTACAGGTGACTGTGGAGGCCAAGTCATTGGGTATATTTAAAGCGGAGGTTGATACATTCTTGGTCAGGGGGTCAAAGGGAGCAGGCAGCAGAATGCGGTTAAGGAGGATAATAAATCAGCTATGATGTAATGACGGAGTAGATTTGATGGGCAAAATGGTCTAATTCTGCTCCTATCCCTTATGGTCTTATGGAAATAGTGTGGTGAGATACCACAGATTGCCCCCATTTGCAAATGTTTAGGGAGGGTCTTCACATTGTCTCTTTGCAAAAGCACTGGTGTACTCTGAAGAATGAGAGAGGTAATTCAGTCATTGGTTTTCAGAAACCTCTATAGGAACAGGATGGGCTGAAGCAGGCAGTATCTGGCAAATGAGAATGAAGGCTAATTAGTAGAGATCTCATTAAACATGATTTGAAAAAACTGGCATGAAAATGACACATTGCTGAAGAAAGTTTACATTTCTCAAAGTTGTCAAGTAAAAGTATCAACAAGTTGGCAAATCAGATTTGACAAGCAAATTATTCGCATTATACGAACATTTAAAATTATATTCGACAAAATAATCTGATACTATGATATAAAGTTAGACCCTTCAACACATCAATGTCACATTTAACTAGACTAACTTCATTTCAAAATTTAAAAAAGAGATTAATGAACAGTTACACACATTTTTGTTGCTAATTATGGTTCACAGTGGGAGAGCTTGTGTATTTTCTTTCTAATGTAAATTAGCGAAGTTGTTCTATCAGTTTGGAGATTTGAGAGGAATACTTTTATGGGTTGTGTTCAGTTTTTTGTAAAAGCCTTTGGCACATAATTATAGCTTTGGTGCCTAAGACTTTTGCACAGTACTGTATTTGTCAACATGGAACGCAGACTGAGTTTGTAAACCTGGTGGGAGCAAATGATGTTAGGTGGAGTGCCACAGGAGTGGTGTGGGACAGGTAGCAGAGAAGGAGTGCCAAGGGCATGGTGTGGTACAGGTGTAGACACACCCAGCCCTGAGATGCCAAGCAAGGTAATTTGAGTCTAAACAATTATGTTATTGATCACTACTGAATGTCTCTCTGGTGCTTCCCACTCCCTCCCCTCTCCCCTCCTTCTCCCTTTTCCCAAACCATGATTTCCCTCTCCTTGCCCCCTTCCTACTCTCAGCCCACAATAGAGACCCATATCAGAATCAGGTTTATCATCACTCACATATGTCATGAGATTTTTTTTTGTGTGGCAGCAGTACGTTGCAATACATAGAATTGCTAAAGTACTATGCAAAAGTCTTAGTTACCCTAGCTACAGAAATGTGCACAGTATTGTACTTCAAGGTGTTTTTGTATGCAATTTAAATATTGAAATATATTTACCAATGAGTTCAGTATGTTGCTGCATTGTATTCTGTGAATTAATAGATAATTTATAAATTTCTGCATAATTTAGAAGCTTCGTGGGTCTTTAAAAGACATATTTTGCTTATCATTGTATTTGATCTGGGGTCACACATGCAGCAGCTTTCGGAATAAAAGCAAAAAATATCAGAGGTACTTCACAGGTTGGGCAACATTTGTGGAGAGAAGAAAGTAGAAATAACGATTCAGGGTGATGGCCTTTCATCAGGTTCTGATTAAATGTCACTAACATAATTCCCTCCTCCACAAAATGCTGGAGGAAATGAGCAGGTCAGGCAGCATGTATGAACATGAATAAACTGTTCATGTTGCAGGCGGAGACTCTTCTTCAGGACTAAGAAGGAAGGGTGAAGATGCCAGAATAAAAAGTTGGGGAGGGGAAAGATGTTTCCTGATCTGTTGAATATCCCCATAAGATTCTGATTTTCTTCAGATATCCAGGATTTGCTTTTTTTATTGCAAGTTTTTGGTATTTGTTCATAATCAGTGGGAAGTAATTCAATTATACAATATCGAATAAACAGCTATCAAAATGATGAACGCTTGGAGAAATTTTTTGTGGCTGTGTATTCAAAATGACTGAGGAGTATTAACTAAAAAAGAGGCGGCATTATTTTCACAAACACGAGGAATTCTGCAGATGCTGGAAATTCAAGCAACACACATCAAAGTTGCTGGTGAATGCAGCAGGCCAGGCAGCATCTCTAGGAAGAGGTACAGTCGACGTTTCGGGCCGAGACCCTCCGTCACGATTCCCAACTTTGATGTGTGTTGTGGCATTATTTTCCTTGCTTCGAATGTAAAACACAAGCTAGTAATCAGTTTCAGTTTTCTTCTGTTGGATAAGTTTCTGGTAATATTCCCGGTCTTCTAAGGGCTTCAATTTAATAATTCTCAAAATCAACATCAAAGTAAATTTATGATCAAAGTACATATACAGTATGTCACCATATACACGTCCGAGATTCATTCTATTGCAGGCATACTCAGTAAATCTATAGAATAATATTTATAATAGAATCAGTGAAAAGGCCACACCATCTTGGGCACTCACCAAGTGTAACAGGACTACAAACTATTCAAATACAAAAACAAAGAAAAAATCAGCAATAAATATTGAGAACATGAGATGAAGTGGAAGTGATATATTACCTTGAGATTCATTTTCTTGCAGGCATTTACAAGAAAATAAAGAAATGTAATTGAATTTATGAATAAATGAAGATATTAATAATATCAGAAACATGAGTTGTAGAGTCCTTAAAAGTGTGTCTATAGGTTATGGAGTCAGTTCAGAGTTGTGGTGGGCGAAGTTGTCCATGTCAGTTCAAGTGCCGGATAGCTGTAGGGTAATAACTATTTCTAAACGTAGTGGTGTGGAACTTAAGGCTCCTATACCTCTTGCATGATGATAGATGAGAGACGAGTGCATGGTCTGGATTGTTGGGGTCCTTGATGATGGATGCTACTTTTTTGTGGTAATGCTCCATGTAAATGTGCTCAGTGGTGAGGAAGGATTGCCTGTGATGGACTGGGCTTTATCCGTTATTTTCTGTAGACTTTTCCATTTCCGGGCATTGGTGTTTCTATACCAGGCTGTGACACAAACAGTTAGGATATTCTCCACTGCACCTATAGAAGTTTGTCGGAGTTTTACGTGACATGCTGAATCTTCGTAAACTCCTAAGGAAGTAGAGGTGCCATTCTTTCAAAGAATTATTAAATGGTAGCCACATTTTAGTAAATAATTTTCATGAGTTTGGTGAAAAAGCAAATATTTAAAATATTTTTCTAGGTTGATAAACTCCAAGTAATGAGTAATGGAGCTTTACATATAAGAATGCAAAATTTATGTGGTTTAAGAAAATAAGATCTTGCAAAAGTATTTTTGATGGTGTTGGATATAATCTCTTCACTGTTCATTTTTTTTCATTCTGTTTGGTTAAACATGCTTTGAATGTGTGCAAATGATTACACAATCACTAATTGTTGGTTGGTGTATACTCAAGAAGTAATATCAGCTGTATAATGTTAATAGACTCAAGCTGCCAAGAGGCACATGTTTCAGCATAAATAGATTACTCTAATTAAATAGTAATGTTTTCAAGAATATGGATACCGCATGTGGTAACTTAATATATTAGCATAATGTTAGTTATCGATCATCTGTATTGTCGCCCACCCCTAGTTTGTTGGAGAAGGTGGAAGTGAGTCTTATTCTTAAATTCATTGATGAAGAATGAATATCCTACACCTAATGGTATTGATTATCACATGTAACCACATATACAGTACTGTGCAAAAGTCTCAGGTACATACAGTATACAATACATAGATAGACTACCTAAAGACTTTTGCACAGTACTGTAGTAATTTTATGTTTTGCATTGTACTACTGCCAGAAAAAAAGTCTGCCAGAACTCATGGGGAGGCAAAGTATGATCCTTTCAAGAGACCTAGATTATAAAAACAAGGGTGTATTGTTGAAGTTTTATAAAGCACTGGTGAGGCTTTACTTGGAATATTGTGAGCACTTTTGGGCCCCTTCTAAGAAACAATGTGCTGACAATGGAGAGATTTCAAAGGAGGTTCACAAAAATGATTCTGGGATGAAAGGCTTATCATATGAGAAGCGTTTGATGGTTCTGGACCTTTACTCACTGGAACTCAGAAGAATGAAGGGTGACTTCATTGAAACCTATTGAATGTTGAAAGGGCTCGATAGAGTGGATGTGGAGAGGGTGTTTCCTATGGTGGGGGAGACTAAGACTGGAGGACACAGCTTTAGAATAGAGGGGTGTCCTTTTAGAACAGAGGTGAAGAGGAATTTCTTTCACCAGAGAGTGGTGAATCTGTGAAATTTGTTGCCACAAGTGGCTGTGGAGGCCAAATCTTTATGTATATTTAAGGCAGACGTTGATAGATTCTTGATTAGTCAGGACATGAAGGGATACGGGAAGATGGCAGGAGATTGGGGTTAAGGTGGAAAATGGATCAGCCATGATGAAATGGTGGAGCAGACTCGATGGGCCGAATGGCTTAATTCTGCTTAATGGCTTAATTCAAATGGGGAAATTCTGCTTAATTCTGCTTAATGGCTTAATTCAAAGGGGAAATTTTGACAGTGCAGAATTTGTATGTTCCTGTCAGGATTAAAGGCAAATTGAATAGGAATAAGGAACCTTGGTTCTCAAGGGATATTGCAACTCTGATAAAGAAGAAGAGGGAGTTGTATGAAATGTATAGGAAACAGGGGGTAAATCAGGTGCTTGAGGAGTATAAGAAGTGCAAGAAAATACTTAAGAAAGAAATCAGGAGGACTAAAAGAAGACATGAGGTTGCCTTGGCAGTCAAAGTGAAGGATAATCCGAAGAGCTTTTACAAGTATATTAAGAGCAAAAGGATTGTAAGGGATAAAATTGGTCCTCTTGAAGATCAGAGTGGTCAGCTTTGTGCGGAACCAAAGGAAATGGGGGAGATCTTAAATAGGTTTTTTGCATCTGTATTTACTAAGGAAGCTGGCATGTAATGTATGGAATTGTGGGAATCAAGTAGTGAGACCATGGAAACTGTACAGATTGAAAAGGAGGGGGTGCTTGCTGTCTTGAGGAAAATTAAAGTGGATAAATCCCTGGGACCTGACAGAGTGTTCCCTCGGATCTTGAAGGAGATTAGTGTTGAAATTGCGGGGGCCCTGGCAGAAATATTTAAAATGTCGCTGTCTACGGGTGAAGTGCCGGAGGATTGGAGAGTGGCTCATGTTGTTCCGTTGTTTAAAGAAGGATCGAAAAGTAATCCAGGAAATTATAGGCCGGTGAGTTTAACGTCAGTAGTAGGTAAGTTATTGGAGGGAGTACTAAGAGACAGAATCTACAAGCATTTGGATAGACAGGGGCTTATTCGGGAGAGTCAACATGGCTTTGTGCGTGGTAGGTCATGTTTGACCAATCTGTTGGAGTTTTTCGAGGAGTTTACCAGGAAAGTGGATGAAGGGAAGGCAGTGGATATTGTCTACGTGGACTTCAGTAAGGCCTTTGACAAGGTCCCGCATGGGAGGTTAGTTAGGAAAATTCAGTCGCTAGGTATACATGGAGAGGTGGTAAATTGGATTAGACATTGGCTCGATGGAAGAAACCAGAGAGTGGTGGTAGAGAATTGCTTCTCTGAGTGGAGGCCTGTGACTAGTGGTGTGCCACAGGGATCAGTGCTGGGTCCATTGTTATTTGTCATCTATATCAATGATCTGGATGATAATGTGGTAAATTGGATCAGCAAGTTTGCTGATGATACAAAGATTGGAGGTGTAGTAGACAGTGAGGAAGGTTTTCAGAGCCTGAAGAGGGACTTGGACCAGCTGGAAAAATGGGCTGAAAAATGGCAGATGGAGTTTAATACTGACAAGTGTGAGGTATTGCCCGTTGGAAGAACAAACCAACGTAGAACATACAGGGTTAATGGTAAGGCACTGAGGAGTGCAGTGGAACAGAGGGATCTGGGAATACAGATACAAAATTCCCTAAAAAGTGTCGTCACAGGTAGATAGGGTCGTAAAGAGAGCTTTTGGTACATTGGCCTTTATTAATCGAAGTATTGAGTATAAGAGCTGGAATGTTATGATGAGGTTGTATAAGGCATTGGTGAGGCCGAATCTGGAGTATTGTGTTCAGTTTTGGTCACCAAATTACAGGAAGGATATAAATAAGGTTGAAAGAGTGCAGAGAAGGTTTACAAGGATGTTGCCGGGACTTGAGAAACTCAGTTACAGAGAAAGGTTGAATAGGTTAGGACTTTATTCCCTGGAGCGTAGAAGAATGAGGGGAGATTTGATAGAGGTATATAAAATTATGATGGGTATAGATAGAGTGAATGCAAACAGGCTCTTTCCACTGAGGCAAGGGGAGAAAAAAACCAGAGGACATGGGTTAAGGGTGAGGGGGGAAAAGTTTAAAGGGAACATTAGGGGGGGCTTCTTCACACAGAGAGTGGTGGGAGTATGGAATGAGCTGCCAGACGAGGTGGTAAATGTGGGTTCTTTTTTAACATTTAAGAATAAATTGGACAGATACATGGATGGAGGTCTATGGAGGGATATGGTCTGTGTGCAGGTCAGTGGGACTAGGCAGAAAATGGTTCGGCACAGCCAAGAAGGGCCAAAGGGCCTGTTTCTGTGCTGTAGTTTCTATGGTTCTATGCTCCTATATCTTATGGCTTTATGGTTCTGTTTTGTGAAGTTGTTCGTTGGATTCTTGTTCTAAAGAAGTGGAAATAAAAATACATTGTTAATGTTATGTTGGTCCTCCACCATGCTGTTGCAGAAGTGCAAAATCTAGCCAGAGACTGGATGGCACACACTGCACATGCCTTTACACTTATTTTGAGAGAGTTCTGAAAGAGAGGCAGCCCTAGTGATCCGTACTAAAAATTGATCCGCTGTTGCATTCAGGTAGCCACTAGCTGTGAACAGTGTTCCATGTTGCTGAAGTAGGATCTTTGTAGAAACTGGCTTATATTTTGCTCATTTAGTGCATAGCTAAATGCAATCTATTTCAACATATTACATGAGTTTGATGTGCTTGCCATAGGTGGGTGGAGGTGGTGGGGTTAAGCAGTACCACTGCTTAGAATCTGTAGATATTGTGCATTGTGATCATGGTTAACTAACAAGCTACACAGAATAGAAAGAACTGGCCCATAAGCCTAAAGCACAAGCGTTAGTGTCAGAAACAAGAGAAAACTTTCAGGTGCTGGACAGCTTCTTTGCTGTTTTAACACCTGTACAGTGGACGTTGCATGATTGTCTGTGTGAGGCTCACTTTGGGTGTTCAGGTGATTTATGAACTTCTCTTGTGTTTACTTGTTCCCATTCTCCGGTTTATTTAGTTATTGGGATACAACATGGACTAGGCCCTCCTCGCCCTTTGAGCCACTCTGCCCAGACATCTCCCAGTTGAACCCAAACCTAATCACATGACAATTTACAATGGCCAATTAACTGGTACGTCTTTGGACTGTGGCCAATCACATGACAATTTACAACGGCCAATTAACTGGTAGGTCTTTGGACTGTGGGAGGAAACCAGCCATGGGGAGAATGTACAAACCCCTTACAAGTTGGAATCGTACTAGCCACTACGCTACCATGCCGCCCTTTAATTCCATCTTCGTCTTGGGTATGAACCTCAGTTCCAGCAGGACGTTATCACTGCTGCCAAGTGTTCAGTAGTTGACCGTACTATAGAGAAGCAACTCACTCAATGACAGTAAATATCTAAGTGGTGAACTCCCCACTGCTGTTCAGAACACCTTCGATGCTGAGATACATCCTGGGATGCACTGGAACACATTATCAGTGATGTACCGTGTGGTCATCGGGTGTTCCGGGCCTTTTAACATCAAGCGCTCTTGCCCAGGCGACCAAGCCAGGGTGGATCATGCCCTGGGTTGTGTCTCAGCAGCATTGGTCTACCTC